>NC_042969.1:35067601-35400101 GCF_901001165.1 Salmo trutta | reverse complement strand
CCTGTTCCTCAATGAGCTGACTAATCAGTGGCATTGATTGGATGTTAACTGGATCTAGCCAGGTCAGCAGGTCATGAACCTATAGGAAAGGGTCAGACAATGATGAGCCGTTTGTTAAGCCTCAAACAGACCAGACTTGATAGGAAAATAGCTGCAGCATTCGTTTCTTCAATCACTGGCCATTCATATCAGACTACGTTACTGTCATACAGGGCTTCATTCATATCAGACTACTGTCATACAGGGGTCCATTCATATCAGACTACGTTACTGTCATACAGGGCTTCATTCATATCAGACTACTGTCATACAGGGGTCCATTCATATCAGACTACGTTACTGTCATACAGGGCTTCATTCATATCAGACTACTGTCATATAGGGGTCCATTCATATCAGACTACATTACTGTCATACAGGGCTTCATTCATATCAGACTACGTTACTGTCATACAGGGCTTCATTCATATCAGACTACGTTACTGTCATACAGGGCTTCATTCATATCAGACTACTGTCATACAGGGGTCCATTCATATCAGACTACATTACTGTCATACAGGGCTTCATTCATATCAGACTACTGTCATACAGGGGTCCATTCATATCAGACTACGTTACTGTCATACAGGGCTTCATTCATATCAGACTACTGTCATACAGGGGTCCATTCATATCAGACTACATTACTGTCATACAGGGGTTGATTCATATCAGACTACATTACTGTCATTCAGGGGTTGATTCATATCAGACTACATTACTGTCATGCAGGGGTTGATTCATATCAGACTACATTACTGTCATACAGGGTTACATTCATAACAGACTACGTTACTGTCATACAGGGTTACATTCATATCAGACTACATTACTGTCATACAGGGTTACATTCATAACAGACTACGTTACTGTCATACAGGGTTACATTCATATCAGACTACATTACTGTCATACAGGGGTTGATTCATATCAGACTACGTTACTGTCATACAGGGTTACATTCATATCAGACTACGTTACTGTCATACAGGGTTACATTCATATCAGACTACGTTACTGTCATAAAGGGGTTGATTCATATCAGACTACGTTACTGTCATACAGGGGTTGATTCATATCAGACTACATTACTGTCATACAGGGGTTCATTGATATCAAACTACGTTACTGTCATACAGGGGTTCATTCATATCAGACTACGTTACTGTCATACAGGGGTTCATTCATATCAAACTACGTTACTGTCATACAGGGGTTCATTCATATCAAACTACGTTACTGTCATACAGGGGTTCATTCATATCAAACTACGTTACTGTCATACAGGGGTTCATTCATATCAAACTACGTTACTGTCAAACAGGGGTTCATTCATATCAGACGACATTACTGTCATACAGGTTTTCATTCATATCAAACTACGTTACTGTCATACAGGGGTTCATTCATATCAAACTACGTTACTGTCATACAGGGGTTGATTCATATCAGACTACGTTACTGTCATACAGGGGTTGATTCATATCAGACTACATTACTGTCATACAGGGGTTGATTCATATCAGACTACATTACTGTCATACAGGGGTTGATTCATATCAGACTACATTACTGTCATACAGGGGTTGATTCATATCAGACTACTGTCATACAGGGTTACATTCATATCAGACTACGTTACTGTCATACAGGGGTTGATTCATATCAGACTACGTTACTGTCATACAGGGGTCCATTCATATCAGACTACGTTACTGTCATACAGGGCTTCATTCATATCAGACTACTGTCATACAGGGGTCCATTCATATCAGACTACATTACTGTCATACAGGGCTTCATTCATATCAGACTACTGTCATACAGGGGTCCATTCATATCAGACTACATTATTGTCATACAGGGCTTCATTCATATCAGACTACTGTCATACAGGGGTCCATTCATATCAGACTACGTTACTGTCATACAGGGCTTCATTCATATCAGACTACTGTCATACAGGGGTCCAATCATATCAGACTACGTTACTGTCATACAGGGCTTCATTCATATCAGACTACTGTCATACAGGGGTCCATTCATATCAGACTACATTACTGTCATACAGGGCTTCATTCATATCAGACTACTGTCATACAGGGGTCCATTCATATCAGACTACATTACTGTCATACAGGGCTTCATTCATATCAGACTACGTTACTGTCATACAGGGCTTCATTCATATCAGACTACGTTACTGTCATACAGGGCTTCATTCAAATCAGACTACTGTCATACAGGGGTCCATTCATATCAGACTACATTACTGTCATACAGGGCTTCATTCATATCAGACTACTGTCATACAGGGGTCCATTCATATCAGACTACATTACTGTCATACAGGGCTTCATTCATATCAGACTACGTTACTGTCATACAGGGGTCCATTCATATCAGACTACGTTACTGTCATACAGGGCTTCATTCATATCAGACTACTGTCATACAGGGGTCCATTCATATCAGACTACGTTACTGTCATACAGGGCTTCATTCATATCAGACTACTGTCATACAGGGGTCCATTCATATCAGACTACGTTACTGTCATACAGGGCTTCATTCATATCAGACTACTGTCATACAGGGGTCCATTCATATCAGACTACGTTACTGTCATACAGGGGTTCATTCATATCAGACTACATTACTGTCATACAGGGGTTGATTCATATCAGACTACATTACTGTCATTCAGGGGTTGATTCATATCAGACTACATTACTGTCATTCAGGGGTTGATTCATATCAGACTACATTACTGTCATTCAGGGGTTGATTCATATCAGACTACATTACTGTCATACAGGGTTACATTCATATCAGACTACATTACTGTCATACAGGGTTACATTCATATCAGACTACGTTACTGTCATACAGGGTTACATTCATATCAGACTACATTACTGTCATACAGGGTTACATTCATATCAGACTACGTTACTGTCATACAGGGTTACATTCATATCAGACTACGTTACTGTCATACAGGGTTACATTCATATCAGACTACGTTACTGTCATACAGGGTTACATTCATATCAGACTACGTTACTGTCATACAGGGGTTGATTCATATCAGACTACATTACTGTCATACAGGGGTTCATTGATATCAAACTACGTTACTGTCATACAGGGGTTCATTCATATCAGACTACGTTACTGTCATACAGGGGTTCATTCATATCAAACTACGTTACTGTCATACAGGGGTTCATTCATATCAAACTACGTTACTGTCATACAGGGGTTCATTCATATCAAACTACGTTACTGTCATACAGGGGTTCATTCATATCAAACTACGTTACTGTCATACAGGAGTTCATTCATATCAGACGACATTACTGTCATACAGGGGTTCATTCATATCAGACGACATTACTGTCATACAGGGGTTCATTCATATCAGACGACATTACTGTCATACAGGGGTTCATTCATATCAAACTACGTTACTGTCATACAGGGGTTGATTCATATCAGACTACGTTACTGTCATACAGGGGTTGATTCATATCAGACTACATTACTGTCATACAGGGGTTGATTCAAAAAGGCATAAGATTGTGACTACCGTCTGTTTCTAGATGATATATTATTGTCAAAATGCTGTGCTGTTTGACTATTACTAACTATTACTGATTAGTAATAATTAGTCCTACTCTTTAATTAATGTGATGTCTCCTCAGGAACTTGAAATGCAGTCATCAATTAAACCATGGTGGTTGTATGTGTCTGCCTTTGCTGTGACTTTAACCCCTCTTTCTCTGTCTCTGTCCCTCTCTCTCTCTGTCCCTCTCTCTCTCTGTCCCTCTCTCTCTCTGTCCCTCTCTCTCTCTGTCCCTCTCTCTCTCTGTCCCTCTCTCTCTCTGTCCCTCTCTCTCTCTGTCCCTCTCTGTCCCTCTCTCTCTGTATGTCTGTCTCTCTCTGTCCCTCTCTCTCTCTCTGTGTGTCTCTGTCTCTCTCCAGGATGTATCAGATTGTAAAGCTTCTCTACTGTTTCGGTATCTACATCACCTTTGCCCTTCAGTTCTACGTGCCAGCTGCGATCCTGATTCCTCCGGTGGTGTCCCGCGTCTCAGAGAGATGGGAACTGACGGTTGATCTCCTGATCCGCACTGCGCTCGTCGTCTTCACCTGTGAGTATGACGTCTGTCTTTCTGTCTGGCGCCCCCAGGGCAGTCTACCATCCCCAATGCCTCAGTGTGTAGTATTGCATCTGGCTAGAGTCTGCTCTGAAAACATCACTTCACCTGTGAGTCTGACTGAGGTCTCAAGCACCTAGGCCGGGGGTAGGCAACTAGGCTCAGCCGCAGACCGAATTTAGTTATAATCATTTGTACACTGCAAATTGACCACAATTAAGCCCAGTAAGAGATTGCCGACCCCTGCCTGTTGCCGACCCCTGCCTGTTGCCGACCCCTGCCTGTTGCCGACCCCTGCCTGTTGCCGACCCCTGCCCGGAGGCAGTGGGACATCCCTTGTTATGTCACCAATGTAGTAGACCGGGGTTCAAATTGTATACATTATTGCCTATCTGTCTGTCTGTCTGTCTGAAGCCCCCAGGACAGTGTCTCCCGAAGGTGACGTCGTTCCTATCTGACACGCAGTCCCACAAATGTTTTGTCTGACAAAAGACAATGGCCCCTGGCCACTGGGCCATCCACGCCATCCACGCCTGAGTTCAAATAGATTCTGTTTTCTTTCAGATAGTTTAGCTGTGCTTGATTGAGATTGTCTGGTGCAATGTAATAGTCCCGAAGGTGCAAACCAGACAGATTTTTAAATCCCTGACTGCATTCAGCTCAAGAGAAAAATATGATTTATATCCTCTTTTGCATAAGCCTAGAACATTGCGTTGGTTCCTGATGTGGATAAGCCTAGAACATTACGTTGGTTCCTGATGTAGGAACCAACGCAATGTTCTAGGCTTATCCACATCAGGAACCAGCGTCATGTTCTAGGCTTATCCACATCAGGAACCAACATCATATTCTAGGCTTATCCACATCAGGAACCAACGTCATGTTCTAGGCTTATCCACATCTGTGCTGATAGTCAGGAATGTGAGGAATATGACTCAGGTCTGGGGAGAAACAGGGAAGTGAGGAATATGACGGGTCTGGGGAGAAACAGGGAAGTGAGGAATATGACTCAGGTCTGAGGAGAAACAGGGAAGTGAGGAATATGACTCAGGTCTGAGGAACATGCGGTTCAGTAGAATGTCATTCAGCTGACACTCAGGTGTGTGGGTGTGGTTCAGTAGAATGTGTCATTCAGCTGACACTCAGGTGTGAGGTGTGTGGGTGTGGTTCAGTAGAATGTGTCATTCAGCTGACACTCAGGTGAGGTGTGTGGGTGTGGTTCAGTAGAATGTGTCATTCAGCTGACACTCAGGTGTGAGGTGTGTGGGTGTGGTTCAGTAGAATGTGTCATTCAGCTGACACTCAGGTGTGAGGTGTGGGTGTGGTTCAGTATAATGTGTCATTCAGCTGACACTCAGGTGTGAGGTGTGTGGGTGTGGTTCAGTAGAATGTGTCATTCAGCTGACACTCAGGTGTGAGGTGTGTGGGTGTGGTTCAGTAGAATGTGTCATTCAGCTGACACTCAGGTGAGGTGTGTGGGTGTGGTTCAGTAGAATGTGTCATTCAGCTGACACTCAGGTGTGAGGTGTGTGGGTGTGGTTCAGTAGAATGTGTCATTCAGCTGACACTCAGGTGAGGTGTGTGGGTGTGGTTCAGTAGAATGTATCATTCAGCTGACACTCAGGTGTGAGGTGTGTGGGTGTGGTTCAGTAGAATGTGTCATTCAGCTGACACTCAGGTGTGTGGGTGTGGTTCAGTAGAATGTGTCATTCAGCTGACACTCATGTGTGAGGTGTGTGGGTGTGGTTCAGTAGAATGTGTCATTCAGCTGACACTCAGGTGTGAGGTGTGTGGGTGTGGTTCAGTAGAATGTGTCATTCAGCTGACACTCAGGTGAGGTGTGTGCGTGTGGTTCAGTAGAATGTGTCATTCAGCTGACACTCAGGTGAGGTGTGTGGGTGTGGTTCAGTAGAATGTGTTATCACCAGCTTGGAGCAACCATTAGCCCATCCATATTGAACACAATAAATCACTTGTCGTAGTGCATACTTTCTGACTCTGTCTCTCTTTGTGTCTCTCTCTGTCTGCCTCTCTGTGTTTGTCGCTTTGTCTCTCTCTGTCTGTCTCTGTGTGTCTCTCTCTCTCTGTGTCTCTCTCTGTGTCTCTCTCTCTCTGTCTCTCTCGCTCTCTGCGTGTCTCTGTGTGTGTGTGTCTCTCTTTGTGTGTGTCTTTCTCTCACTCTCTCTCCCTCTCTCTCTGTGTATGTGTGTGTGTGTGTCTTTCTCTGTGTGTGTGCGTGTGTCTCACTCTTGCTCTGTCTCTCTCTCTCGCCTTCTTTCTCTGTGTGAAGTGTGTGTCTCTCTCTCTTTCTCTCTCTGTGTGTCTCTCTCAATTCAAGGGGCTTTATTGGCATGGGAAACATATGTTAACATTGCCAAAGCAAGTGAGGTAGATAATATACAAAAGTGAAATAAACAATAAAAATTAACAGTAAATATTACACTCACAGAAGTTCCAAAAGCATAAAGACATTGCAAATGTCATATTATGTATATATACAGTGTTGTAACGATGTGCAAATGGTTAAAGTACAAAAGGGAAAATAAATAAGCATAAATATGGGTTTTATTTACAATGGTGTTTCTTCTTCACTTGACCTTTTCTCATGGCAACAGGTCACACATCTTGCTGCTGTGATGGTGCACTTTGGTATTTCACCCAGTAGATATGGGAGTTTATCAAAATCAGGTTTGTTTTTGAATTCTTTGAGGATCTGTGTAATCTGAGGGAAATATGTGTCTCTAATATGGTCATACATTTGGCAGGAGGTTAGGAAGTGCAGCTTAGTTTCCACCTCATTTTGTGGGCAGTGTGCACATAGCCTGTCTTCTCTTGAGAGCCAGGTCTGCCTACGGCGGCCTTTCTCAATAGCAAGGCTATGCTCACTGAGTCTGTACATAGTCAAAGCTTTCCTTAATTTTGGGTCAGTCGCAGTGGTCAGGCATTTTGCCGCTGTGTACTCTCTGGGGCTCTGTGGGGTCTGTTTGTGAACAGAGCCCCAGGACCAGCTTGCTTAGGGGACTCTTCTCCAGGTTCATCTCTCTGTAGGTGATGACTTTGTTATGGAAGGTTTGGGAATCGCTTCCTTTTAGGTGGTTGTAGAATTGAACGGCTCTTTTCTGGATTTTGATAATTAGCGGGTATCGGCCTAATTCTGCTCTGCGTGCATTATTTGGTGTTCTACGTTGTACACGGAGGATATTTTTGCAGAATTCTGTATGCAGTCTCTCAATTTGGTGTTTGTCCCATTTTGTGAATTCTTGGTGAGCGGACCCCAGACCTCACAACCATAAAGGACAATGGGTTCTATAACTGATTCAAGTATTTTTACCAGATCCTAATTGGTATGTTACATTTTATGTTCCTTTTGATGGCGTAGAATGCCCTTCTTGGAACGAATTGCAAAAATCGCTGAAGCTGTAGACTTCTATTTCCCTCACTAACTTTAAACATCAGCTATCTGAGCAGCTAACCGATCGCTGCAGCTGTACATAGCCCATCTGTAAATAGCCCACCCAATCTACCTACCTCATCCCCATATTGTTTTTATTTACTTTGCTGCTCTTTTGCACACCAGTATTTCTACTTACACACCATCATCTGCTCATCTATCACTCCAGTGTTAATTTGCTAAACTGTAATTACTTTGCTACTATGGCCTATTTATTGCCTTACCTCCTCATGCCATTTGCACACACTGTATATAGACTTTCTTTTTATCTTTTGTGTTATTGACCGTACGCTTGTTTATTCCATGTGTAACTATGTGTTGTTGTACGTGTCGAACTGCTTTGCTTTATCTTGGCCAGATCGTAGTTGTAAATGAGAACTTGTTCTCAACTAGCCTACCTGCTTAAATAAAGGTGAAATATTTTTTTAAAACATTTTTGCCTCTCAGATTCTTCACAGCTTTGTGGAAGTTACCTGTGGCGCTGATGTTTAGGCCGAGGTATGTATAGTTTTTTGTGCTCTAGGGCAACGGTGTCTAGATGGAATTTGTATTTGTGGTCCTGGCGACTGGACCTATTTTGTAACACCATTATTTTGGTCTTACTGAGATTTACTGTCAGGGCCCAGGTCTGTCAGAATCTGTGCAGAAGATCTAGGTGCTGCTGTAGGCCTTCCTTGGTTGGTGACAGAAGCACCAGATCATCAGCAGACAGTAGACATTTGACTTCAGATTCTAGTAAGATGAGGCCGGGTGCTGCAGACTGTTCTAGTGCCCTCGCCAATTCATTGATATATATATATATATGTCTCACCCCACGGCCCTGTGGGAAGAAATGTGTTTTTTTCCTATTTTAACCTCACACTTGTTGTTTGTGTACATGGATTTTATAATGTCGTATGTTTTTCCCCCAACACCACTTTTAATCAAATTGTATTGCAGACCCTCATGCCAAATTGAGTCGAAAGCTTTTTTGAAATCAACAAAGCATGAGAAGACTTTGCCTTTGTTTGGTTTGTTTATTTGCCAATTAGGGTGTGCAGTGTGAATACGTGGTCTGTTGTACGGTAATTTGGTAAAAAGACAATTTGACATTTGCTCAGTACATTGTTTTCACTGAGGAAATGTAAGAGTCTGCTGTTAATGATAATGCAGAGGATTTTCCCAAGGTTGCTGTTGACGCATATCCCACAGTAGTTATTGGGGTTGAATTTGTCTCTCTCTCTGTGTGTCTCTCTCGCTCTCTCTCTGAATTTTCAATTCAATTTGCTTTATTGGCATGACATAACAAGTACATATTGCCAAGGCTTGCTTTGGATATTTACAATAATAAGATAATAATCAAAATTATCAACGGGACAACAGTAACAACAATAACCAAGGGTCAAATAGCCATACATTGAACAATAACAATAAGCATACAGTAGAGGACATGTGCAGGTTGATTGGTCTGTCAGACACTGTCCCTCATTATGACGGCAGGCAGCAATGTAGTGTGCTGCCAACCCACAGCTCTCTGCGTCCTCCCCCAACATATCAGGTAGCCTACTCTCATCAGAGAGGTCTCTCTCTCTCGCTCTCTGTGTCTCTCTCTCTCTCGCTCTCTGTGTCTCTCTCTCTCTCGCTCTCTGTGTCTCTCTCTCTCTCGCTCTCTGTGTCTCTCTCTCTCGCTCTCTGTGTCTCTCTCTCTCTCGCTCTCTGTGTCTCTCTCTCGCTCTCTGTGTCTCTCTCGCTCTCTGTGTCTCTCTCGCTCTCTGTGTCTCTCTCGCTCTCTGTGTCTCTCTCTCTCTCGCTCTCTGTGTCTCTCTCTCTCTCGCTCTCTGTGTCTCTCTCTCTCTCGCTCTCTGTGTCTCTCTCTCTCTCGCTCTCTGTGTCTCTCTCTCTCTCGCTCTCTGTGTCTCTCTCTCTCTCGCTCTCTGTGTCTCTCTCTCTCTCGCTCTCTGTGTCTCTGTGTCTCTCTCTCGCTCTCTGTGTCTCTGTGTCTCTCTCTCGCTCTCTGTGTCTCTGTGTCTCTCTCTCGCTCTCTGTGTCTCTCTCTCGCTCTCTCGCTCTCTGTGTCTCTGTCTCTCGCTCTCTGTGTCTCTCTCTCTCGCTCTCTGTGTCTCGCTCTCTGTCTCTCTCTCTCGCTCTCTGTGTCTCTGTGTCTCTCTCTCGCTCTCTGTGTGTGTCTCTCTCTCTCGCTCTCTGTGTCTCTCGCTCTCTGTGTCTCTCGCTCTCTGTGTCTCTCGCTCTCTGTGTGTCTCTCTCTCTCTCTCGCTCTCTGTGTCTTTCTCGCTCTCTGTGTCTCTCTCGCTCTCTGTGTCTCTCTCTCTCTCGCTCTCTCTCTCTCTCTCGCTCTCTGTGTCTCTCTCGCTCTCTGTCTCTCTCGCTCTCTGTGTGGCTCTCTCGCTCTCTCTGTCTCTCTCTCTCTGCCTTACATTTATCTGTGAAACACTTGAATTGCCGCTGACAATTTGTCTCTCTCTCTCTGTTGCTCTCACTCTTTCTCGGTGGCATCTCTTGTAAAAAAGCCTTGCGTTTCAGATTCCTCTTGTTAATAGCCATGCAATTGGTAGAATAGCAGAAGGTTATGTGAGGTATAGTGGTGGTGAAGGTAGAATAGCAGAAGGTTATGTGAGGTATTGTAACGGACGTCGTATATACTGGACCAAGGCGCAGCGGGTTGAGTCCTCATTAACTTTTATTAGAACACTTAACGAACAAAACAAGAAAACGTACGAACGAACAGTATTGCAGGCTAACACAGCAGTGCAAAAACAACTTCCCACAAAACCCATTACAAAAACACCCCTCTATATAGGACCTTCAATCAGAGGCAACGAAGAACAGCTGCCTCCAATTGAAGGTCAAACCAAAAACCCTAAACATAGAACTAGAAAGACTAGACCAGAACATAGAAATATACTAACATAGAACATAACCAAAAACCCCAGAATACTCTAAACAAACACCCCTCTACATAAACACATAGCCCAACAAACCCCGAAACACTCTAAACAAATACCCCCGGCCACTTCCTGACCAAACTACAATAACAAATAACCCCTTTTACTGGTCAGGACGTGACAGGTATAGTGGTGGTGAAAGTAGAATAGCAGAAGGTTATGTGAGGTAAAGTGAAGGTGTGTAGCCTAGACAATATGTAATTTCTTCCTTTCTTTTGGACACTGACCTCCCAGCTTCTGTTTCTTTGTTCTTA
The DNA here is from genome assembly GCF_901001165.1 of Salmo trutta. Classification (NCBI taxonomy): domain Eukaryota; kingdom Metazoa; phylum Chordata; class Actinopteri; order Salmoniformes; family Salmonidae; genus Salmo; species Salmo trutta. The sequence continues at coordinate 35,389,249 of NC_042969.1, read as the reverse complement.
ATGAGAGAGTACTTTTTCAAACAGAATTGTAACCATTGCAGCATGGCTCCTAGGAGCTAAGAGGCCACTTGTTGAAATTCAAAAGGCAACTGTTTTTTTGTGTAGAATTTCCCAACTAATATCTGGGGGAATGGTGTAATTAAAAATATTTGGGAATTTGCGTCATTGAAAATATGTCTTCACGCTGATATATATGTTGCTTCTCGTGATGTATGGTTGTCTCTACCTTCTTGCCCTTTGTCTGTTGTCTGTGCCTAACATGTTTGTACCATGTTGTGCTGCTGCCATGTTGTGTTGCTACTATGCTGTGTTGTTATCTCTCTTGTTGTTGTGTGTTTTTGTCCTATATTTTTATTTTTCAATCTCAGCCCCTATCCCAGCAGGAGTCCTTTTCCGTGTTTGGTAGGCCGTCATTGTAAATAAGAATTTGTCCTTATTGACTCGCCTAGTTATATACAAAATAAATAACACTCTGTCTGCATGTAATAATGTTGAGACTGAAAATCAGTTGCTTGATGTGAGATCTGGGATTGATACTTAATCAGCTGACCTACAATCTCTGACTCAGAGTAGTAATCTATAGAACTAGGTGTTTAGTAAAGTGGCCATCATACTAACTTCAGACTCTTAGTCCTTGTGTTGTACGTGGATCAGAGTTCCTCAAACAGTCATCGGTCCCTTCTTAGCATGATGCTTTGAAATATCCTTCATTCTGGCTCAATTCAAAATCATCAAATTACATTTTTCACATTGCGCTGAATACAACAGGTTAACCTTACCGCTTAATGCTTACTTACAAGCCCTTAACTCTATTTCTTGAACTGCATTGTTGGTTAAGAAAATATTTACAAAATAAAGTAAAGTAAAACATTTTTGTAAAAAGTTATACAATAAAATTACATAACAGTAACGAGGCTATATGCAGTGGGTACCGATACTGAGTCAATGTGCGGGGTTACAGGTTAGTTGAGATAATTTGTACCTGTAGGTAGAGGTAAAGTAACTATGCATAGATAATAAACAGAGAGTAGCAGCAGTGTAAAAACAAAAGGGGTGTGGGGGGTCAATGTAAATAGTCCGGTGGCCATTTGATTAATTGTTCAGCAGCCTTATGGCTTGGGGGTAGAAGCTGTTAAGGAACCTTTTGGACCTAGACTTGGCGTTCCGGTACTGCTTGCCGTGCGGTAGCAGAGAGAACAGTCTATGACTTGGGTGACTGGAGTCTTTGACATTTTTTGGGCCTTCCTCTTGACACCGCCTAGTATATAGGTCCTGGATGGCAGGAAGCTTGGCCCCACACTACCCTCTGTAGCGTCTTATGGTCGGATGCCAGGCAGTTGCCATAACAGGCGGTAATGCAATTGGTCAGGATGCTCTCGATGGTGCAGCTGTAGACCATTTTGATGATCTGGGGACCCATGCCAAATATTTTGTCTCCTGAGGGGGAAAAATATGTTGTTGTGCCCTCTTCACGACTGTCTTGGTGTGTTTGGACCATGATAGTTTGTTGGTGATGTGGACAGCAAGAATTTAGAACTCTCGACCCGCTCCACTTCAGCCCTGTCGATGTTAATGGGGGCCTGTTTGGCCCTCCTTTTTCTATAGTCCACGATAATCTCCTTTGTTTTACTCATATTGAGGGAGAGGTTGTTGTCTCTAACCTCCTCCCTAAGGCTGTCCCATCGTTGTCGGTGATCAGGCCTACCACTTGTGTTGTCAGCAAATGTAATGATGGTGTTGGAGTCGTGCTTGGTCACGTAGTCGTGGGTGAACAGGGAGTACAGGAAGGGACTAAGCACACACCCCTGAGGGGCCACCGTTTTGAGGATCAGCGTGGCGGATGTGTTGTTGCCTACCCTTATCACCTGGGGCCGGCCCGTCAGGAAGTCCAGGATCCAGTTGCAGAGGGAGGTGTTTAGTCCCAGGGTCCTTAGCTTTGTGATGAGCTTTGTGGCACTATGGTGTTGAACGCTGAGCTGTAGTCAATGAACAGCATTCTCACATAGGTGTTCCTTTTGTCCAGGTGGGAAAGGGCAGTGTGGAGTGTGATTGAGATTGCTAAGGATCTGTTGGGGCGGTATGCGAATTTGAGTGGGTCTGGGAGGATGGTGTTGATGTGAGCCATGAGCAGCCTTTCAATGTATTTCTTGGATATAGATGTGAGTACTACGGTGCAATAGTCATTTAGGCAGGTTACCTTGGCTTTCCTGGGCACAGGGACTATGGTGGTCTGCTGGAAACATGTAAGTATTACAGACTCGGTCAAGGAGAGAAAATGTCAGTGAAGGCACTTGCCAGTTGGTCCGTGCATGCTCTGAGTACACGCCCTGGCCACACGGCCTTTTGAATGTTGACCTGTTTAAAGGTCTTGCTCACATCGGCTACGGAGAGCATGATCACACAGTCGTCCGCAGCAGCTGGTGCTCTCATGCATGCTTCAGTGTTGCTTGCCTTTCAGCAAGCGTCAAGGGCATTTAGCTCGTCTGGTAGGCTCGCGTCACTGGTCAGCTTGCGGCTCGGTTTCCCTTTGTAGAATGTTCTGCTGACAATAACTACAATTTACAAGCTCAACATTTAAATAACCTTTACAACATTGTATAGCTTGAAGAGCCACCACATCAGTTCTTCCTTTTAAGATTAGGGGACGTCAAACTCCAGACTAGGCTACTTGATCATTTTGAGTTAGTATTCTGAATGGGATAGTTTAAACCTCACCACCATAGTCTAACCTCATTTATGCATAGTATACATCCAACCCCCATGTTTGAGGCAGAATTAGCTACCTAACTCTAAACCTGTGGACGTGATATAGAACACACTGTGATGTCTTGAAGTTTGAAGAGGCAGCAGATTTTTTTTAAATTTCCATTTTGAAATCCCTGAAGAATTGCTCAGTTTGTTTGAAGAGCTGTAACAGTTTGATTCAACTAACTCATCATGTATCAGATCATTCCATTCCTCTGTCTTTCCATACCCCTAAAAAACTCTGTCCTCTCTCTTTACATACCCCTGAAACACCCTGTCCCCTCTCTCTTTACATACCCCTGAAACACCCTGTCCTCTCTCTCTTTACATACCCCTGAAACACCCTGTCCTCTCTGTCTTTACATACCCCTGAAACACCCTGTCCTCTCTGTCTTTACATACCCCTGAAACACCCTGTCCTCTCTCTCTTTACATACCCCTGAAACACCCTGTCCTCTCTCTCTTTACATACCCCTGAAACACCCTGTCCTCTCTGTCTTTACATACCCCTGAAACACCCTGTCCTCTCTGTCTTTACATACCCCTGAAACACCCTGTCCTCTCTCTCTTTACCTACCCCTGAAACACCCTGTCCTCTCTCTCTTTACATACCCCTGAAACACTCTGTCCTCTCTCTCTTTACATACCCCTGAAACACCCTGTCCTCTCTCTCTTTACATACCCCTGAAACACTCTGTCCTCTCTCTCTTTACATACCCCTGAAACACCCTGTCCTCTCTGTCTTTACATACCCCTGAAACACCCTGTCCCCTCTCTCTTTACATACCCCTGAAACACTCTGTCCTCTCTCTTTACATACCCCTGAAACACCCTGTCCTCTCTCTCTTTACATACCCCTGAAACACCCTGTCCTCTCTCTCTTTACATACACCCTAAACCACCCTGTCCCCTCTCTCTTTACATACCCCTGAAACACCCTGTCCTCTCTCTCTTTACATACCCCTGAAACACCCTGTCCTCTCTCTCTTTACATACCCCTGAAACACCCTGTCCTCTCTCTCTTTACATACCCCTGAAACACCCTGTCCTCTCTCTCTTTACATACCCCTGAAACACTCTGTCCTCTCTCTCTTTACATACCCCTGAAACACCCTGTCCTCTCTCTCTTTACATACCCCTGAAAACACTCTGTCCTCTCTCTCTTTACATACCCCTGAAACACCCTGTCCTCTCTGTCTTTACATACCCCTGAAACACCCTGTCCCCTCTCTCTTTACATACCCCTGAAACACCCTGTCCCTCTCTCTCTTTACATACCCCTGAAACACCCTGTCCTCTCTCTCTTTACATACCCCTGAAACACTCTGTCCTCTCTCTCTTTACATACCCCTGAAACACCCTGTCCTCTCTCTCTTTACATACCCCTGAAACACCCTGTCCTCTCTCTCTTTACATACCCCTGAAACACCCTGTCCCCTCTCTCTTTACATACCCCTGAAACACCCTGTCCCCTCTCTCTTTACATACCCCTGAAACACCCTGTCCTCTCTCTTTACATACCCCTGAAACACCCTGTCCTCTCTCTCTTTACATACCCCTGAAACACCCTGTCCTCTCTCTCTTTACATACCCCTGAAACACCCTGTCCCCTCTTTCTTTACATACCCCTGAAACACCCTGTCCTCTCTCTCTTTACATACCCTGAAACACCCTGTCCTCTCTCTCTTACATACCCCTGAAACACCCTGTCCTCTCTCTCTTTACATACCCCTGAAACACCCTGTCCTCTCTCTCTTTACATACCCCTGAAACACTCTGTCCTCTCTCTCTTTACATACCCCTGAAACACCCTGTCCTCTCTCTCTTTACATACCCCTGAAACACTCTGTCCTCTCTCTCTTTACATACCCCTGAAACACCCTGTCCTCTCTGTCTTTACATACCCCTGAAACACCCTGTCCCCTCTCTCTTTACATACCCCTGAAACACCCTGTCCTCTCTCTCTTTACATACCCCTGAAACACCCTGTCCTCTCTCTCTTTACATACCCCTGAAACACACTCTGTCCTCTCTCTCTTTACATACCCCTGAAACACCCTGTCCTCTCTCTCTTTACATACCCCTGAAACACCCTGTCCTCTCTCTCTTTACATACCCCTGAAACACCCTGTCCCCTCTCTCTTTACATACCCCTGAAACACCCTGTCCCCTCTCTCTTTACATACCCCTGAAACACCCTGTCCTCTCTCTCTTTACATACCCCTGAAACACCCTGTCCTCTCTCTCTTTACATACCCCTGAAACACCCTGTCCTCTCTCTCTTTACATACCCCTGAAACACCCTGTCCTCTCTCTCTTTACATACCCCTGAAACACCCTGTCCTCTCTCTCTTTACATACCCCTGAAACACCCTGTCCTCTCTCTCTTTACATACCCCTGAAACACCCTGTCCTCTCTCTCTTTACATACCCCTGAAACACCCTGTCCTCTCTCTCTTTACATACCCCTGAAACACCCTGTCCTCTCTCTCTTTACATACCCCCTGAAACACCCTGTCCCTCTCTCTTTACATACCCCTGAAAACCTGTCCCCTCTCTCTTTACATACCCCTGAAACACCCTGTCCTCTCTCTCTTTACATACCCCTGAAACACCCTGTCCTCTCTCTCTTTACATACCCCTGAAACACCCTGTCCTCTCTCTCTTTACATACCCCTGAAACACCCTGTCCTCTCTCTCTTTACATACCCTGAAACACCCTGTCCTCTCTCTCTTTACATACCCCTGAAACACCCTGTCCCTCTCTCTCTTTACCTACCCCTGAAACACCCTGTCCTCTCTCTCTTTACATACCCCTGAAACACCCTGTCCTCTCTCTCTTTACATACCCCTGAAACACCCTGTCCTCTCTCTCTTTACATACCCCTGAAACACCCTGTCCTCTCTCTCTTTACATACCCCTGAACACCCTGTCCTCTCTCGCTTTACATACCCCTGAAACACCCTGTCCTCTCTCTCTTTACATACCCCTGAAACACCCTGTCCTCTCTCTCTTTACATACCCCTGAAACACCCTGTCCTCTCTCTCTTTACATACCCTGAAACACCTGTCCTCTCTGGCTTACATACCCCTGAAACACCCTGTCCTCTCTTCTTTACATACCCCTGAAACACCCTGTCCTCTCTCTCTTTACATACCCCTGAAACACCCTGTCCTCTCACCTTTACATACCCCTGAAACACCCTGTCCTCTCTCTCTTTACATACCCCTGAAACACCCTGTCCTCTCTCTCTTTACATACCCCTGAAACACCCTGTCCTCTCTCTCTTTACATACCCCTGAAAACACCCTGTCCTCTCTCTCTTTACATACCCTGAAAACACCCTGTCCTCTCTCTCTTTACATACCCCTGAAACACCCTGTCCTCTCTCTCTTTACATACCCCTGAAACACCCTGTCCTCTCTCTCTTTACATACCCCTGAAACACCCTGTCCTCTCTCTCTTTACATACCCCTGAAACACCCTGTCCTCTCTCTCTTTACATACCCCTGAACACCCTGTCCTCTCTCTCTTTACATACCCTGAAACACCCTGTCCTCTCTCTCTTTACATACCCCTGAAACACCCTGTCCTCTCTCTCTTTACATACCCCTGAAACACCCTGTCCTCTCTCTCTTTACATACCCCCTGAAACACCCTGTCTCTCTCTCTTTACTACCCTGAAACACCCTGTCCTCTCTCTCTTTACATACCCCTGAAACACCCTGTCCTCTCTCTCTTTACATACCCCTGAAACACCCTGTCCTCTCTGTCTTTACATACCCCTGAAACACCCTGTCCTCTCTCTCTTTACATACCCCTGAAACACCCTGTCTCTCTTCTTTACATACCCCTGAAACACCCTGTCCTCTCTCTCTTTACATACCCCTGAAACACCCTGTCCTCTCTCTCTTTACATACCCCTGAAACACCCTGTCCTCTCTCTCTTTACATACCCCTGAAACACCCTGTCCTCTCTGTCTTTACATACCCCTGAAACACCCTGTCCTCTCTCTCTTTACATACCCCTGAAAACCCTGTCCTCTCTCTCTTTACATACCCCTGAAACACCCTGTCCTCTCTCTCTTTACATACCCTGAAAACCACCCTGTCCTCTCTCTCTTTACATACCCCTGAACACCCTGTCCTCTCTCTCTTTACATACCCCTGAAACACCCTGTCCTCTCTCTCTTTACATACCCCTGAAACACCCTGTCCTCTCTCTCTTTACATACCCCTGAAACCACCCTGTCCTCTCTCTCTTTACATACCCCTGAAACACCCTGTCCTCTCTCTCTTTACATACCCCTGAAACACCCTGTCCTCTCTATCTTTACATACCCCTGAAACACCCTGTCCTCTCTCTCTTTACATACCCCTGAAACACCCTGTCCTCTCTCTCTTTACATACCCCTGAAACACCCTGTCCTCTCTCTCTTTACATACCCCTGAAACACCCTGTCCTCTCTCTCTTTACATACCCCTGAAACACCCTGTCCTCCTCTCTCTTTACATACCCTGAAACACCCTGTCCTCTCTCTCTTTACATACCCCTGAAACACCCTGTCCTCTCTCTCTTTACATACCCCTGAAACACCCTGTCCTCTCTGTCTTTACATACCCCTGAAACACCCTGTCCTCTCTCTCTTTACATACCCCTGAAACACCCTGTCCTCTCTGTCTTTACATACCCCTGAAACACCCTGTCCTCTCTCTCTTTACATACCCCTGAAACACCCTGTCCTCTCTCTCTTTACATACCCCTGAAACACTCTGTCCTCTCTCTCTTTACATACCCCTGAAACACCCTGTCCTCTCTCTCTTTACATACCCCTGAAACACCCTGTCCTCTCTCTCTTTACATACCCCTGAAACACCCTGTCCTCTCTCTCTTTACATACCCCTGAAACACCCTGTCCTCTCTGTCTTTACATACCCCTGAAACACCCTGTCCTCTCTGTCTTTACATACCCCTGAAACACTCTGTCCTCTCTCTCTTTACATACCCCTGAAACACCCTGTCCTCTCTGTCTTTACATACCCCTGAAACACCCTGTCCTCTCTCTCTTTACATACCCCTGAAACACCCTGTCCTCTCTCTCTTTACATACCCCTGAAACACCCTGTCCTCTCTCTCTTTACATACCCCTGAAACACCCTGTCCTCTCTCTTTCCCCTTCTTTTACTCCTCTGCTTTACTGCCAGGTCTTTCTCTCCTCTTGTTGGTTTGATTGTTACTGTATGAAACATGGTATGCAGATGAGCTCTGCCCTTAGCTGTCATAATGCATATTGATAAGGCACTACGATGGAGTACATGTACAGTATGTGCCACTTTATGTCTGCGTGCCATTTTCTAGATTATTCAGTGTAGCTTCCCGCCAAAATTCGAGTGAATGAGCCGAGTGTATGATATATCCAATGTACGGCCAAAACACAAAGACGCATCCTCTCCATTGGCTAGCAGTACTTTACATTCAATGGATGGAGTTCTATATATATACATACATACATACATACAGGATGAAGGAAGGTATTTGTATATATTCTTTCACATTGAAAACCAAAAGATATGTATCCTGGATTCTCTGTGAGATGGGCTTGTCTTTGTTTGTTGCTCTCTTTGTCTCATCCCAGAAGTTTGTCTGCATGTTCAATGGAGTTCAGTGGCTGGGTTGACACGATATTTATTCGGTATAATCTACTTTTATGCTCCCAGTTCTTTTGAACTTGTAGCCTGCTTCTAACTGGACAACAACAACAAAAAACACGGTTTGTCTTTCTCTGTCGAGGAAAAAAGAAATCTCTAGTTGCACTTTTAACTTTCTTGTAAGGGCTACGAAACACTGTCAGAAACATGTTGTAAATGTTCAGAACAGCTGTCAGCTTATGACTACAGTCCATGTAGTTTATTTCAAACAAGACCAAGTTAATTACAGTGAATGAAATTCAAAACAAATAAAGTTTAGTTATATCCAAGGGTATTATTTAGGGCTGGGAATTGTCAGGTACCTCACCAATACCATATTATCACCATAATTATGTGCGGATGCCATATGTATTGCAATTTTTTTTTCTTCTCACAATTCTATAAGTATTGCATTTGCATTTACATTTACGTCATTTATCCAGAGCGACTTACAAATTGGTGCATTCACCTTATGATATCCAGTATTGCGATTCTATACTGTGATTTTATTGCCATTCAGTGGTCCAAATAAATTGCTCACAATATATCTGCTGCAGACGGACAAGAGAGAGCCATGACAAAACGAGTTTTGATCAGTCGTGGAAATAAAAGTGCTGAAAACAAGCTGGCTCCCTATTTAAGAAGAAGATGGAGAACAAGATATGATGTAAAAAATACTGTAGTTTTGGTGCAGCCAAAGATATTGTGATACGTGATCTTTCAGATTAAAACAAAATGGTTCATCACATTTAATTAATGAATGAATGTAAACCGGCGGATGAGGAAAGCAATAATTCCCATAGTACTAAACCTCTGTGCTGCAGGCCTCAGGATGATGAGGTTAGCGTGTCTGTTGCTGTGTCTCTTGATGGAAACAGGATGTTGCGTGAGCCTCCTTAGACCTCTAACTTGTCTGAGAGTACAGGGGCATAGAGCCATGACACGCGACCAGAGGGGTGTCCTGGCATCCTGGACCTGGTCGACCAACCTGAGGAGGATAGTGTCCACACACACACACAAACACACACACACACACACACACACACACACACACACACACACACACACACACACACACACACACACACACACACACACAGAGAGAGAGATGGAGAGAGAGACACATGCACCCTGTCACCTCCCCTACCGAGCTAGGAAGGGCAACAGACCCTCTGCACACAAACCTTATCCCTCCTCATTTGTCCCCTCTTCTTCCCTCACGAAGAGAAAGTACCCCAAAATCAAAGTGACACCTGGGTTAAAGAACACGGAAGATCTCTGAAGGTTCATAGAATACAGAGAGAAAAGGGTAAAGGTCCCTCCAATGACCTATCTAGTGTGTTTTCAGTTCTACTGTGGATGGACATTCCTGTGTTGAGGTTTTTAGTAATGGCAGTGCATCTGATCTGATGAAAATGATGTGTTGGTTAGGTACTTTTTAAAAGCATTTGCTGTCCATGTGTCCATTGATGATACTATGATTAGTGGGTGGCGCTTGTTCGTCCATTTTAGAGAATGTGTCTGCATTTGAAAAACGGGCAGATTGCATGCGACCAGCCTGAACTGATTTTCACCCCTGCTTGGGTGCTCTTCTTCTCTCACTCTATCAGGCGCTCTTTCTCTCTCAGCCAGGGTAGCTCTTCTTCTCTCACTCTCTCAGGCGCTCTTTCTCTCACAGCCATGGTAGCTCTTCTCCTCTGTCTCCCTCAGCCATGGTAGCTCTTCTCCTCTGTCTCTCTCAGCCATGGTAGCCCTTCTCCTCTGTCTCTCTCAGCCATGGTAGCTCTTCTCCTCTGTCTCCCTCAGCCATGGTAGCTCTTCTCCTCTGTCTCTCTCAGCCATGGTAGCTCTTCTCCTCTGTCTCCCTCAGCCATGGTAGCTCTTCTCCTCTGTTTCTCTCAGCCATGGTAGCTCTTCTCTCACTCTCTCAGACCATGGTAGATTGAAAGTTAAGCTGTAACGAGTAGAGTAACTGTCGAAAAGGGATTTCTCTGTGTTGTGAATAAACATGACAAGAGCCTTGTGTTGAGAATAAAGAAACAGAAAATAAAAATAGCAAATTAACCTGTCTTTGAACTTCATTCACAAACGTGCTGCTTCTGCCTGCCTCTATTATACCCATAGTACCCAACATTTATACATGCAATTATTTCAGTCATAGTTTCACAATAAGTGTACATGAACACTGAGCAGCGAACATTTTCTTTCTTTATTTATCCCTCCCTTTGAGAGATATACACTGAACAAAAATATAAACACAACATGTAAAGTGTTGGTCCCATGTTTCATGAGATGAAATAAAAGATCCTGGAAATTTGCCAAACGCACAAAAAATGTATTTCTCTCAAATTTTGGGCACAAATGTGTTTACGTCCCTGTTAGTGAGAATTTCTCCTTTTACCAAGATAATCCATCCACCTGACAGGTGAAACATGTCAAGAAGCTGATTAAAAAAGCATGAGCATTACACAGGTGCACCTTGTGCTGGGGATAATAAAAGGCCACTCTAAAATGTGCAGTTTTGTCACACAACACAATGCCACAGATGTCTCAAGTTTTGAGGGATCGTGTAATTGGCATGCTGACTGCAGGAATGTCCACCAGAGCTGTTGCCAGAGAATATCATGTTAATTTCTCTACCATAAGCCGTCTCTGTTGTTTTAGAGAATTTGGCAGTACATCCAAATGGCCTCACAACCGCAGACCACGTGTATGGTATGGTGTGGGTGAGCGGTTTGCTGATGTCAACGTTGTGAACAGAGTGCCCCATGGTGGGATTATGGTATGGGCAGGCATAAACTATGGACATTGAAAGTAATTTAAATGTAATGGCGCCGGTCCGCCACGAAGGATATACTGCTTCCCCGAGGCCAGGCCCAAATCCCCATCATTAGCATGAAGAAAAGACGGAAATAGGGGTGCCTTTTGAGAATTTGTCGGCGAGTGGGTAACCCGCCTCCGCCATCCGTTCTATTGGCCAATATGCAATCACTGTAAAATAAACTAGATGATCTCCGTTCGAGATTAACCTACCAACAGAAAATACATTTTTGAAATATCTTATGTTTCACTGAGTTGTGGCTGAACGATGACACAAATAATATAGAGCTGGCTGGGTTTTCCGTGCATCGACAGGACAGCTATGTAAGACAAGGGGTGGGGATGTGTGTCTATTTGTCAAAAACAGCTGGTGCGCGATGTCTAATATTAAAGAAGTCTTGATGTATTGCACGCATGAGGTAGTGTGGTCTATAGCTTATCATGAGGTACTCTATCTACCAAGGGAGTTTTCATCTATATTATTCGTAGCCGTCTATTTACCACCACAGACCGATGCTGGCACTAAGACCACACGCAATGAGCTGTATAAGGCCATAAGCAAACAGGAAAATGCTCATCCAGAGGCAGCGCTCCTAGTGGCCGGGGACTTTAATGCAGGGAAACTTAAATCTGTTTTACCTCATTTCTACCAGCATGTCACATGTGCAACCATGGGAAAAAAACTGGACCACCTTTACTCCACACACAGAAACGCATACAAAGCTCTCCCTCGCCCTCCATTTGGCAAATCTGACCATAATTCTATCCTCCTGATTCCTACTTACAGTACAAGCAAAAACTAAAGCAGGAAGTACCAGTGACTCGCTCAATACGGAAATGGTCAGATGACCTGGATGCTACGCTACAGGACTGTTTTGCTAGCAAAGACTGGAATATGTTCCGTGATTCATCCAATGGCAATGAGGAGCATACCACCTCAGTCACCGGCTTCAACAATAAGTGCATCGACGATGTCGTCCCACAGTGACCGTACGTACATATCCCAACCAGAAGCCATGGATTACAGGCAACATCTGCACCGAGCTAAAGGCTAGAGCTGCCGCTTTCAAGGAGCGGAACACTAATCCGGACGCTTATAAGAAATTCCGCAATGCCCTCAGACGAACCATCAAACAGGCAGAGTGTCAGTACAGGAGTAAGGATGTGGCAGGGCTTGCAAACTATTAGGAACTACAAAGGGAACCCCAGCCTTGTGCTGGCCAGTGACACAAGCCTACCAGATGAGCTAAATGCCTTTTTATACTGGCTTCGAGGCAAGCAACACTGAAGCATGCATGAGAGCACCAGCTGTTCCAGACGATTGTGTGATCACGATCTACGTAGCACACGTGAGCAAGACCTTTAAACAGGTCAACATTCACAAGGCCGGATTACCAGGACGTGTACTCAAAGCATGCTCGGACCAACTTGCACTGACATTTTCAACCTCTCCCTGACCGAGTCTGTAATACCACCATAGTCCCTGTGCCGAAGAAAGCGAAGGTAACCTGCCTAAATGATTACCGCCTCGTAGCACTCACGTCGGTAGCCATGAAGTGCTTTGAGAGGCTGGTCATGACTCACATCAACACCATCATCCCGGAAACGCTATCCCCACTCCAATTCACGTACCGCCCCAACAGATCCATAGATGATGCAATCTTAGTCGCACTCCACACTGCCCTTTCCCACCTGAACAAAAGGAACACCTATGTGAGAATGCTGTTCATTGACTACAGCTCAGCGTTCAACACCATAGTGCCCTCAAAGCTCATCACTAAGCTAAGGACCCTGAGTCTAAACACCTCCCTATGCAACTGGATCGTGGACTTCCTGATGTGCTGCCCCCAGGTGGTAAGGGTAGGCAACAACACATCTGCCATGCTGATCCTCAACACTGGGGCCCCAGGGGTGCGTGCTTAGTCCCCTCCTGTACTCCCTATTCACACACAACTGCGTGGCCAAGCACACTCCAACACAATCATTAAGTTTGCCATGACACAACAATGAGACAACCTATAGGGATGAGGTCAGAGACCTGGCAGTGTGGTGCCAGGACAACAACCTCTCCCTCATTGTGAGCAAGACAAAGAAGCTGATCGTGGACCTACAGGAAAAGAAGAGCCGAACAGGCCCCATTTAACATCGACGGGGCTTAAGTGGAGCAGGTTGAGAGTTTTTTTAAGTTCCTTGGGGTCCACATCACCAACAAACTATCATGGTCCAAACACTCCAAGACAGTCATGAAGAGGGCATGACAACACCTTTTCACCCTCAGGAGACTGAAAAGATTTGGCATGGATCCCCAGATCCTCAAAAAGTTCTACAGCGGCAGCATCGAGAGCATCCTGACCGGTTGCATCACCGCCTGGTATGGCAACTGCTCGGCATCTGACCGTAAGGCACTACAGAGGGTAGTGCGAATGGCCCAGTACATCACTGGGGCCAAGCTTCCAGCCATCCAGGACCTATATACTAGGCGGTGTCAAGAGGAAGGCCCAAAAAATTGTCAAAGACTCCGGTCACTCAAGTCATAGACTGTTCTCTCTGCTACCGCACGGCAAGTGGTACAGGAGTGCCAAGAGTAGGTCCAACAGGCTCCTTAACAGCTTCTACCCCCAAACCATGAGACTGCTCAAATGGCCACCCAGACTATTTACATTGACCCCCCCACACCTACATGTACAAATTACCTCAACTAACTTGTACCCCCGCACATTGACTCAGTACCGGTACCCCCTGTATATAGCCTCATTATTTTTATTGTATTTTTTACTTTAGTTTATTTAGTAAATATTTTCTTAACCAACAATGCAGTTCAAGAAATAGAGTTAAGGGCTTGTAAATAAGCATTTCACGGTATGTGACAAATACAATTTGATTTGATTTTATCGATTGCACAGAAATGCTGGGACGAAATCCAGATGCCCATTGTTAGGCCCATTTTTTTCTTTATAAGCCATCTTTGACCAACACATGCATACTGTATCTGTGTTCCCAGTCATGTGAAAAACACAGATTCGGGCCTAATGAATTTATTCCAATTCACTGATTTCCTTATATGAATTGTAACTCAGTAAAATCTTTGAAATTGTTGCATGTTGCGTTTTATATTTTTGTTCAGTATGATTTAAAGGAGCAATAATGTTGGACCATTGTCACCCTGCAAAACTTTTTTTTATTTTACTAGGCAAGTCGGTTAAGAACAAATTCTTATTTTCAATGACATCCTAGGAACAGTGGGTTAACTGCCTTGTTCAGGGGCAGAACGGCAGATTTTTACCTTGTTGGCTCGGGATTCGCTCTTGCAACCTTTCGGTTACTAGTCCAACGCTCTAACCACTAAGCTACCTGCCGCCCCAGTGAACGTGAAGGTTGTGTCCCTGTTTTGTCATATGGGCAAAATGGGTGAATGGGCAAAATATTTAAGTGCCTCTGAACGGAGTATGGTAGTAGGTGCCAGGCGCACTAGTTTGTGTCAAGAACTGCAACGCTGCTGGGTTTTTCACGCTCAACAGTTTCCAGTGTGTATCAAGAATGGTCCACTACCCAATGGGCATCCAGCCAACTTAACACAACTGTGGGAAGCATTGGAGTCAACATGGGCCAGCATCCCTGTGGAACGCTTTCAATACCTTGTAGAGTCCATGCCCTGAGGAATTGAGGATGTTCTGAGGGCAAAGGGGGTGTAACTCAATATTAGGAAAGTGAACACCGGGACTTTAAGGGAACTGATTGGTTTCGCTCTCTCCGAGCGTCTCGTTAGGTGGTTGGTTTGTGAGGGGATCAGACAGAAGCTGAGTAGTGGAACAGCGTGACATTGGCACGGCAACTCAACTTATTTGGGCTGCCACAGCTGCCCCTCCCCTGTTCCTTTTCACATCACATCACATCAATCTCCTTGGCAACAGATGTAGATGGGTGATCCCCAGTTGTCTCCTAGCACCGGAAGGCCACCGACCAGCCCCAAAGACATGAAAAACACAGTCAATAACAATTATGCTTCTTTGGTAGTTGTTGTTTTTCAATGTACTTTTTTATGCTACCGCCGTTCATTTCATTCCCCCTCACCCCTTCCTACCTCCCCAGATAAGAGAAAGAGTTGACTCTGTGTGTCCATTTGTGTCTCATCTCATCCCAGACCCCTCACCCTACCTGTATAGAGCAAGAGATGTGGTTCTGTCCTCTCTCTCTCCCCCCAGGTGATGTAATAGTTCTGTCTCTTTCTCCCCAGGTGTCCTGGCCATATTGATCCCCCAGCTGGACCTGGTCATCTCTTTAGTGGGGTCCGTCAGCAGCAGTTTCCTGGCTCTCATCTTCCCTCCACTCCTCCAGATCCTCACCTACCACAATGAAGGTCTGTCTCCCTGGGTCATCGTCAAGAACACCCTCGTCTCTTTAATCGGCTTCATCGGCTTCATCACCGGCACCTATATATCCATCACAGAGATCATCAAACGCAACGGCAGACATGACAATCTGGATGTGACCTTCCAGGTCCAGTGAGAGATCTAGTGAGGAGGATATCTTGACAGTGGTTGGTCTGGCAAACAGTGGAGGCTGGCGGGTGGAGAAATCTGAAGACAGGCTCATTTTAGTATGGATGGTACCTTCCTTCGATTTAGTGACACCAGCCTCCACTGCTGTCAAACAATCACAGTTAAAAGATGTCTTCACCCTGGCTTCAGACATATTTCTTTCTCACTTGCTCTATTGTCCATTGATTAAACATTTATTGATATTGTGAGTCTGCTTACTGTTGTAGTTAATGGTCGCTGTGGAACAATTATTTAATGGAATATAAGTGTAAACCAACTAATTGTTACAGTAACCGTATAGCCAAGAAGATAACACTTTTTTAACATTTTTATTTAATCTTTATTTAACTAGGCAAGTCAATAAAGAACAAATTCTTATTTACAATGACGGCCTACCCCGGCCAAACCCAGACGACGCTGGGCCAATGGTTTCCGCCCTATGACACGAGCTTCATTCTCTCTGTGCCTTCTGAGCTTCCACGTTTTTAACTTTCTTATTTTTATGACATATTTATTTTCTTTTTTTAACTTTTCCATGCCGCAAGAGCACCTATCTTACATATTTTATTATTTTATGTTGAATAATTTAACCAAATCATTGAATATTGAGCAATGACATTCTCATAACATTCATTATTGTTAAAACAAGGTACTAATAGAAATACTAATACGTGTTAGACGTTCTGTTGAAATACATCCTGGAAGTTGTTCAAGTGATAAAATAGCATTTAAATAACAGTTATGTTCCATTTTGATTCATATCATAATTCTATAGGCCTTGTGAAGGGGGAGATGCATGTTTTAACTCGACTATTTCCACTAGAATGGTAATTTGACTGACAGTGTTTAATATGACTATCAGAACACTACAACCTGTAGTCTGACAATCACCATAATCATTACTGCTGCACATGTAGCTATGACATTGACATTGAATACAGTTTCCTGACTACAAATTGAATAGTTTCCTGACTACAAATTGAATACAGTTTCCTGACTACAAATTGAATACAGTTTCCTGACTACAAATTGAATACAGTTTCCTGACTACAAATTGAATACAGTTTCCTGACTATAAATTGAATATAGTTTCCTGACTACAAATTGGATACAGTTTCCTGACTACAAATTCAGAGACAAAAAGATGTAATAGTTGAAAGGTAACTTTTTGTTTTTAAAAGGAAAAGCATTATTTACATGTTTCAAGTCAAGCTGTCTGGATCACCTACTGTAATACTGATTAACTTGAGGCACTGTAAAAAATAAAAAAAAAAGACAAAATAATGTGTATATTGTGAAGCTAATACCATGTGTTATTCCTCAGTTGAGGTCATTTATGTTGGTGCTTTCATTTATTACATTTGTCTCAAATTGGGCACTGGATTTATTTATCATGCTCTATTTTATTTAGGCAGCATTTGTTTTATCACTTGTCTCGGTTGTGCCAGCTGTTTTTTTTTATTTTTTAGACTGAATGGGCCCAGTTTAGAGTGGGTTGGACTGAATGGGCCCAGCTTAGAGTGGGTTGGACTGAATGGGCCCAGTTTAGAGTGGGTTGGAATGAATGGGCCCAGTTTAGAGTGGGTTGGACTGAATGGGCCCAGTTTAGAGTGGGTTGGATGTCATGGTGATACCACATGGCATTGGGAGAACTTAACTGATTGCCACTTTTTTCAACTAGCTTTGAATAATGGCAAGTTTTGAACTATTGTTGAGTTTGGACTTTATTGTAAATAAAAATCTAGTATTCTGAATTGTCCATGAGAAAATACTGCTGAGTATTTAATAAGGGGTCTTTTTGTCGTGATCATGAACATGTAAAAAAATATATATATTGTTTTTATTTCATTACCGCCTTAATGAAAAAGTTCAAAATTATACATATGCATTTATTTGTATTTAATTTGTTTTGATGCTTGTTGTGGTGTTGACGGGAATTCAGATGTTTACATCCCTTAAAAATTGTACTCATCATATATTTTGCGTCCCAAAAGGCACCCTAGATCCTTCATAGTGCACTACTTCTGACCAGAGTCCAATGTGCCCTGGTTAAAAGTAGTGCACTATATAGGGAATAGGGTGCCATTTAGGATGCATGGGGGGGTCTCATTCACTAGTCTCTCTCTAGCAATTATCTACAAGGGGATGACTAGGAGTTTAACCATCAAAGAACTCAATTAAAGATACTCAGCGCTACTTTTGCATACTTTTTAGCCAATAGTTCTGAAAGTTGTGCCTACGAGCCAAAGTGGTCCCCAAAAATTGCCTACTACGTCATATGTGCACCACATCATTGCTCTCTCTCCCTCACTCTACTGTGTGTGTTTGTGTCTTCCTAGCTGTCACTCAAATGGCGAGGGGCTGAAACTTAAATTGCTAGGGGGCTGGCCCACGTGGGGATAAATATAGGGAAAATGGCACCACACAGCTTCTAGAAAAGTTGCTGTCAAGCGAAGGATTTTGTGGCTAATTGAGGTGAAACAGTGATTCTCCTCATAGATTATGTATGTATGAAGTATGCATGAACACATCCAGCCCAAAATACTTACTATTCACCAAAGTACCGGAGCATGTCTTTAATGGAAATAAATATTTGCATAGTCTGAATATCTCAACTATCATTACAGCTTGTCTTGGGGTTTTCACAGATGTATGTTAAGCCAGTGCAATGTTGTTCATTTGAGTCACTGAATGTCATTTCAGCAAAATAGAAACTCCTGTAGTGTGTGGATATAGAAAAGATGTGCATATTTCCTCAATATCTAAAATGCTCTCCACTTAAGTTGTTGGGACTTCTAAGTATGCTTGCAGGGCTTTGGGGTGACTAATGTTTAATAATCCTGTTTTGACTGAACTGATGAGTGACATAGAGAGCGGGCTTTGGGGTGACTAATGTTTAATTATCCTGTTATTAAATGTGTATCTATTAGCTGTTCAAGCAGGAAGAAAAAATAATAAATAACTAGTCATTATGGGCACGTTGGACATTGCAGCTGACTTGAAAGGCAAGTTGAGACTGACTGATCTACAAATCACTGATAACTATATGATTTGTAAATCAGTCAGTCACAATCTACCCACAATGCATCATGGATTTGATGGTCTCGAACACAGCCTATTATTTGTAGAGCAGTGCGTCAGTCACCATTTACCCACAATGCATCATAGATTTGATTCTCTCGAACACGCCCATTTGTATATATCAGGTTGTCCATCAGTTCGATGAACAACATACAGTGCATTCAGAAAGTATTCAGACCCCTTGACTTTTTCAACAAACAAAAATACATTACAGCCTTATTCTAAAATGTATTAAATATTTTTTTCCCCTCATCAATCTACACACAATACCCCATAATGACACAGCAAAAACAGTTTTTTTGAATAAAAAAAAAATGGAAATATTATATTTATATAAGTATTCAGACCCTTTACTTAGTACTTTGTTAATGCACCTTTGGCAGCGATTATAGCCTCGAGTCTTCTTGGGTATGAAGCTACAAGCTTGGCACACCTGTATTTGGGGAGTTTCTCCCATTCTTCTCTGCAGATCCTCTCAAGCTCTGTCAAGGTGGATGGGGAGCTTCGCTGTACAGTCCGAGCTTTGGCCGGGCCACTCAAGGACATTCAGAGACTTGTCCTGAAGTCACTCCTGCGTTGTCTTGGCCATGTGCTTACGGTCGTTGTCCTGTTGGAAGGTAAACCTTCTCCCCAGTCTGAGGTCCTGAGCGCTCTGGATCAGGTTTTCATCAAGGATCTCTCTGTACTTTGCTCTATTCATCTTTCTCTTGACCCTGACTAGTCTCCCAGTCCCTGCCACTAAAAAAACATCCCCACAGCATGCTGCTGCCACCACCAAGCTTCACCGTAGGGATGGTGCCAGGTTTCCTCCAGACGTGATGCTTGGCATTCAGGCCAAAGAGTTCAATCTTAGTTTCATCAGACCAGAGAATCTTGTTTCTCATGGTGTGAGAGTCTTTAGGTGCCTTTTGCAAACTCCAATTGGGCTGTCATGTGCCTTTAACTGAGGAGTGGCTTCTGTCTGGCCACTACCATAAAGGCCTGATTGGTGGAGTGCTGCAGAGATGGTTGACCTTCTGGAAGGTTCTCCCATCTCCACAGAGGAACTCTGGAGCTCTGTCAGAGTGACCATCGCGTTCTTGGTCATCTCCCTGACTGAGGCTCTTCTCCCCTGATTGATCAGTTTGGCCGGGCGGCCTGCTCTTGGAAGAGTCTTGGTTGTTCCAAACTTCTTCCATTTAAGAATGATGAAGGTCACTGTGTTCTTGGGGACCTTCAATGGTGCAGACCATTTTTGGTACCCTTCCCCAGATCTGTGCCTCGACACAAGCTCTACGGACAATTCCGTCGACCTCATAGCTTGGCTTTTGATCTAACGTGCACCGTCAACTGTGGGACCTTATATAAACATGTGTGTGCCTTTCCAAATCATGTCCAATCAATTGAATTTACCACAGGTGGACTCCAATCAAGTTGTAGAAACATCTCAAGGATGATCAATGGAAACAGGATGCACCTGAGCTCAATTTCGAGTCTCATAGCAAAGGGTCTGAATACTTATGTAAATAAAGAATTTCTGTTTTTATTTTTAATAAATTTGCAAAAAAATCTAAAAACCTGTTTTCTCTTTGTTATTATGGGGTATTGTGTGTAGATTGATGAGAAAAAAAAATATTTATACATTTTAGAATAAGGCTGTAACGTAACAAAATGTGGAAAAAGTCAAAGGGTCTGAATACTTTTCGAATACATATAAAGCTAAAGAAGAAGAAAACATCCACAAGACATCTTTATTAAAACTGATTTGAATTATCTTAGACACAAAATGTTCTCATCAAACTTATTAAAGTCATAAATACCATTCTCCATCTTTATGATTTTTATGATAATTTGCAAAAAAGCATAATGACGACAAGACTGGTACATTCTCATAATCATCATATTTTTCACCAAGCTACCCAGGACATTCAAATAACTCACAGGATAGACACGTGATACGTAACAAAACAATTATATGTAAACAAATACATACGCCTGATACGTAAACATGCGTATCAAAGTAGTGTAGTGGAGGTATACGCTCTATTAATTAATAAAGCTGGTGGAACAAATCAGAACGTTTAGCTTAAAATGTTGATCAAGTATTATTTTGTCACATTTTATGCGCAGCAATGTACACGCGGTAGGCCTGAGCGAGAATGTTTCAAAATGCAATTTGTGGGAAAACACCGTTCTAACATGTGCATCTTACATGCCGTTTAATGGACAGAGTCAAATATCCATTATTAATATCCATTATCACCTGGACTCCATTACGTTGTTGATTACCCCCTCTATTTCTGTCTGCTCCTTAGTTTGTTCCCTGTGTCAGCATTGATGTCGTTATTTTTCCCCTGTCCAGACGCTGTTCCTGTTCTGTTTCATGTCCGTGTTTCATTAAATGTTCACTCCCTGTACCTGCTTCTCGTCTCCAGCGTCGATCCTTACACATTTCTTCATTGGCTATTTTAATAACTATGAAAAAACTAAACATTTCCTTAATTGTTTCCTTATATTTTATTATTTGATTTAAATAAGTAAATGAAATTGTATTGGACATAGGGTTGGGTAGTTGCAGCTAATTGGCTAATTGATATTCCCATCCCACGTTACCAGTGAGGTCCCATTGGACCTTATAATGAAGTATTGTGACGCATCAAATACAGTTGAAGTCGGAAGGTTGCATACACCTTAGCCAAATACATTTAAACTCGGTTTTTCACAATTCTTGAAATGTAACCCTAGTAAAAATTCCATGTTTTAGGTCAGTTAGGATCACCACTTTATTTTAAGAATGTGAAATGTCAAAATAATAGTAGAGAGAATTATTTATTTCAGCTTTTATTTCTGTCATCACATTCCCAGTGGGTCAGAAGTTTACATGCACTCAATTAGTTTTTGGTAGCATTGGAAGTATGCTTGGGGTAATTGGCCATTTGGAAGACCCATTTGCGACCAAGCTTTAACTTCCTGACTGATGTCTTGAGATGTTGCTTCAATATATCCACATAATTTTCCTTCCTCATGATGCCATATATTTTGTGAAGAGCACCAGTCCCTCCTGCAGCAAAGCACACCCACAACAGGATGCTGCCACCCCCGTTCTTCACGGTTGGGATGGTGTTCTTCAGCTTGTAAGCATCCCCCTTTTTCCTCTAAACATAACGATGGTCATTATGGCCAAATCGTTCTATTTTTGTTTCATCAGACCAGAGGACATTTCTCCAAAAAGTATAATCTTTGTCCCCATGTGCAGTTGCAAACCGTAGTCTGGCTTTTTTATGGCGGTTTTGGAGCAGTGGCTTCTTCCTTGCTGAGCGGCATTTCAGGTTATGTCGATATAAGACTTGTTTTACTGTGAATATAGATACTTTTGTACCTGTTTCCTCCAGCATCTTCACAAGGTCCTTTGCTGTTGTTCTGGGATTGATTTCCACTTTTCGCGCCAAGGTACATTCATCTCTAGGAGACAGAACGTGTCTCCTTCCTGAGCGGCTGCGTGGTCCCATGGTGTTTATACTTGCTTACTATTGTTTGTACAGATGAATGTGGTACCTTCAGGCATTTGGAAATTGCTCCCAAGGATGAACCAGACTTGTGGAGGTCTACATTTCTTTTCTGAGGTCTTGGCTGATTTCTTTTGATTTTCCCATGATGTCAAGCAAAGAAGCACTGAGTTTGAAGGTAGGCCTTGAAATACATCTATAGGTACACCTCCAATTGACTCAAATAATGTCAATTAGCCTATCAGAAGCTTCTAAAGCAATGACATCATTTTCTGGAATTTTCCAAGCTGTTTAAAGGCACAGTCAACTTCGTGTATGTAAACTTCTGACCCACTGGAATTGTGATACAGTGAAATATAAGTGAAATAATCTGTAAACAATTGTTGGACAAATGACTTGTGTCATGCACAAAGTAGATGTCCTAACCGACTTGCCAAAACTATAGTTTGTTAACAAGAAATTTGTGGAGTGGTTGAAAAACGAGTTTTACTGACTCCAACCTAAGTGTATGTAAACTTCCGACTTCAACTGTACCTATAATTTTTTTTAAATTAATTCATTTATTCTTGTTTTCTATTCCTCATTCTTTGTTTCGATGAAGCAAATGTGTGGAGTTTGAATTGGACATTGTTTAAAGGGATAGGTAGGATTGGGGTATTTAATGGAAGTGCAGTCTATTGCTTATGAAATAAATCTGAATATGTATTTGAACTGAGTTGTGCAGTAAAAAAACATTTGTAACATGTGTAACGATGTTGATTTACATCATGACCAAACAATGTACTTCAACAGATTGGCATTCAACTTTTTATTACACTCAGATCCATACTAAAACACCTCCAGGGAAAATGCAAGACAGACAACCCATGGAAAAGGTGTGAGATCAAAACCAGTTTCAGAATTTGTAACTCAAAGCTTGCAGCTGACAGATAATTGTGACATTACCAACAGTTCTGACTTTGACCAGGACATCATCATTTGACTCATCCCCCATCATGACACAGTGTTTTAGTCTCAGTCTTACCTGTCCCAGAACCCAATGGAACCCTCAACAGTGCTGTTCAAGAATCCTATGGAACCTTCCAGAACCCTCACCAGTGCTGTTCTGGAACCCTGCAGAACCCTAGGCAGTGCTGTTTCAAAGCCCTCCAGAACCCTCAGCAGTGCTGTTCCAGAACCCTATGGAACCCTAAGCAGTTATGTTCCAGAACCCTCTGGAACCCTTAGCAGTGCTGTTCCGAAGCCCTAGCGAAGCCTCTGCAATGGAACTTTAAAATGATTAGAACTATCCTTTTGTACTCCTTCCTGAAGTTTTGGTTGAGCACTCCGTAGATGACTGCGTTGAGGCAGCTGTTGAAATAGGCCATGAAGTAGCTGGCTGTGAAGAGCCACTCGGGGATATTCACACCCAGTCTGGGGTTGATAGCCACCGCCAGCCCGATGAAGTTCAGCGGAGCCCAGCAGACAGCGAACAACACAAACACCACAAACATAGTCAGGAAGATACGGAAGTCGTGTGGTTTGATCTTGGGCCTCGTATCCGGTTTCACCCGTCTCCTCACCTGTAAGACGAGGATCCAGATCCTCAGGTAGCAGTACGTGACGATACTGATGGGGAGGATGAAGTGAACCACGACCACGGTGATGGTGTACAAGGAACTAACCGACTGGGCGAAGGTACACGAGTAGACCCTTGGGTCGTACTGCAGAGACTCCACAAACCAGTTGGGCACGATGGCCAGCACAGTCAGCGCCCACACCAGGATGACGTAACACATGGTGTTCTGGTTGGAGAAGAGCTTGTCGTACTTCAGATTGTGACAGATGTAGCAGTAGCGGTTGATGGCGATGCCGGTGATGTTGAAGATGGAGCCGATGACGCTCAGGCCCATCAGGAAGCCGCTGATCTGGCAGTGGATGTACCCGGCGATCCAGCCGTTGTGAAAGATGGCTGTCAGAACCAGAGGGTAAGGGTAGATCGCCACCACCAGGTCGGCCAGAGCCAAACTCACCACAAAGGCATTTCCTATGGGGCAGAGAGTGCATAAGATTTGATGGATCTTCAGAGTGTTAGGACAGTAAACAAGGGCTGCCATTTTTTATTTGTAAATATATTAATTTATAATCTAAAAACAGAATAAATACAATAAAATATTGATACATTTCCACCCACAAGGTCTGTCAGAGCCAAACTCAGCACACAGGCATTTCCTATGGGGCAGAGGATACCTCAGACTAAATAGTCAGTTTTGTTCTGTTCTCTGACCGTTCATTAGTAGAAGTTCGAGGTCTCCCATCCTCTTTGTAAAACCAATATCACTAAAACATAATAAATCAAATAAGTATTGGAAAATAATCCTACCCTATATAATATGTACTGGTTGCTCCAAATGAACTATAGTTCATTTTTCTAAGGGTATATCCTTAAGACCCTGTTATCATTCCTGTCTTGCCAAACTCTCATTAGTATGTACAGTACATAGGGAAAGACCAGGGGATTTGAGGATCCTTGTTAATTCTCATACTGACTTGTGTGTTAAAACTACATGATAATAATTGTAAATAGTTCATGAAGACCCCCAGGATTTCAGCATCAGCTAGTGCTTGCATGATAGATTATTTCATTCATTCATTAAATTCACAGCATCCCATCCACGTGTGCAATAACATAATACATAAACATGATATTTACACGTTGTGAGTTGAATAGCCCCTGCAGTCAGACACACGATCTGACTTGAACCGGAGTCTAATGAGTTGAATCGTTGCTTCCAGTCAGATAGTAGTATCAGTGTCCTGATAGATGAGTGGGTATTCATACAAATCCATACACTCTCTCTTTCTCCTCTCTCTCTCTTTCTCTTCTCTCTCTTTCCTCTCTCTCTCTT
This sequence comes from Salmo trutta, assembly GCF_901001165.1. NCBI lineage: Eukaryota > Metazoa > Chordata > Actinopteri > Salmoniformes > Salmonidae > Salmo > Salmo trutta. Next base: position 35,364,002 of record NC_042969.1, on the reverse strand, counting down.
TCTCCTCTCTCTCTTTCTCCTCTCTCACTATTTCTTCTCTCTCTTTCTTTCTCCTCTCTCTTTCTTTCTCCTCTCTCTTCCCCTCTCTCTCTTTCCCCTCTCTCTCTTTCTCCTCTCTCTCTTTCTCCTCTCTCACTATTTCTTCTCTCTCTTTCTTTCTCCTCTCTCTCTCTTCCCCTCTCTCTCTTTCCCCTCTCTCTCTTTCTCCTCTCTCTCTTTCTCCTCTCTCTCTCTCTCTTTCCCCTCTCTCTCTTTCCCCTCTCTCTCTTTCTCCTCTCTCTCTTTCTCCTCTCTCTCTCTCTCTTTCCCCTCTCTCTCTTTCTCCTCTCTCTCTTTCTCCTCTCTCTCTCTCTCTTTCCCCTCTCTCTCTTTCTCCTCTCTCTCTCTTTCTCCTCTCTCTCTTTCTCCTCTCTCACTATTTCTTCTCTCTCTTTCTTTCTCCTCTCTCTCTCTTCCCCTCTCTCTCTTTCCCCTCTCTCTCTTTCTCCTCTCTCTCTTTCTCCTCTCTCTCTCTCTCTTCCTCTCTCTCTCTTTCCCCTCTCTCTCTTCCTCTCTCTCTCTTTCCCCTCTCTCTCTTTCTCCTCTCTCTCTTTCTCCTCTCTCTCTTTCTCCTCTCTCTCTTTCTCCTCTCTCTCTTTCTCCTCTTTCTCTCTCTCTCTCTCTCTCTCTCTGCGAAGGCTGCCAGTGAATCTACCTCGAGAGACAGTGCAGGATTGTCTTTACATGATTGTCTTTGACAGAACTTTACTAATAATTAAGTAATTACCTGTGACAAGGCCAAGCAGGAAAGGAGAGGGGAGGAAGATGAGGAGAGGGGAGGAAGATGAGGAGAAGGAGAGGAGGAAAGAGTGAGGTGTTTTTATTTGTAACGTAATAAGGTTATCAAACAAGGGGGTAGAACTCCCTGAAATAGCCTCCCTCTCCCTACAACTTTTCAATTGATAGTGTGTCTAGGTAGTTTGTATCTTAGGCTATGTTTACACAGGCAGCCCAATTCTGATCTTTTGACCAATTATTTTCGAAAGATCTGATTTGTCAAAAGACCAGTTAGTGGCTAAAGAACAGCATTGGGCTGCCTGTGTGAACGCAGCCTTATTGTCTCGATAATTAAACATTTCTCTCTTGATCCTTAAGATATGCTTGCAGAAAACAGGACTTTCATTGAGGTGACACCTACATAGGAGCCTGAATTTTGAAATCCAATACCCTGAATTGAAAACAGAGTTAATTAACCCCAACGTGGACATCTACAGTGTACTCAGATGCCTGGTATGCCCTTTGAGCTGAGGGCTGCATAGAGGTTTAGCTTGGTAGGTGGATTCATGTCCCCCGGTGCAAGAAAGTGCAGGATTTTTACAGAAGTAATGTATCATCATATCTCTGCCTCACCATAGTTCACACTGAATAGCCAACTGAACTCATTGATGCGTTAATTCACAGATGTGCTGTACAGTTAAACAGCGGTCTAAGGCACTGCATCTCAGTGCTAGAGGCGACACTACAGATACTCTGGTTCGAATCCAGGCTGTATCACAACCGGCCGTGATTGGGAGTCCCATAGGACAGAGCACAATTGGCCCAGTGTCGTCCGGGTTTGGCCGGGGTAGGCCATCATTGTAAATAAGAATTTGTTCTTCACTGATTTGCCTAGTTAAATAAAAGTTAAAGAAATCAGTAGTCAATAGGGATCGCTCACTTCAGGAAGCAAATTGAATTGTGCCTGTTGTGACACGTCGTGATGGGTGACCTGCAGCTGATGATCTGACACAGTTATGAAGCAGCATAACCAGGATCCATGTCCTCTATGCCTGCACTAACTGCACTGGTTAAAGGGTCAAAACGTATTAACAACAGTGTTTCTGTCTGACAACTTGTGGCCCAAACCAGAACAAAATACTATCTGCTTTTCAAATCAGTTGAAGAAAGGATATGAACACCCCTGAGTGAATCACTGGATACTGTATCCATATAAATATAATCAACTATTCTTCTATTTATATGAATATACTGTATTTGTCTTCACTTTACAATCCTCTCTGTTGGACATGATGCTCAAGAAATCGCAATCGCAAATGTAATTGTCCAACGACACATATAACTCAGTACTGCAGTACTACTAACAACACATACCACAGTACTGTAGTACTACTAACAATACATATAACTCACTACTGTAGTACTACTAACAATACATATAACTCAATACTGTAGTACTACTAACAACACATATAACTCAGTACTGTAGTACTACTAACAATAGATACCTCAGTACTGTAGTACTACTAACAACACATATACCTCAGTACTGTAGTAGTACTACTAACAACACATATACTTTAGTACTGTATTACTACTAACAACACCAATACCTCAGTAATGTAATACTACTAACAACCCAGATACCTCATTACTGTAGTACTACTAACAACACAGATACCTCAGTACTGTAGTACTACTAACAACACAGATACCTCAGTAATGTAGTACTACTAAGAACACAGATACCTCAGTAATGTAGTACTACTAAGAACACAGATACCTCAGTAATGTAGTACTACTAACAACACAGATACCTCAGTAATGTAGTACTACTAACAACACAGATACAGTAAAATAGTACTACTAAGAACACAGAAGAAAACAGACTGGGTGGCTACTTGCAATAGGTTATTACCTGCTTTCCTGAGTTTCCTGTTCCTGAAGACAGACAAGATGACCAACAGGTTCCCCAGAATATCTACCACAATAGTTACGATCAGGACTGTTGCCAGTAGAGTGACCACCAACGGGTAAGGATGCCCCTCTGTGTCCCTGCCATGCCCTTGTGAAGAAGAGTTTCTAGGGGCCACAGTATCTTCAACCATCCTCACTTCATCCTTTAACGTCAGGGACAGTATGTCCTGCATGGTCTTTGTCCTTTCAATGACGACTTGCATTGAGTTTAAGTTGTATGTCCTTCCAGTCAGTGAACGCACGAAAGTAATTTGTTATTTTTCAGTTAACTAATCTTCTTATTAAAGAGTAATGTTGTCTTCTTCTACTTTGATTTGAAATGGAATCATAGCAGATTTAATTGTAACTTATCATGATATTTTATGAGAATAAATTATTAGAACAAAAAAAATTGATATTTTAGCAAATTCTTATTCTTATTATTAAACTCGGAACAACAGCTTATTCATGGATAGGCAAATAGTCAATGCACGCAGAGGTAATTGAATTCTCTCACACTGGCAAAATTGTGTGACAGAACCCCATGGTGACAGAAACAGTTCATCTCTACAATGTGTTCATAAACCTCTTCCTTCATATGGAGTCTTTAATCCTTCATTCATCAAATTATCTTGATGGCGCGCGCATAGCGAATTTTCCCACACCCTTCCCACCTCGAGCGGTTTGTATCCCCACTTTCTCCCTATCAATCCGGTGGTGCGCAATAGTTATGCCTTCCGTTCCGTATCTCCGCTTTAGCGTCGGTGTTGTCTTGTCTCCTGTCACTCCTGTGCGTGAGAAAGTCTCTGCTTTCCTCACCTTCGTTTTCAGATGATGCTGCTGCTGCTGCTGCTGATGTTGGGCTCTCCTCAGCACACGACACATGCACGGTGCAAATTAAGGCTATTCCCCTGCCATAGCACCCCTCCCGCGCTAAAAAAAACCCCACAACAACTATGTGTGCTCAAAACATGAATAATGACAGATTTAAAAGCTGCAGTCTAATATTTTAATGTCATAAAAGTTAGTATTTTCAGAGATTATATTATGGTAACTTTTCAGATACATCTTGCTGGATAATAGGCTTCATAAATACATTACTGTTGAATAGGCTACTTATGAGTCATCGTTGTAGACACTAAAAACCTTTGTTATTACATTTTAATGACATGACTTTAAGGGTTGCCCATATTACTTAGTAAACAACACCAGTTTAGATAAAGTAAATGAATTAGGATTTTGATTTTGCATGAATGTAACTGTACTCCTCTCTTCCAGTCTCAGCATGACTTTGGTGTAATTGGTTTGAATGACTCCATTAGCTTGCCTAAAGTCACACCCCTTAAACATGCATTGTTTGCAGTAGCTACAAGTCATCACTTCTATTCGGTTGACTAACTAACTCTGATTATCAACACACTACTGTATGGTCAGACCTGCAGATCATGGCTGGTGCACCCGGAGATCTACTGAAATTGTGTTTCTTTAATACTGTACACCTTCCAAATGATTTTAAATGCATGGGTTAGTCAATGTAAAAGAGGTAGCAAGTTAGGGAATCCCAGAATGTCCATGTCTTTTCACATTCTATTCCCTACATATAGCACCACTTTAGACCAGGGTGACTCCTATATAGGGCACTTTGGTATCAGCACAGAACAAGGGGAGAAAAACTGCCCAGATCATTTGATATTTCATTAATACATCCAGTGGTGGAAAAAGTACCCAACTGTCATACTTGAGTAAAAGTAATTAATAGAAAATGAAAAAGCCTTTTTGAAATCTGACAAAGCGGGCTGGATTAACAAGAAGTTAAGCTTTTAAACGATGTAAGACACTTGTATTTTCATGAATGTTTAATATTACGATTTTTGTATTTTGAATTTCGCGCTCTGCAAAGCGTCACTTCTAGCACAAAGAGGTTTCTTTAGAGGGCATATAAATGCCGGCCCTTGGGCTCAGAGTCTCATCTCTTCTGCCACACATCTATCAAAATGGCTCTGATCTTACATCTGGCCTCACCTCTACCCAGTGGAACATTACAGTTTTTCTCAATTGCTTAAACACAAAAACTGGTTCCTGTAGCACAAAAACTATACCCTTACGTCATTTCCAAAAACACACACACATTTCCCATAACCGTAAACACAATTCACCTGTTTCTACACATGTTTCAATATTCAAAACTCTTTCTGCAAAACCTTACAAAAAAGTGGCCAAATTAATCATTCATTGCACTATATATTAATTCAGCAAACATACGCTCTCAATATAATTAACTCAAGTCATCACAACCTAAACTCAAAGAGCACACCTTTCTCCAGGTGCAAACACTAAGCCTCAAAATTGTTAACACCAATCAGAATTGCAGGATCAATAAATAGGGCCTAGAGGCATGTCCATGTGCTTTGAAACAATAGATCCTAACAATGCCGAAGTTGCAAGACAACAGAGAGTAAGAGGACGAGGACAATGACGAGGACGACAACAACAACAAAGCCAAGTAATCTCAGATGAAATCCGTGCCACCCTAGTTCATCATGTGCTCATACATGGGAGGACTATGAGAGAAGCTGGACAGCTAGTGCAACCCAACCTAAGCTGTTACACGGTTGCATTCATTGTCCGTACTTTCAGAAAGGAAAACAGGTCATTTGCCTTGTTGTTACTGTGATACATGTAATGTTGTAGTACATAGAGACTGAATCTCCACTTCGTTCTCAGTGTAGTTTTTACCACGGTAATGGATGACCATAGGTCAGTAATGGTCAAATGTCATTTTTGCAGAACTGAGAGGCAGCCATCTATTGGAGGTAGGTGGAGTCTTCTCACAGCTGAGCAGGAGCCCTGGTGAATATGGAGGTTAGGTGGAGACTTCTCACAGCTGAGCAGGAGCCCTGGTGAATATGGAGGTAGGTGGAGACTTCTCACAGCTGAGCAGGAGACTGCCCTGGTAAATATGGAGGTAGGCGGAGACTTCTCACAGCTGAGCAGGAGCCCTGGTGAATATGGAGGTTAGGTGGAGACTTCTCACAGCTGAGCAGGAGCCCTGGTGAATATGGAGGTTAGGTGGAGACTTCTAACAGCTGAGCAGGAGCCCTGGTGAATATGGTGATTGCCAGTAATTCCATCCGTTTGAGGGAAACTCAAACCCAAACAGTTGCAGACCAGGTAGTCTTCCAAGGAACTGACAGCATCAGCATTTCCACCACTGATCGGATCTTTCAGAAGAACCTCCATAAGGACAAAGCAGCTGTACCGTGTGACTTTTGAAAGGAATTCAAACAGAGTTAACCTGTTTGGGATAGGGGGCAGTATTTTCACAGCCGGATAAAAAAAACGTACCCGATTTAATCTGGTTACTACTCCTGCCCAGAAACTAGAATATGCATATAATTAGTAGATTTGGATAGAAAACACGCTAAAGTTTCTAAAACTGTTTGAATGGTGTCTGTGAGTATAACAGAACTCATATGGCAGGCCAAAACCTGAGAAGATTCCATACAGGAAGTGCCCTGTCTGACAATTTGTTCTCCTTCTTGGGCATCTCTATCAAAAATACAGCATCTCTGCTGTAACGTGACATTTTCTAAGGCTTCCATTGGCTCTCAGAAGGCGCCAGAAAGCGGAATGATGTCTCTGCAGTCTCTGGGCGAAAAAAAGCTGGAGTTTTTGTGAGTGGTCAGGCAGGGAACAATGACAATGGAGTGCGCATGCACGAGACGACTCCATGTTTTTCTTTCAGTCTATGAATGAATATAACGTCGCCCGGGTGGAATATTATCGCTATTTTATGAGAAAAATAGCATAAAAATTGATTTTAAACAGCGTTTGACATGCTTCGAAGTACGGTAATGGAATATTTTGACATTTTTTGTCACAAAATGCACCCGCGCGTCACCCTTCGGATACTGACATGAACGCACAAACAAAACGGAGCTATTTGGATATAACTATGGATTATTTCGAACCAAAACAACATTTGTTGTTGAAGTAGAAGTCCTGGGAGTGCATTCTGACGAAGAACAGCAAAGGTAATCCAATTTTTCTTATAGTAAATCTGAGTTTGGTGAGCACCAAACTTGGTGGGTGTCAAATTAGCTAGCCTGTGATGGCCGAGCTATCTACTCAGAATATTGCAAAATGTGCTTTCCCCGAAAAGCTATTTTAAAATCTGACACTGCAATTGCATAAAGGAGTTTTGTATCTATAATTTCTATAATAATAGTTATGTGTTTTGTAAACGTTTATCGTGAGTAATTTAGTAAATTCACCGGAAGTTTGCGGTGGGTATGCTAGTTCTGAACATCACATGCTAATGTAAAAAGCTGTTTTTTGATATAAATATGAACTTGATTGAACAAAACATGCATGTATTGTATAACATAATGTCCTAGGAGTATCATCTGATGAAGATCATCAAAGGTTAGTAGTGCATTTAGCTGTGGTTTTGGTTTTTGTGACATATATGCTTGCTTTGAAAATGGCTGTGTGATTTATTTTTGGCAGGGTACTCTCCTGACATAATCTAATGTTTTGCTTTCGCTGTAAAGCCTTTTTGAAATCGGACAATGTGGTTAGATTAACGAGAGTCTTGTCTTTAAAATGGTGTAAAATAGTTGATTGTTTGAGAAAATGTAATTGTGGTATTTTAGTTGGTTTTGTATTTCGCGCCGTGCGATGTCATTGGCTGTTGGCTAGGGGTTCCGCTAGCGGAACGTCTGTCCTTAACATGTTTTAAGGAACAAGGATTCTAGTATGTGCAGGTAATTGCTATACTGTACAGAAATTTTACAGTATGTAGAGTGTGACCCATCTCTCCAGCATATCAATACAGTACTGTATAGTAATGTTGTCCGGACCTCTGGCAGTCTCTGTGGGTGTACCACAGGGTTCAATTCTCGGGCCAACTCTTTTCTCTGTATATATCAATGATGTCGCTCTTGCTGCGGCGATTCCCTGATCCACCTCTACGCAGACAATACCATTCTGTATACTTCTGGCCTTTCCTTGGACACTGTGCTAACTAACCTCCAAACGAGCTTCAATGCCATACAACACTCCTTCTGCGGCCTCCAACTGCTCTTAAATGCTAGTAAAACCAAATGCATGCTTTTCAACCGTTCGCTGCCCGCACCCGCCCGCCCGACTAGCATCACCACCCTGGACGGTTCTGACCTAGAATATGTGGACAACTATAAATACCTAGGTGTCTGGCTAGACTGTAAACTCTCTTTCCAGACTCATATTAAACATCTCCAATCCAAAATCAAATCTAGAATCGGCTTTCTATTTCGCAAACAAAGCCTCTTTCACTCACGCCGCCAAACTTACCCTAGTAAAACTGACTATCCTGCCGATCCTCGACTTCGGCGATGTCATCTACAAAATAGCTTCCAATACTCTACTCAGCAAACTGGATGCAGTCTATCTCAGTGCCATCCGTTTTGTTACCAAATCACCTTATACCACCCACCACTGCGACCTGTATGCTCTAGTTGGCTGGCCCTCGCTACATATTCGTCGCCAGACCCACTGGCTCCAGGTAATCTGTAAGTCTATGCAAGGTAAAGCTCTGCCTTATCTCAGTTCACTGGTCACGATAACAACACCCACCCATAGCACACGTTCCAGCAGGTATATCTCACTGCTCATCCCCAAAGCCAACACCTAATTCGGCCGCCTTTCCTTCCAGTTCTCTGCTGCCAGTGACTGGAACGAATTGCAAAAATCGCTGAAGCTGGAGACTTATTTCCCTCACCAACTTTTAACATCAGCTATCTGAGCAGCTAACCGATCGCTACAGCTGTACATAGTCCATCTGTAAATAGCCCACCCAATCTACCTACCTCATCCCCATACTGTTTTTATTAACTTTTCTTCTCTTTTGCACACCAGTACACCACTTGCACATCATCATCTGCTCATCTATCACTCCAGTGTTAATCTGCTAAATTGTTATTCTTCGCTACTATGGCCTATTTATTGCCTACCTCCTCATGCCTTTTGCACACACTGTATATAGACTTTCTTTTTTTCTACTGTGTCATTGACTTGTTTATTGTGTTATTGGCTTGTTTATTGTTTACTCCATGTGTAACTCTGTGTTGTTGTCTGTGTCACACTGCTTTGCTTTATCTTGGCCAGGTCGCAGTTGTAAATGAGAACTTGTTCTCAACTAGCCTACCTGGTTAAATAAAGGTGAAATAAAAATATAAAAAATAAATAAAATACTGACAGTTCATCAAACAGCATCCACAGAAAAGTCAACTGTATCCCTTTTCTAACATACATTAACATGAGCATTTCAAATATCACACTTCTGTTACTTATATACTTCATCCAAGGTAACCCCAGGATGTACCCTAGAAAATGTCTTCCCCCGCCAACAAGTCAGCTTTTTCTTTATCAGTTACAGCCATTTTTTGATCCACACCATGCAACATGGACCATGCAACATGGACCATGCAACATGGACCATGCAACATGGACCATGCAACATGGACCATACATACATAATATTGTTAAATAAAGGGCTAAACAAATAAAACCATTTAACTGTAGATTTTCACCATCACACATTTATATTCAGATGGGACAGGTATAATAAGATATACAAGACCTTCCCCTATGAACATATAACACCCACCACCCTGTCCAGTTAATCTATCAGGTCAGATTGAACAATAACCAGGAATAATACAATCAAGACGTGATCTAAGCCATGTTTCTTCAACACATATCACATTAGGTTGAATCTCTAAATCTATTACATATTACTTAAACTCCTGAAAAAAATGCTTCTGGCATTCCTCTGAACATTACATTACATTTACATTTAAGTAATTTAGCAGACGCTCTTATCCAGAGCGACTTACAAATTGGTGCATTCACCTTATGATATCCAGTGGAACAACCACTTTACAATAGTGCATCTAAATCTTTTAGGGGGGGGGGTTAGAAGGATTACTTTATCCTATCCAAGGTATTCCTTGAAGAGGTGGGGTTTCAGGTGTCTCCGGAAGGTGGTGTCGTGACGTTGTATTAGTTAATGTGACGACTGTTGCTCATCGAATGATTAACGGTTTATAATTACGTGATTAAATGAATTAAGCAATGAATCAAGCAATTATCAACTCATTAACCTGGGGCACCATGGGAACATTGTTTTGATTGAGTTTCTATTTCCCAAATTAACTCAAAGGATATCAGAATATCGATTACAACAGTCGCTAAATTAATCAATTTCCTCTACAGTCTCATAATCTGAAAGTCGTATAATCCGGGAATCTGCACGGACCCGGGCTTTACCACTGAATTTACCACACCAATCTTAGTTGATTATTTATTTACTAGCAAGCTAAAATGATGATAAAAATGCACATACACAAAACACAGTCTAGCTATCGATTAGGACTTAGTATAACGGGCCAACACACTATGGCGCTTGTTACCCAAAATGGGGATTTTAAAGAGAGAGAAATAAAGGAAGTACACGAGAGAAATATACATTTGGGTTCATTTGTCAGCCATGCTTATTTAAAATTAGCCTTGCCCCGAACTGCCGCTCTTATGGGTCAGAATATAATGATGTAATTACGTGTTGTAGTTCTCAGGTGGGAAGCTCCGCGTGGGTCGTTTAGGCTTCTAAATGACGCACTTCTTCTCCGGCGCAACTCTCTGGTTGTCCTCACGATGTCAGTGTCCTTCTTGGCTAAGTGGTCTGATCCTCACCCTTGATCGGAAAGGGGTCTTCTGAGGACAGACAGCTCTGTAGCTCAGAGCTCACAGCTTCGGCTCGAATGGTGTCGATACCACGATTCAATGGAGAGTGGAGGCTGGGTGGTTCGGCTTGAATTCACCCGCTTAGACACAGCTACTCGTCCGTAGCTCGTGTAGAAAAATATTTCTTTGTCTTCAACCTTGTGTTTCGTTTTGGGGTTCGTCGACTTTGTTAGACCTTGGCTGCAGCTTGGGGTCAATAGTCTACTATGTTAATTCTTCACTCTCCTGTCTTATACCCTCGGGTCAGAAGTGGGTGTAACAGCCTTTAGGGCGATTCTCTGGGCGGACCAAGTACAGGGGGCAAGGCTTAGATTTGGCTAAAAATCCGATTTTAGACACTAACTTCACATTTCATCTTTATCAAAACATTCTGTTTGATTTGGATATTTTCCAAACAGCGTACAATGTATAAACATCAGGCATATACTGGGAAAACTCTTAAAGGTACAATGTTTTCATAATAACGTCATCTCTTAACCTTTAAAAACAAATACAAAAGTTACATACATTTTAATATTCCACTTTTCGTCATAACCACCATTGTGGCTGACGGAAACCATTGTTCCAAAGTCCCTTTATTGCATGTTTAATGTTCTGAGGCCAGTTCTCCATTGTTAGGACAAAGGAATTTCTCTGTATTATGGGCATGAGGTGTCATAAAACCCCCACATCTTCAGACCCCTAGATCTCTCCTCCTCTGTTGGGGGTTTGGGAGATAATCTGTAGGGTGGTGGTCTCCTGTACCCTGACCTGATCAGGACAGTCATGACAGTCCCCCTCTGGTAGGTTCAACTTGGAATGATTCTGCATGTTGCAACCCACCATAAGAATGACCATCGGATGTCCTGGTCTGTGGATCATCAGAGCAGCCCCCCCCCCTTTAGTGGTTCCCCCTGGTAGGCTTTCCGCAAGCTGTGGATCACCACCAGAATGGATCAAGGAGGTCTGGCAGTGGCTCTGTGTTCCGGCCCGTCGTCCGGTTATCCCGGTTAGTGGACCTAGGCAGTAACTTGGCAGACGTTAATAACGCACAACACTCAGGCAATACATCATTACCTTTCCTCCCCAAAGGAGCGGTGTCTTGGCTCTAAGGCTTCCTAAGTGTCAAAGGTAATGAAACGAAAAATTGGAATAAAAACATAAAAGTATACAAAATATGTCTACCACACCTTAATCATCTAATATGGACTATGTTCTATATATGTCCAAGGCCTTGGCTAAATAGCTCTATCATGGCATTGTCTCTAATGTCATGTCTAGGTTGATCCTACTTGCAGGTGGGTAGTTAAGGCACTTGGAAAAACTTGGCCCCTGAAGGCCAAGCTTACATTAGGGACATTACTGGGCTGACCTAGCGAGTTCGGGAGAGGAGGCCGGGACTGGGCCCTGTAAGAGGGTTTCCGGATCCATTGCCACCTTTCCAAAAATCGGGATCGCTTCCGTCCCACGGGTGATCCTAGTATAAGACCTCATTAGGTCTTCCATTGCACGTGTACGCCTGTGTACGTAGTAGGTGCACACGCCAAGGGAAATGAGACCAAGGATCATGGTAACAGTCAGGATACTGTCCGGCACCGTCCAAGAGCGGGCGACAGACCAATCTTTTGGTCTGTAGTCAGTCGGGTCGACTAACAGTGCCTCATCCAGTACGCTAAGATCGACAGTCATGGGTCCCTCGTACTGGATTTGGTATTGAATGGCTTGTGGTAACTCAAGGGAACGTTTAGCAAAAGCGTCCGGCATTTCAATCTCTGTGTCTATCCGGTCGTCGGGAAGGTGGTATAGAGCGAGGTCGTCTACGTGAATAATCGCCCCCTCTGGTACCGTAACAAAAACAGTCTGGTTGGGGAGGTTTAATTGGGTGATGGAGTCATGGCGTTCGTAAGTCATAGTGGCGGACGCGAACGGTGTGTTGAACAACCATCGGTTCCCTACCACCTCCACTTGTGTGGTGGTGGCCCCATCCCTGGCTGTTAGTTTGGCTCTACAGCGTTCTTCGCTGGTGATAGCTTTAATACCACAAAGACGCTCAGTGTTATCCCTGACAAATGGTTTGCTAGGACAAAGGTAGTGGACATCTTTGGTTAGAGTACACATTAGCAGGTTAGGGGTGAGATAGAAATCTGGGTTGTTTTCCTGGTAAGCTACAACTGGGGGCGTGGCAATCTTTACGTGGGTACTGTCGCGCCAAAATCCTACATTGAGAACCGTTTTCAATCTATAGATATTCTCCAGTTCAACAACCGGCAGCGTCAGTAGAAAACCCACTTCATTACGATCAACATCAACGTGTATTGGGATGGCCGACCCCAGACTATAGGCCAAATGTGATTGTAACGGCCTTAGTGTGGTTGAAGTAGCTGAGGTCAATATGTCGTGCACCATTGAGAGGGGCACTAGATATGAGGGGATTCTATTCATGGCCAAGTGGTCCATAGAAGAGCTAACTTCACGGAGAAAATCCTCCAGTAACAATCGAACCAATTGGACATGGGCATAGTCATGGTTCATGACCTCTGCTAGCTTTCCTACAGACAGGATAGTTTTGTTCAGGAGAGTAGCGTGTGTGTTAACCACCAGAATAGTGTCCTGGAGAGACTTTCCCACATGTTGCAACCTAAGGGCCTGTGCCTTCATCTGCTGCTGGATAAGTGGCATCTCTTCAGTAATCTCCCTAACATTCCTCTTGACTGTGGCTAGACTGACTGCGTTGACGGCAGTGGTACCTAGGGCAAATAGTGACCCTACGGCTGCCCCTATCGATAGTAGCGCCCCGACGAATCGTTTTTCTCGCCTGGGCTCAGCTAGTTCTGACTGGGTTACTGTGAACTTTTGGAGTTGGGCCAACATATGGGCAGTGTCTAGCTGGGCGTGCTTAATTGCCTGGCTGGTCCAGTCAGCCCCGGCCCAACTCAAATGCGCCGCAGGTGGAATGTGTTGGCGGTACACATTCTCTGCATCTAGGCGGACATATACCCTCTGCGTGTGTACTCTGCAGTTAGTTATGAGGAGTCCTGGATCGTCGCGGAGAACGATTCCCGTAGGGGGTCCGTTCGTGATTACGTCTGCTGGGTTGGTTTTGACCAGGGCGCAGAGTGTCAGGATCATCCAAAGGAACTCCATCCTACAGAAACGCATAATCAGAGATTGTTGGATTATTTCAGTTATTTGTATTCGTAAACAAAAATTGTTTTGACAACTATTTTTCTGTTTTTCTTATTTTTAATCAGTACAGCGCAGGACGATATCACTAGTGACAACAGATGTATATCTGGTAGCTGGGAAGAGAATAAAAGATATTAGGTGCAACGTACTGGTCTCCTGGAAGGGATCAGCTGAGGGTACTTAAGAATTTTCTTAGTACCTCTGGTTTTTTTGCTAGGGTTTTTATCTATTCGGTGCTGGCTAGCACCCCTTCTATTCCCATGGGGGGAGTGTACAACTTGATTTGGTTCCGGTGGACCCACTTTAATGTGGCGGTTTGTCGACCTTTGCTGATTTTGATCTGGTAAGCTACAGGTGATAGCTTCACCACAATCTCGTGTGGCCCCGTCCAGTGGGGCAGGAACTTTGTTGCGACGCCCGCGGGTTTGGTGTATATGTAGTACCACACCTTATCTCCGACCTCGAACATCTGGTGTGAGGCTTTTTTGTCGTAATAGGTCTTGTCACCTTCTGCACTTCTTTCCAATTGTCCTTGAGCGTACGCAAAGGTAGTCTGGAGATGGTTCCGCAAGTCGGTCACGTATTGGTGAGCCGTGTAGGCGGTGGCTGCGGCGACATCTCCCGGTTGGTACAGGAGATGCAGTGGAAGGGTCATTTGCCAGCCCGTCATCATCTCAAAGGGTGTCATTCCCGTAGACCTGTTGCGTGTGGCTCTGATTGCCATCAGTACCAATGGGAGTTTGAGGTCCCAATCTTTGTGGTTGGCTGCCACATATTTCCTCAAGATTCTGACAATTGATTGGTTGCTCCTTTCTACCCCCCCCCCCGAGCTCCTAGGGTGGTACGCGATGTGGAGTTTAGCTTTGACTCCCAGGAGCTTCCACAGTTCGGTCATTACAGCTGCCGAAAAGTGGGTTCCTCTGTCGCTGTCCACGGTTTCTCCTGGCAGGCCGAAACGACTGAAAACGTGGTTTAGCAAAAGAACGGCAGTGGTTTCCGCTGTGTCATTGGTCGCCGGCAGGCACTCCACCCACTTTGTGAATGCGCAAGTCACTGTGAGGAGGTACTTGTTGCCTCTGGCAGACCTGGCAACTGGGCCGACCCAGTCGATCTGGATCGAGCTCCAGGGGTAAGACACACCCTTGCGTTGCAGGGGTGCTCTGTGAAGTGGCTTGGTGGGTTGAAACTGGCAGCAAACTAGACACCCCCTCACGTATCGTGCCACGTCTTGTTCCATGTGAGGCCAGTGGGCCACCTGTCGCAATGTTTCACATGTAGCCTTGACCCCCCTATGGCCTCCACATGGCTCGTCGTGGGCATGAGCTATCATTATCCCCCTCTGTGTTTTAGGAACCACCCACCTTCGAGCGGTGTCGGTTTCTGAAACATACACCAATAGGTCATCTACAAGTGTGAGGTGCTGTTTAGTTGCGTACAGCGAACGCAAGTCGTGTGAACCTGCCAAAGCCAGTTCGGACACTGGATGGTTGACAGGATCCGACAGGAATGCCATCAAAGTGGCGAGGGACTCATCTTGGTGTTGCATTGCTACCAGGTCGCCATTCATGAATGAATGCGTTAGCAACACATTATGTTTGTGCGACGACGTTTTCCGTGGTGCTACATGGCTACGCGTTATCGCAGACACCATAGCTTCCTCAGTGTGTTTTTCGTCTCGAGCAGCAAACACCCAAGGGGTGCCGTGAATTGCACCAGATTTCGCCATGCTGTCAGCATGGTCGTTGCCAAGTTTGTCACGACCAGGTGATTTGGAGTGTCCCTTGACTTTCTTCCAATACACCTGTATGTCGTGTTTGGTGATGAGGTCATCACAAGCTAGAATGAGCTCTTTGTTTTTCACCTCTTTACCACTTGAAGTAGTCATGTGCTTTTGTTTCCAAAACGGCAAGTGGCATAAGAAGGTGAGTCTTGCGTAGTTTGAGTCGGTGCAGATCGCCAGTTCTGCCAATTCGTGTTTCACCGCTGTTTGCAGGGTGATCAGCACGCCAGCCACTTCTGCAAACTGGCTGGTCTTGTTGCCAAGCTGAAATTGAAGTGGTTTGCACGGAATGTCGTTGTGCCATACCAATCCCACCCCAGCTTGCAAGTGGTCTAGATGGCGGTAAGAACAGCCATCTACAAATGCCATCGGCATGTCGAGACACACGTTCTCTTCGAAATAGTGATGGTTCGAAGGCAATGGCGGAGCGATGTCACGCGGGGGTGGTCCGGAGTCGGTTTCATCGTCACCACAGTGTTGACACACCGCCAAAGCACTGCCCAAAGGCAGGTTCTTTGCTTTTGCGTAGTTGATTACTACATCATGGCTCTGCAGCGTCATGAGCCAAGCCGCTATCCTGCTGTTGTGTACAGCACCCTCACGGATTCGTTGGCTTTTCAGAAAAGTCACAGGCTGGTGACATGTTTCTATGATCACCTTTTGTCCGCCGACATAACTGGTGAAGTGTTTGATCACCCAGACTGTCGACAGCAGCGCTTTTTCGCAGTCTGAGTATTTGTGTTCGGCGGGGTTGAGTGTTTTGCTCGCGTAAGCAACCACACGTTTGTCTTGGTCGTATTTTTGGTACAACCCAGCGCTAAGGCAGTGCTCTGAGAAACCGACTTCCAAAAAGAATGTCTTGTCTTTGTTGGGGTATACCAGGCAGGGTGCCTCGCAAAGCATGTTTTTCAAGGAAGCCACCGCTTCGTTGTGAGTGACATCCCAAACGAATGGGGTGTCTTTCTGAAGAAGGTGAGTCAACGGTTTTGACAAGTCGGCGTAGTTTTCGATGAATTGACGGGAGTAATTACATACTCCCAAGAAGCTGCGCACCTCGTGAAGGTTTGTAGGTGTTTTGATGTTGCGGACTGCTTGGATTCGGTTAGACTGTGGCAGGATGCCCTCGGCACCCACCAGAAGCCCAACGTAGTTTACCTTGGTCCTGCACCATTGCCCTTTCATGATGGCCAACTTAGCCCCTGCAGTCCCGAGTTGGGTGAGAACGTGGTCCATTTCATTGAGGTGATGTGACCAAGTCTCACTTCTCATGAGAACGTCGTCCACGTAAATTATCGTCCCCCTAGAGGCTGCGTCTGGCATCGCCTTGTGCAGGAAGATGTTGAACTCTGAGGGGGAGTTCGCATACCCGAATGGGCAACGATTGAACGTGAAGAGCTTGTTCGAGAAAGAGAAAGCCAACTTGTGTTGGTCACGCGGGTCGACTGTCATGGTCCAGAAACCATTTGCCACGTCGACTGTGGAGAAGTACTTGGCGTTTGCCACCTTTGGCAACTCTTGGTCGAGCTGTGTCATTGGCCAACGAGACAACGGAACCAGTTTGTTGAGTTGTCTGTAGTCAATGGTAAGACGCCATTTACCCGTTGGTTTCAGAACGGGCCACACGGGAGCGCTGTACGTACTGTTACATTCCCTGATTATCCGTTTAGCTAATAAGGAATCGATAATCTCTTGTACTGCTGCGTATGCTGCGAGCGGGATTTTGTATTGTCTAACGAACGTAGGAGTTGCTCCGGGTGGCGTAGGAATATGCACCACATGGATACCCGTAACCCCGCAATCCAGCGAGTCTGTCGACCAGATCTCACTGTGTTTGTTAAACAATTCTCTCAACTGATGGCGTTCAGTGTCATTGACAAGTGCATCAGCCTCCGACAGTAGTTGTATTACCTGTGCATGGAAACCAGGATATGGTTCGGCGACATTGTACAGGTCTTCATCGGGTGGTGACGGCATGTCACCTTTGGAAGAGTCATCGGTTGTTTTCTCACAAGAGTGTACTTCGCATGCAGGAGGAGACGCAATATCATCCTCCGTGACGATGGAGTATATTAACAGGTTGCTGTCAGGATCGGCATCCAGCCGGAATGCCGATGTGTCGTCCAGTGGCAATACGGGAGTTAGTGCTATTGCTTTTGACTGACAAGTAAACAGCGTACCTCCCTCGCCATCTAGGTCTAGGGAGGACGGAAGAGGCCCAATCACAGGAACAACTAGTTCAAAATCATGGAAGGCGTAATCGATCAATGTTCCTAGCTGAGTGTGCCGAGGAATGGAAATATCCGCTTGAGTCAGATTTTGTACCAGGAGGTAAGTGGATCTAGCGGTTAGTTCCAACAGTGGGTTACCATTGATAGTTAGCCCCAAGTCGAATAGTTTTGGAGAGGGTTGGAAGAACGCAGTGGTGCCTTCCATCCGGTATCCGGGCGCCAGGTTCAGTCTTACAGAAACCTCTGTGGTTCTTGCCGGTATCAACATGGCGGACTCAGTTATCGTCTTGCAAGCTTCAGGAATAGTCTGCCCGGAAGCCATTCGCACCGGGTCGAAAGACAAGGCATGTTGGTTTGGCTGCGCCAAAGACCAAAGAACTTGGTGTATGGTATCAAGTTTAACACCCAATCTTACCAAAATGTCCGCTCCCACATAGACTGTATGTGGGAGGTCCGCGACAACCAGTAGGTAGTGGGATAATTCCTTGGTTCCAATGCGGATCGATAGCGCACACACCCCTATTGCGGTGAGTGTTGTCTGGGGAGTCGTTCCCAGTGGAAATCTAAACGTTTTCGGCACAAGGGGATGGCAGTTAGCCGTTTTCGAAATTTCGTTGAACATTTCCAAACTGATTGCGGATTTTTCTGACCAGGTGGCCAGCCTGGTATCCTCAGCCCTAGTGCCGTTTAGGCACACGCCCCCTATCAGAGGAGGGCGGTAAGTGTCGGCTGGTGAATCACCCAAGCCGCACAAGAAAACCACATGTTCGGTTAAGTTCCGAGTCGAACTCACATTGTCCTTTGCCACAAATGGCGGGCTCATGGCCAAGTTCACCGGGTTTGCGTCAGATGCTGACGTCGGACCCACGTCATTGCACAATGTATGGCAGGTAGCCTTGGAAGAATGCGGCGAAGTCAACGGAGTTGGCATAGGTATCTGTGACCAGATTTGATTGGTTTTCCAATCCATTAGTGGTACCAAACGGTCAATTAAATCACTCCCAATCAGCATTCGTTCGATTTCGATGCTAGTCACATACACGGGGTGTATCAGTGACACGCTTTCGAAGTTGAGTTTAAGTAGGAGACGTTTGGTTAGGGGCGAGGTAGCTTGAGTGAAACCTCGAAGATTCGTATCGCAAATTGCCGTTTTCAACCAACGTTTTGTTGGGTCCACTGCCCTTTTTAGTTCATCCAGCAAGGTTTCGGATATGAGGGAAATTGTTGAACCCGAATCTATCAGAGCGTGACAGGTCACACAGTCCTCCAGGACTGTTCTAAGGTATGGCCTGTTCGAGTTGGTTTTTCTCGTCATATCCCCAACAAAATCGAGTGGGTTGGGAGAACGGAGCGGTTTGTAATCTGCGTCGATTTCCAAGACAGATAAGTCACCTACGTGACCCAGTGGGTCCTCTATCGGAATGGTAGAGGAATCATCTGTTGCAAAGCTGCTTATCTCGTGCATCTCCACCTCCGTGTCCAAGTCTGTAGACAAAACCTGCGGGCTTGTGTCTAGAACGGGCGGTACCTGGACAGGGATTCGAGTGGGGGCGGGGGTAATGGAAATGTTTGCGTCCTCTTGAATTGCATGAATTTCGGCGGACTCGGTTTCCAACGATTTTACGCCTAGTCATGAGGATTTATCCTTGTCCTCTTTCTCAAATTTCTTACGATGCAGTACATTTTTTATCAGAGCTTCTATATCATTTCGGTTAGTGTTTAAATCATTGTTGAACACTTTGTTGCCCTTGTTACGCTTGTTACCCTTGTGTCCTGACCCTTTGTGAGAGTTAGGCGGAGGGGCATGTCGGCTAGGTTGATCTCTACGGGACCTGTTAGATTGGGGACGTTCATCGTAGCTATTGTTACGGCGGTGGTTGTCGGGGTGGTGGTTACTTGGTAGCCACCCCCTTTGATCGTCCTCTTTTACAGCATATGTCCCTGATGCAGCCCCTTCTAATTCGAGTGATGGTTCCCGCCTAAGCTCGAAAGTCGAGGTGTCCGGGCTCTTAGCCCGGCTTGCTTTTGATGCTTCAAAAGCGGTGCTTGCCAGCTCTCGGAGCGTCGAGATTGGCAACCCGACGTGGGCAGTAGGGCCCAAGTAGTTAATGAAGTTGGGAGACATGTTTGACAGAAAAAGTTGTTTGAACGGTAATAGGTCTTCCATTCCTGTTTCAGTGAGCATGCCAAAGTAAGCTGAACGAAGCCGGTGATAGTAGGCTTGTGGGTGTTCATTTCGAGCTTGTCTGATATTGTTAGCCAACGAACTATCGTGTTTGTGAGTCGCAGAACCACTGAATTCTATTTTCAAAACCGTGGCAAGTTTAGCATAGTCGTTTTACACGTGTTGCTCTTGTAGACGGATGAACCTTGTCACGTGTCTGTTGGACGTTCGCTTCAAAAGATAGAGCCTGTCTGCATTCGTAGCGTTTGGGTAGCCATCCAAGGCGTCCTCTATGTCTGCTAAGAATGTCTCAGTGTCGTTTGGCTTTCCCGGAACGGGGTCGAAGAGGCGGAAGTTTTTGACGATTTTGTCAAGGCGATCCCCGCCAAGTGCGCGGGGAGCATCTGCACTCTCCCGTGGAGAATTGTCGGCCGAGAGGCCAAGAGGAAAAGTCAAGCTGTGGTTGTGTTGGCGAGGAGGCCCCAATTCACTGTGGGCCGAATGGCCAAGAGAAAGAGGCTGAAATCTCCTGTCGTCTACATTCCCTCGTTCTCTTAGCTCCGG
The DNA here is from genome assembly GCF_901001165.1 of Salmo trutta. Lineage (NCBI taxonomy): Eukaryota > Metazoa > Chordata > Actinopteri > Salmoniformes > Salmonidae > Salmo > Salmo trutta. Next base: position 35,343,604 of record NC_042969.1, on the reverse strand, counting down.
ATGTGAGCTAGGTTGCTTGGTTTGGTTGTCCCGCGATAGCGCGTGACTGTTCTGGAGTTCCTCCAGATGATACCTAAGGGTGGTGTTATGCTGCATCGCAGAGTCCACCTGGGAGTTGAGGGTGTTTATTTTCGACACGTAGGTGTCGCCCTTTTTTCGCTCGGCCTCATACTTATCTGTCATGGTTTGCAGGGAGAGGTCGCGAGTGTGGAGTGAGAGATCCAGTGATGCGATGTCCTCCTTTTGTTTAGAGGTCACATTTTCCAACTTTCTCACCTGGTCTTTCTCATCCTTCATTAAATCAGCGACTTCAATGAGTTCTGCTGTTTTGTCCTCCAACTTGGTCATTGTGTTCATTAACTGATCGTCTTTGGTCTGCAGCTTTTGGAATAGAGCATTATTGCTTTGAGTGGTTTCATTCACAACCGTTTGTAGGGCATCAATTTGCTCGCCCCGTTTTCTAACTAGCTCTTCCGATTCATCTAGTTTCGCGTGGACTTCATCGTATTTAGTTTTGGCTAAACCGAGTTGTTCTTTTAGAATACGGACTTGGTCAAGAGATTGTTCGCGTTCTTTGTTATAAGTGTTAGACAGATCTTCCAATTTATCTGTTCTCACACACAGTTCCTCAGCTAGCAGTAGCTTATCTTTTTCGGCTTTCGATGCCAGCTCCCTGGTTCTCTCCACCTGTACCTTGAACTCCCCAGCTTCCTGCTCGTGCCTCTGCTGGGCACTGAGGTACTGGTGCACTGTCCATCTCTGCTGGTGGGCATAGTTGAGGGCTAAACTGGAGAGAACCTTCACAAGGCCTCCGCCTGATGGTCTATTTTGAAGAGCGTCTGTCGCAATGTCTGCATTTTTCTCGCTTATGGCATTGAAATCTAACATTTTCAGCCCCTCGGCATAGTTAGGATTTGCATCGTTGCTGAGGTCCGCGATCAATCTTTCCGTGGGTGAAGGTCCACTGATTAGAGGGGAAATGGGTGGAAACCCATCTGATGGATTGCTCATTATTATGATTGTCAGTTATTTCAATTTACGTAATGTTTGGGGTTTTTAGTTGGAGGCTGCAAACACGATTTAACTCAGTTTGTAAACGTCAATGAATCATCAAGACTGGGTCAGTAATGTGAGTTGGTTATTACTGAACTTGCCAAAACAGGTTTAATTGATTAAATCGATTTTAATGATAAATCTAACCTGTATCGGCTATTTGGGAATTTTAATTTTAATTCACATGAAAGAGTTGCTATCTCTAAGTTAACGTTGAAAAGTTTAACTATGTCTCATTGGTTAGTACACATTAGTTTGCGTATTATTCCAATAACCAACCTGGACGGTAGTGTAGCAATTTAATGTGTATTAAATTGAACGAGACAATGATATCCAATCAGTTGAGACTGGTTAGATATCGTACAGCATAACCTGAATTATTTAAAAATAATTACTGGTGATTCTTCACCACCGGAGGTCACTGTTAACACAAGCTAAAATCGACAGGGTACCAGTGAAAATAGAATTTTACAATACTGTTAAAAAGTCTACCTAAACACCATTAAGCTGGTAAAACAGCTTTAATCTATTAATCAATTTGAATGATTATTCAACCCCGTATAGCTAAAGGAATTAGCTTTAATTAACCTGAAGTAATTGCTATATCTAAGTTAACATTGAAAAGTTTAACTATGTCTCATTGGTTAGAACACATTAGTTTGCGTATTATTCCAATAACCAACCTGGACGGTAGTGTAGCAATTTAATGTATATTAAATTGAACGAGACAATGATATCCAATCAGTTGAGACCGGTTAGATATCGTACAGCATAACCTGAATTATTTAAAAATAATTACTGGTGATTCTTCACCACCGGAGGTCACTGTTAACACAAGCTAAAATCGACAGGGTACCAGTGAAAATAGAATTTTACAATACTGTTAAAAAGTCTACCTAAACACCATTAAGCTGGTAAAACAGCTTTAATCTATTAATCAATTTGAATGATTAGTCAACCCCGTATAGCTAAAGGAATTAGCTTTAATTAACCTGAAGTAATTGCTATATCTAAGTTAACATTGAAAAGTTTAACTATGTCTCATTGGTTAGAACACATTAGTTTGCGTATTATTCCAATAACCAACCTGGACGGTAGTGTAGCAATTTAATGTATATTAAATTGAACGAGACAATGATATCCAATCAGTTGAGACCGGTTAGATATCGTACAGCATAACCTGAATTATTTAAAAAATAATTACTGGTGATTCTTCACCACCGGAGGTCACTGTTAACACAAGCTAAAATCGACAGGTTATCAGTGAAAATAGAATTTTACAAAACTGTTAAAAAGTCTACCTAAACACCATTAAGCTGGTAAAACAGCTTTAATCTATTAATCAATTTGAATGATTAGTCAACCCCGTATAGGCTAAAGGAATTAGCTTTAATTAACCTGAAATAGTTGCTATATCTAAGTTAACGTGGAACAGTTTAACCATGTCTCATTGGTTATGGCACATTCGTGTGTGTATTATTCCCATAACCAACCTGGAGAGGTAGTGTATCAATTTAATGTATGTATAAAATTGAACAAGACAATGATATCTAATCAGTTAAGACTGGTTTGATATCCTACAGCGTAACCTGACTTATTTCACGAAAAATGACTGGCGATTCTTCGCCAGAGGTTACGGATAGCCCAAGCTGAGAACACACAGGATTCCCGTCTAACGCGGGAATTCACTATGAACAAAGAGGAAAACAAAAATGGCTGCTCCCCTTTGTTAGCTTAGCATCTGGCGCAATGCTTAGCTTTCCTTGCGCGGGGTTTCCCCCTCGCCGCACAAGGGATGTTCCCTCCAACAAGGGAACGGGTTTACTTGGTGACGTCTCACGTTCAACCCTTAACCTCTCCCCGTTACCCAATGCGAGAGGTAGAGAGATAATAACTTCGCTTCGGTCAAACGAATATATCTACTCTAATTTCCGTAATGGCTGGCTCATATGTCCTCTGCTCTAGGAATTACTTATGACCGAGTCAGATCACTCCTGAAAGCGATCGACAGAAATAACACTACGTTAGGCCCAACTAGTATTATTTCTCAGAATGCCTGCATCGGCTGGTACATATGCCCTAGCTCGTAGCATTCAGTAGACCCCCTTCACACTGGCTTTGGTCAGATATACAACAGGGGTCGTTCTCTCCCGACCAGTATCTGGGTCAAATGGAACGACACACACACACTTCTCTCCCGCACTAGTCCTGCCTATAGCTATTAATGGAATGTATATATATTGCTACACAATTGATATGGAATAACACAACAGTGCGGCCTAGTCCTATCTTAGATTCCTCACAGGGGGCGCCATATGTCGTGACGTTGTATTAGTTAATGTGACGACTGTTGCTCATCGAATGATTAACGGTTTATAATTACGTGATTAAATGAATTAAGCAATGAATCAAGCAATTATCAACTCATTAACCTGGGGCACCATGGGAACATTGTTTTGATTGAGTTTCTATTTCCCAAATTAACTCAAAGGATATCAGAATATCGATTACAACAGTCGCTAAATTAATCAATTTCCTCTACAGTCTCATAATCTGAAAGTCGTATAATCCGGGAATCTGCACGGACCCGGGCTTTACCACTGAATTTACCACACCAATCTTAGTTGATTATTTATTTACTAGCAAGCTAAAATGATGATAAAAATGCACATACACAAAACACAGTCTAGCTATCGATTAGGACTTAGTATAACGGGCCAACACACTATGGCGCTTGTTACCCAAAATGGGGATTTTAAAGAGAGAGAAATAAAGGAAGTACACGAGAGAAATATACATTTGGGTTCATTTGTCAGCCATGCTTATTTAAAATTAGCCTTGCCCCGAACTGCCGCTCTTATGGGTCAGAATATAATGATGTAATTACGTGTTGTAGTTCTCAGGTGGGAAGCTCCGCGTGGGTCGTTTAGGCTTCTAAATGACGCACTTCTTCTCCGGCGCAACTCTCTGGTTGTCCTCACGATGTCAGTGTCCTTCTTGGCTAAGTGGTCTGATCCTCACCCTTGATCGGAAAGGGGTCTTCTGAGGACAGACAGCTCTGTAGCTCAGAGCTCACAGCTTCGGCTCGAATGGTGTCGATACCACGATTCAATGGAGAGTGGAGGCTGGGTGGTTCGGCTTGAATTCACCCGCTTAGACACAGCTACTCGTCCGTAGCTCGTGTAGAAAAATATTTCTTTGTCTTCAACCTTGTGTTTCGTTTTGGGGTTCGTCGACTTTGTTAGACCTTGGCTGCAGCTTGGGGTCAATAGTCTACTATGTTAATTCTTCACTCTCCTGTCTTATACCCTCGGGTCAGAAGTGGGTGTAACAGCCTTTAGGGCGATTCTCTGGGCGGACCAAGTACAGGGGGCAAGGCTTAGATTTGGCTAAAAATCCGATTTTAGACACTAACTTCACATTTCATCTTTATCAAAACATTCTGTTTGATTTGGATATTTTCCAAACAGCGTACAATGTATAAACATCAGGCATATACTGGGAAAACTCTTAAAGGTACAATGTTTTCATAATAACGTCATCTCTTAACCTTTAAAAACAAATACAAAAGTTACATACATTTTAATATTTCACTTTTCGTCATAACCACCATTGTGGCTGACGGAAACCATTGTTCCAAAGTCCCTTTATTGCATGTTTAATGTTCTGAGGCCAGTTCTCCATTGTTAGGACAAAGGAATTTCTCTGTATTATGGGCATGAGGTGTCATAAAACCCCCACATCTTCAGACCCCTAGATCTCTCCTCCTCTGTTGGGGGTTTGGGAGATAATCTGTAGGGTGGTGGTCTCCTGTACCCTGACCTGATCAGGACAGTCATGACAGTGGTGATTGACTCCGCTGTCCTGGCGTTGTGAGGGAGCTTGTTCCACCATTGGGTTGCCAGAGCAGCGAACAGTTGTGTTCTGGATGAGTTGTAGGGGTTTAGTGCCTGGATTAGGACCTGCGCCGCTTCCTGTGTGAGGCAGGGTCGTACTCTGCGAATGTTGTAGAGCATGAACCTACAGGATCGGGTCACCGCATTGATGTTAGTGGAGAACGACAGGGTGTTGTCCAGGGTCACGCCAAGGTTCTTAGCACTCTGGGAGGAGGACACAATGGAGTTGTCAACCGTGATGGCTTGATCATGGAACGGGCAGTCCTTGCCCGGGAGGAAGAGCAGCTCCGTCTTGCCGAGGTTCAGCTTGAGGTGGTGATCCGTCATCCACACTGATATGTCTGCCAGACATGCAGAGATGCGATTCGCCACCTGGTTATCAGAAGGGGGAAAGGAGAAGATTAATTGTGTGTCATCTGCATAGCAATGATAGGAGAGACCATGTGAGGATATGACAGAGCCAAGTGACTTGGTGTATAGCGAGAATAGGAGAGGGCCTAGAACAGAGCCCTGGGGGACACCAGTGGTGAGAGCATGTGGTGCGGAGACAGATTCTCACCATTTCACCTGGTAGGAGCGACCTGTCAGGTAGGACGCAATCCAAGTGTGGGCCGCGCCGGAGATGCCCAACTCGGAGAGAGTGGAGAGGAGGATCTGATGGTTCACAGTATCAAAGGCAGCAGATAGGTCTAGAAGGATGAGAGCAGAGGAGAGCGAGTTAGCTTTAGCAGTGCGGAGAGCCTCCGTGACACAGAGAAGAGCAGAATCAGTTGAATGACCAGTCTTGAAACCTGACTGATTTGGATCAAGAAGGTCATTCTGAGAGAGATAGCAGGAGAGCTGGCCAAGGACAGCACGTTCAAGAGTTTGAGAGAAAAGAAAGAAGGGATACTGGTCTGTAGTTGTTGACATCGGAGGGATCGAGTGTAGGTTTTTTCAGAAGGGGTGCAACTCTCGCTCTCTTGAAGACGGAAGGGACGTAGCCAGCGGTCAAGGATGAGTTGATGAGCGAGGTGAGGTAAGGGAGAAGGTCTCCGGAAATGGTCTGGAGAAGAGAGGAGGGGATAGGGTCAAGCGGGCAGGTTGTTGGGCGGCCGGCCGTCACAAGACGCGAGATTTCATCTGGAGAGAGAGGGGAGAAAGAGGTCAAAGCACAGGGTAGGGCAGTGTGAGCAGGACCAGCGGTGCCGTTTGACTTAGCAAACGGGGATCAGATGTCGTCGACCTTCTTTTCAAAATGGTTGACGAAGTCATCGCAGAGAGGGAGGAGGGGGGGAGGGGGAGGAGGATTCAGGAGGGAGGAGAAGGTGGCAAAGAGCTTCCTAGGGTTAGAGGCAGATGCTTGGAATTTAGAGTGGTAGAAAGTGGCTTTAGCAGCAGAGACAGAAGAGGAAAATGTAGAGAGGAGGGAGTGAAAGGATGCCAGGTCCGCAGGGAGGCGAGTTTTCCTCCATTTCCGCTCAGCTGCCCAGAGCCCTGTTCTGTGAGCTCGCAATGAGTCGTCGAGCCACGGAGCAGGAGGGGAGGACCGAGCCGGCCTGGAGGATAGGGGACAGAGAGTCAAAGGATGCAGAAAGGGAGGAGAGGAGGGTTGAGGAGGCAGAATCAGGAGATAGGTTGGAGAAGGTTTGAGCAGAGGGAAGAGATGATAGGATGAAAGAGGAGAGAGTAGCGGGAGAGAGAGAGCGAAGGTTGGGACGGCGCAATACCATCCGAGTACACACAGACTTGGAGGGGAGTTGCAATGAGATTAGTGGAAGAACAGCATCTAGTAAAGATGAGGTCAAGCGTATTGCCTGCCTTGTGAGTAGGGGGGGAAGGTGAGAGGGTGAGGTCAAAAGAGGAGAGGAGTGGAAAGAAGGAGGCAGAGAGGAATGAGTCAAAGGTAGACGTGGGGAGGTTAAAGTCACCCAGAACTGTGAGAGGTGAGCCATCCTCAGGAAAGGAACTTATCAAGGCGTCAAGCTCATTGATGAACTCTCCAAGGGAACCTGGAGGGCGATAAATGATAATGATGTTAAGCTTGAAAGGGCTGGTAAGTGTGACAGCATGGAATTCAAAGGAGGCGATAGACAGATGGGTCAGGGGAGAAAGAGAGAATGTCCACTTGGGAGAGATGAGGATCCCAGTGCCACCACCCCGCTGACCAGAAGCTCTCGGGGTGTGCGAGAACACGTGGGCAGACGAGGAGAGAGCAGTAGGAGTAGCAGTGTTATCTGTGGTAATCCATGTTTCCGTCAGCGCCAAGAAGTCGAGGGACTGGAGGGTAGCATAGGCTGAGATGAACTCTGCCTTGTTGGCCGCAGACCGGCAGTTCCAGAGACTGCCGGAGACCTGGAACTCTACGTGGGTCGTGCGCGCTGGGACCACCAGGTTAGAGTGGCAGCGGCCACGCGGTGTGAAGCGTTTGTATGGCCTGTGCAGAGTGGAGAGAACAGGGATAGACAGACACATAGTTGACAGGCTACAGAAGAGGCTACGCTAATGCAAAGGAGATTGGAATGACAAGTGGACTACACGTCTCGAATGTTCAGAAAGTTAAGCTTACGTTGCAAAAATCTTATTGACTAAAATGATTAAAATGATACAGTACTGCTGGCTGGTGAAGTAGGCTAGCTAGCAGTGGTTGCGTTGTTGACTTTGTTTGAAAGTGTAGCTGGCTAGGTAACCTCGATAGTTTCAGTACTACACCTTATCATGATACAAAGGCAACTATGTAGCTAGCTAACATAACACTAATCAAGACGTTCCTTTGTAATGTATTTAGTTTCTACAATGTTGCTCGTCGGTAATAGTTGGCTAGGTTTGGAAATGGCGTCGCGGGGGACGAAAATAGCTGGCCAGCTAACCTCGATAATTACTCTAAACTACACAATTATCAAACTATGACAAACTATGACAAAGACAACTTATTGACTAAAATGACTAAAATGATACAGTACTGCTGGCTGGTAAAGTAGGCTAGCTAGCAGTGGCTGCGTTGTTGACTTTGTTTGAAAGTGTAGCTGGCTAGGTAACCTCGATAGTTTCAGTGCTACACCTTATCATGATACAAAGGCAACTATGTAGCTAGCTAACACTAGCTTACCTGGCTAGCTAACCTCGATAATTACTCTAAACTACACAATTATCTTAGATACAAAGACAGCAAAGACAACTATGTAGCTAGCTAACACTAATCAAATCGTTCCGTTGTAATGTATTAGTTTCTACAGTGCTGCTCGTCGGTAGAAGTTGGCTAGCTAGCAGTGTTGACTAAGTAGGAGAACGGTGGTGCGGCGCGGCGGATGAAAATAGCTGGCTAGCTAACATCGATAATTACTCTAAACTACACAATTATCTTAGATACAAAGACAGCAAAGACAACTATGTAGCTAGCTAACACTACACTAATCAAATCGTTCCGTTGTAATGTATTAGTTTCTATAGTGCTGCTAGTCGGTAGAAGTTGGCTAGCTAGCTAGCAGTTGTTGACTAAGTAGGAGAACGGTGGCGCGGCGCGGCGGACGAAAATAGCTGGCTAGCTAACCTCGATAATTACTCTAAACTACACAATTATCTTTGATACAAAGACAGCTAAGTAGCTAGCTAAAAAATTGCTCAGATCAAACAAATCAAACCGTTGTAATGTAATGAGATGTAATATTACCTGCGGAGCGGAGTGCAGCACGACTACTCGCTCCAAACCCGGAAGCAGCAAAGCCCCTGAAGGAGAACGAACAACATTACTCTAATTGTCATCATACTGAGACATTCATTCCATCATTAGTATTATCAGGAGTCAACATATCAACAATCATGGCGACAGTAACATTCCATCATTAATATTATCAGGAGTCAACATATCAACAATCATGGTGACAGTAACATTCCATCATTAGTATTATCAGGAGTCAACATATCAACAATCATGGTGACAGTAACATTCCATCATTAATATTATCAGGAGTCAACATATCAACAATCATGGTGACAGTAACATTCCATCATTAGTATTATCAGGAGTCAACATATCAACAATCATGGTGACAGTAACATTCCATCATTAGTATTATCAGGAGTCAACATATCAACAATCATGGTGACAGTAACATTCCATCATTAGTATTATCAGGAGTCAACATATCAACAATCATGGTGACAGTAACATTCCATCATTAATATTATCAGGAGTCAACATGTAAACAATCATGGTGACAGTAACATTCCATCATTAGTATTATCAGGAGTCAACATGTCAACAATCATGGCGACAGTAACATCTGTTACTCCTTAAAACTCTGTTTCTGCTTCCACAATGATCTTCAACTTGCCAGTTGTTCTTTCCACAAACACAGTCCGGTTGATAACCTTTCCAATGAAGGCTATAATGTAAATCTGATTAACTATTAAAGTGTCCATTGAAACGACACATTTGTGAGAGCAACATTTCTGAACAGGGCTTGTATTCTGTGTCTGGACCAGCATAAGCAACATTTCCTAAAATAGGTCCACTTATTCCAGGACTGACCCTGTTATCTCCATTGTTCTGCCTAATAGTTCCACCAATCTGCCTCGCAGCCGCTCAATAAGAGACATTATGAGTGATGTTATATCTTTCTATCTATCCTCTCTAGCCTCTTTCTGCACCTGGCATCCACCTAGTGCTGCCCCCCCCCCCCCCCACAATTAAAACATTTAACTTGACATTGTTCCCACGTTTGTACAGATGAACGTGGTACCTTCAGGCATTTGGAAATTGCTCCCAAGGATGAACCAGACGTATGGAGGTCTACAATTCTTTTTCTGAGGTCTTGGCTGATTTCTTTTGATTTTCCCATGATGTCAAGCAAAGAGGCACTGAGTTTGAAGGTAGGCCTTGAAATACATCTACAGGTACACCTCCAATTGACTCAGATGATGTCAATTAGCCTAACAGAAGCTTCTAAAGCCATGCCATCATTTTCTGGAATTTTCTAAGCTGTTTAAAGGCACAGTCAACTTAGTGTATGTAAACTTCTGACCCACTGGAATTGTGATACAGTGAATTATAAGTGAAATATTCTGTCTGTAAACAATTGTTGGACAAATTACATGTGTCATGCACAAATTTCTTGCTAACAAACTATAGTTTTGGCAAGTCTAACCGACTTGCCAAAACTATAGTTTGTTAGCAAGAAATTTGTGGAGTGGTTGAAAAACAAGTTTTAATGACTCCAACATAAGTGTATGTAAACTTCCGACTTCAACTGTAGAACGATGGATTCTGTTTCGCTATCTTGTCTGAAGTCGAATCTCGCACGTCCCGAACGACTCGCTATTTCCCAGTACACACCTCCACCGCTATATCTCCATGTGTGTGTCAGGAAGACTCTTCCACACCCCATGAAGTCAGTCTCGTCCAAAACTGAGTTTTGTGAGACTCGTGGTCATGACTGCATCACAACTTAAGTTAATGTTGGGTTTGTTTCAATCCTGTCCACATACCCACAGCTGACAGCACACAAGTAATCATCAGTTCAGAGTGCAGCAGCACGTGACCCGATTGGAATCCCTTTGGTAAATTTGTGTTGACTTTGGATACCCCTATGGGGCTAGTTAGGGACCATCTGTAAATTGCACTATGTACATGGGACAATATGTTAAAATTCCAATATCTACAAATTTCAGTGACTTAATCACCTCAAACCAACTATAAATTGTTGAAATTGATATACAAATATTGAACACATTTAATAAGAAAACTAAAAGGCATAAAACATGAAAATATTACATAGTGTCATTTATTGACGGCCCTAACTAGCTCCGGAGATTATCCAAAGTCAAACCAGTTTTGCCAAGGTCACACACCAGCGGTGAAATCATTTTGCTAACTTCCCACCCGTGAACACATACACAAGACACCCTTATCAAAACACACCCAGAAACCAACTCACCTTTGAATTCAGTAATGGTCGCTAGCATTTCTTCATGAACAAAAATCTAAAATGAGGCCAAATCAGGAAGTGCAGTTGACCTTTAATAATTAATGATCTGCTTAACATGGACAAATTTTGGGCGGAGTAAACCCTCTCACTTCGCCTCTTCTTCTATGGCTCTACTCTAAGCATGTGAAAGGTTAAATACTTAGCTTGAGGAACCACCACCTGCCTGGAAATGAAGATACTTTATACAGGTCATCCAAAATAAAATGATCATTCAACAGTCTTTAGATGTTATTATTGTCTTTCTGAGATGTTCTTATTGTAGTCATATGGTCTCTGGACATTATCATTGTCTTTCTGCGATGTTGTTATTGTAGTCATATGGTCTCTGGACATTATCATTGTCTTTCTGGGATGTTCTTATTGTAGTCATATGGTCTCTGGACATTATCATTGTCTTTCTGCGATGTTGTTATTGTAGTCATATGGTCTCTGGACATTATCATTGTCTTTCTGGGATGTTGTTATTGTATTCATATGTATGGTTGTGTGTCTATGTACTGTTCTCATAATAAAATAAAACAGTATCAATGGGGGAAACATTTTAATAAAGACAATTTAAAACAACTCATGAACATAATTCCTGTAGCCATAGCATCATCATATGCCATGTTTATGTAGCCTAATGCTTGGAGAGAAAATCAGACTCAACCACTAGGTATCCTAGGAGAAGATAAGTAGAACCTTGTCTCAACCACTAGGTATCCTAGGAGAAGATAAGTAGAACCGTGTCTCAACCACTAGGTATCCTAGGAGAAGATAAGTAGAACCTTGTCTCAACCACTAGGTATCCTAGGAGAAGATAAGTAGAACCGTGTCTCAACAACTAGGTATCCTAGGAGAAGATAAGTAGAACCTTGTCTCAACCACTAGGTATCCTAGGAGAAGATAAGTAGAACCGTGTCTCAACCACTAGGTATCCTAGGAGAAGATAAGTAAGACCTTGTCTCAACCACTAGGTATCCTAGGAGAAGATAAGTAGAACCTTGTCTCAATCACTAGGTATCCTAGGAGAAGATAAGTAGCACCTTGTCTCAACCACTAGGTATCCTAGGAGAAGATAAGTAAGACCTTGTCTCAACCACTAGGTATCTTAGGAGAAGATAAGTTCCACCTTTTCTCAACCACAAGGTATATTAGGAGAAGATAAGTAAGACCTTGTCTCAACCACAAGGTATGTTAGGAGAAGATAAGTAAGACCTTGTCTCAACCACTAGGTATCCTAGGAGAAGATAAGTAGAACCGTGTCTCAACCACTAGGTATCCTAGGAGAAGATAAGTAAGACCTTGTCTCAACCACTAGGTATCCTAGGAGAAGATAAGTAGAACCTTGTCTCAACCACTAGGTATCCTAGGAGAAGATAAGTAGCACCTTGTCTCAACAACTAGGTATCTTAGGAGAGAAGATAAGTAGAACCTTGTCTCAACCACTAGGTATCTTAGGAGAAGATAAGTTCCACCTTGTCTCAACCGCTAGGTATCCTAGGAGAAGATAAGTAGAACCTTGTCTCAACAACTAGGTATCTTAGGAGAGAAGATAAGTAGAACCTTGTCTCAACCACTAGGTATCTTAGGAGAAGATAAGTAAGAACTTGTCTCAACCACTAGGTATCTTAGGAGAAGATAAGTTCCACCTTGTCTCAACCACAAGGTATATTAGGAGAAGATAAGTAAGACCTTGTCTCAACAACTAGGTATCCTAGGAGAAGATAAGTAAGAACTTGTCTCAACCACTAGGTATCTTAGGAGAAGATAAGTTCCACCTTGTCTCAACCACAAGGTATATTAGGAGAAGATAAGTAAGACCTTGTCTCAACCACTAGGTATCTTAGGAGAAGATAAGTTCCACCTTGTCTCACCCACAAGGTATCTTAGAAGAAGATAAGTAGAACCTTGTCTCAACCGCTAGGTATCTTAGGAGAAGATAAGTTCCACCTTGTCTCAACCACAAGGTATATTAGGAGAAGATCAGGTAAGTAGCACCTTGTCCATACACTGAGTTTCACTCCAAATGTCAGAGGTAAGAAGCATATCATAGGAGTCTGGTACAGGGCAGAAACAGGTCATCTAGTTCTGTCTGAGAATATCCACCTGAGAATTATGTCCTCTTTTCTAACTCTCACTGTAATCACTATGGAAAGACTGGACAGTAGGATACCTCTCACTGTAATCACTATGGACAGACTGGACAGTAGGATACCTCTCACTGTAATCACTATGGACAGACTGGACAGTAGGATACCTCTCACTGTAATCACTATGGACAGACTGGACAGTAGGATACCTCTCACTGTAATCACTATTTACAGACTGGACAGTAGGATACCTCTCACTGTAATCACTATTTACAGACTGGACAGTAGGATACCTCTCACTGTAATCACTATGGACAGACTAGACAGTAGAGATACCTCTCACTGTAATCACTATGGACAGACTGGACAGTAGGATACCTCTCACTGTAATCACTATGGACTATGGACAGACTGGACAGTAGGATACCTCTCACTGTAATCACTATGGACAGACTGGACAGTAGGATACCTCTCACTGTAATCACTATGGACAGACTGGACAGTAGGATACCTCTCACTGTAATCACTATGGACAGACTAGACAGCAGAGATACCACTGTAATCACTATGGACAGACTGGACAGTAGGACACCTCTCACTGTAATCACTATGGACAGACTGGACAGTAGGATACCTCTCACTGTAATCACTATGGACAGACTAGACAGCAGAGATACCTCTCACTGTAATCACTATGGACAGACTGGACAGTAGGATACCTCTCACTGTAATCACTATGGACAGACTGGACAGTAGGATACCTCTCACTGTAATCACTATGGACAGACTGGACAGTAGGATACCTCTCACTGTAATCACTATGGACAGACTGGACAGTAGGATATCTCTCACTGTAATCACTATGGACAGACTGGACAGTAGGATACCTCTCACTGTAATCACTATGGACAGACTGGACAGTAGGATATCTCTCACTGTAATCACTATTTACAGACTGGACAGTAGGATACCTCTCACTGTAATCACTATGGACAGACTGGACAGTAGGATACCTCTCACTGTAATCACTATGGACAGACTGGACAGTAGGATACCTCTCACTGTAATCACTATGGACAGACTGGACAGTAGAGATACCTCTCACTGTAATCACTATGGACAGACTGGACAGTAGGATACCTCTCACTGTAATCACTATGGACTATGGAAAGACTAGACAGTAGGATACCTCTCACTGTAATCACTATGGACAGACTAGACAGTAGAATACCTCTCACTGTAACGCCCTGGCCATAGAGAGGGGTTTTTTGTTCTTTATTTTGGTTAGGCCAGGGTGTTACATTGGGTGGGCGTTCTATGTTCCTTTTTCTATGTTTTGTATTTCTTTGTTTTGGGCCGTGTGTGTGGCTCCCAATCAGGCACAGCTGAAGCTCGTTGCTGCTGATTGGGAGTCACACATAAGGAGCATGTTTTTCCTTTGGGTTTGTGGGTAATTGTTTCTGTCAGTGTTTTGTACCAGACAGGACTGTTTGCTGTCGGTTTGCGCTTTTCTTGTTTTGTATAGTGTTCACGTTGTTTATATTAAAGTCTAATAATGAACACTAACTCCGCTGCACCTTGGTCCACTTCTTCAGACGACAGCCGTTACAGAATTACCCACCACCAAGGGACCAAGCAGCGGAAGAGGGAGGTCCGGTCAATGGAGGAGACGCCGGCCAGCAGACGGGGTCGCTGGCGTCGGTCGAGGAAGCCCGGAAGACACCCCCAAGAAAATTTTGGGGGGGGGCTAATGGGGTGGTCCGGAAGGGCAGAGGAGGAGCCCAGACCACTGCTCTCGTGGGGGATGACGGCAGAGGAGGAGATACAGATGATGAGGCAGTTGATTGAGGACCTGCAGAGGGATGATCTGGAGGAGCCTTGGTATGCGGAGTTGCGCGCTGTGTCGCCAGTGCGCCCGCACAGCCCGGTGCGTCCGGTGGACATGCCCAGCACATGCCGTGCTAGGATGGGCATCCAGCCAGGACGAGTGGCTAAACCGGCTCCACGCTTCAGGTCACCAGTGCGTGTCCACAGTCCTGCCCGGCCCGTCCCTGCTCTCCGCACCAAGCCATGGTATGCGGAGTTGCGCGCTGTGTCGCCAGTGCGCCCGCACAGCTCGGTGCGTCCGGTGGACATGCCCAGCACATGCCGTGCTAGGATGGGCATCCAGCCAGGACGAGTGGCTAAACCGGCTCCACGCTTCAGGTCACCAGTACGTGTTCACAGTCCTGTCTGGCCCGTCCCTGCTCCCCGCACCAGGTTAGTGGTGCGTGTCCCCAGTCCGGCCCGGCCCGTCCCTGCTCCCCGCACCAGGTTAGTGGTGCGTGTCCCCAGTCCGGCCCGGCCCGTCCCTGCTCCCCGCACCAGGTTAGTGGTGCGTGTCCCCAGTCCTGTCCGGCCCATTCCTGCTCCCCGCACCAGGTTAGTGGTGCGTGTCCCCAGTCAACAGTCGTCGGAGCTGCCCGTCAGTCAACAGTCGTCGGAGCCGCCCGTCAGTCAACAGTCGTCGGAGCCGCCCGTCAGTCAACAGTCGTCGGAGCCGCCCGTCAGTCAACAGTCGTCGGAGCCGCCCGTCAGTCAACAGTCGTCGGAGCCGCCCGCCAGTCAACAGTCGTCGGAGCCGCCCGCCAGTCAACAGTCGTCAGAGCTGCCCGCCAGTCAACCATCACCAGAGCTGCCCGCCAGTCAACAGTCGTCAGAGCTGCCCGCCAGTCAACAGTCGTCAGAGCTGCCCGCCAGTCAACAGTCGTCAGAGCTGCCCGCCAGTCAACAGTCGTCAGAGCTGCCCGCCAGTCAACAGTCGCCAGAGAGGTCAGACTGCGCTGAACTGCCGGAGTGGCCAGACTGCGCTGAACTGCCGGAGTGGCCAGACTGCGCTGAACTGCCGGAGTGGCCAGACTGCGCTGAACTGCCGGAGTGGCCAGACTGCGCTGAACTGCCGGAGTGGCCAGACTGCGCTGAACTGCCGGAGTGGTCAGACTGCGCTGAACTGCCGGAGTGGCCAGACTGCGCTGAACTGCCGGAGTGGCCAGACTGCGCTGAACTGCCGGAGTGGCCAGACTGCGCTGAACTGCCGGAGTGGCCAGACTGCGCTGAACTGCCGGAGTGGCCAGACTGCGCTGAACTGCCGGAGTGGCCAGACTGCGCTGAACTGCCGGAGTGGCCAGACTGCGCTGAACTGCCGGAGTGGCCAGACTGCGCTGAACTGCCTGAGTGGCCAGACTGCGCTGAACTGCCTGAGTGGCCAGACTGCGCTGACCTGCCGGAGTGGCCAGACTGCGCTGACCTGCCGGAGTGGCCAGACTGCGCTGACCTGCCGGAGTGGCCAGACTGCCCTGACCTGCCGGAGTGGCCAGACTGCCCTGACCTGCCGGAGTGGCCAGACTGCCCTGACCTGCCGGAGTGGCCAGACTGCCCTGACCTGCCGGAGTGGCCAGACTGCCCTGACCTGCCGGAGTGGCCAGACTGCCCTGACCTGCCGGAGTGGCCAGACTGCCCCGAACTGCCAGAGTGGCCAGGGACGCCCGCCAGCCCGGTGAGTCCTGTGCCTACGCCTAGGGCCAGGCCTCTGTCATGTCTCCCCAGCCTGGTGAATCCTGGGTCAGTGCCGTCAGAGCAGCCAGGGTCGCCCGCCAGCCAGGCGCAACCATCGCCGCCCGCCAGCCGGGCGCAGCCAGGGTCGCCCGCCAGCCGGGCGCAACAAGGGTCACCCGCCAGCCGGGCGCAACCATCGCCGCCCGCCAGCCGGGCGCAGTCAGCGTCGCCCACCAGACCTTCGGCACGGCCAGGTGCGCCACCTAAGAGGGCGACGTCAAGGGTGGAGCAGAGGCCACGTCCCGCACCTGAGCCGCCGCCGTAAGAAGGCCCACCCGGACCCTCCCCTTCAGAGTCAGGTTTTGCGGCCGGAGTCCGCACCTTTGGGGGGGGGTACTGTAACGCCCTGGCCATAGAGAGGGGTTTTTTGTTCTTTATTTTGGTTAGGCCAGGGTGTTACATTGGGTGGGCGTTCTATGTTCCTTTTTCTATGTTTTGTATTTCTTTGTTTTGGGCCGTGTGTGTGGCTCCCAATCAGGCACAGCTGAAGCTCGTTGCTGCTGATTGGGAGTCACACATAAGGAGCATGTTTTTCCTTTGGGTTTGTGGGTAATTGTTTCTGTCAGTGTTTTGTACCAGACAGGACTGTTTGCTGTCGGTTTGCGCTTTTCTTGTTTTGTATAGTGTTCACGTTGTTTATATTAAAGTCTAATAATGAACACTAACTCCGCTGCACCTTGGTCCACTTCTTCAGACGACAGCCGTTACACTCACTGTAATCACTGTGGACTATGGACAGACTAGACAGTAGAATACCTCTCACTGTAATCACTGTGGACTATGGAAAGACTGGACAGTAGGATACCTCTCACTGTAATCACTGTGGACTATGGACAGACTAGACAGTAGAATACCTCTCACTGTAATCACTGTGGACTATGGACAGACTAGACAGTAGGATACCTCTCACTGTAATCACTATGGACAGACTAGACAGTAGGATACCTCTCACTGTAATCACTATGGACAGACTGGACAGTAGAGATACCTCTCACTGTAATCACTGTGGACTATGGAAAGACTGGACAGTAGGATACCTCTCACTGTAATCACTGTGGACTATGGACAGACTAGACAGTAGAATACCTCTCACTGTAATCACTGTGGACTATGGACAGACTGGACAGTAGGATACCTCTCACTGTAATCACTATGGACAGACTGGACAGTAGGATACCTCTCACTGTAATCACTATGGACAGACTAGACAGTAGGATACCTCTCACTGTAATCACTATGGACAGACTAGACAGTAGGATACCTCTCACTGTAATCACTATGGACAGACTGGACAGTAGGATACCTCTCACTGTAATCACTATGGACTATGGAAAGACTGGACAGTAGAATACCTCTCACTGTAATCACTATTTACAGACTAGACAGTAGGATACCTCTCACTGTAATCACTATGGACAGACTAGACAGTAGGATACCTCTCACTGTAATCACTATGGACAGACTGGACAGTAGAGATACCTCTCACTGTAATCACTGTGGACTATGGAAAGACTGGACAGTAGGATACCTCTCACTGTAATCACTATGGACTATGGAAAGACTAGACAGTAGAATACCTCTCACTGTAATGGCTAAAAAGGCAAAAATGCTCAAGTTGTCCGTGATAAGATTCAAACACAAATGTAATTTTTTTGGTTTAAATGTAACCTTTATTTAACTAGGCAAGTCAGTTAAGAACAAATTCTTTGGCTTGCTAGACGTTTGCATTATATACGCCCACCTGGTCCAAACACCCTTCTTTCATTTTTGCATACTAATTTGAGTGTCCCGGATATATATATATACTGCTCAAAAAAATAAAGGGAACACTTAAACAACACAATGTAACTCCAAGTCAATCACACTTCTGTGAAATCAAACTGTCCACTTAGGAAGCAACACTGATTGACAATACATTTCACATGCTGTTGCGCAAATGGAATAGACAACAGGTGGAAATTATAGGCAATTAGCAAGACAACCCCAATAAAGGAGTGGTTCTGCAGGTGGTAACCACAGACCACTTCTCAGTTCCTATGCTTCCTGGCTAATGTTTTGGTCACTTTTGAATGCTGGCGGTGCTTTCACTCTAGTGGTAGCATGAGACGGAGTCTACAACCCACACAAGTGGCTCAGGTAGTGCAGCTCATCCAGGATGGCACTCAATGCGAGCTGTGGCAAGAAGGTTTGCTGTGTCTGTCAGCGTAGTGTCCAGAGCATGGAGGCGCTACCAGGAGACAGGCCCGTACATCAGGAGACGTGGAGGAGGCCGTAGGAGGGCAACAACCCAGCAGCAGGACCGCTACCTCTGCCTTTGTGCAAGGAGGAGCAGGAGGAGCACTGCCAGAGCCCTGCAAAATGACCTCCAGCAGGCCACAAATGTGCATGTGTCTGCTCAAACGGTCAGAAACAGACTCCATGAGGGTGGTATGAGGGCCCGATGTCCACAGGTGGGGGTTGTGCTTACAGCCCAACACCGTGCAGGACGTTTGGCATTTGCCAGAGAACACCAAAATTGGCAAATTCGCCACTGGCGCCCTGTGCTCTTCACAGATGAAAGCAGGTTCACACAGAGCACATGTGACAGACGTGACAGTCTGGAGACGCCGTGGAGAATGTTCTGCTGCCTGCAACATCCTCCAGCATGACCGGTTTGGCGGTGGGTCAGTCATGGTGTGGGGTGGCATTTCTTTGGGGGGCCGCACAGCCCTCCATGTGCTCGCCAGAGGTAGCCTGACTGCCATTAGGTACCGAGATGAGATCCTCAGACCCCTTGTGAGACCATATGCTGGTGCGGTTGGCCCTGGGTTCCTCCTAATGCAAGACAATGCTAGACCTCATGTGGCTGGAGTGTGTCAGCAGTTCCTGCAAGAGGAAGGCATTGATGCTATGGACTGGCGCGCCCGTTCCCCAGACCTGAATCCAATTGAGCACATCTGGGACATCATGTCTCGCTCCATCCACCAACGCCACGTTGCACCACAGACTGTCCAGGAGTTGGCGGATGCTTTAGTCCAGGTCTGGGAGGAGATCCCTCAGGAGACCATCCGCCACCTCATCAGGAGCATGCCCAGGCATTGTAGGGAGGTCATACAGGCACGTGGAGGCCACACACACTACTGAGCCTCGTTTTGACTTGTTTTAAGGACATTACATCAAAGTTGGATCAGCCTGTAGTGTGGTTTTCCACTTTAGTTTTGAGTGTGAAATCCAGACCTCCATGGGTTGATAAATTGGATTTCGATTGATTATTTTTGTGTGATTTTGTTGTCAGCACATTCAACTATGTAAAGAAAAAAGTATTTAATAAGATTATTTCATTCATTCAGATCTAGGATGTGTTATTTTAGTGTTCCCTTTATTTTTTTGAGCAGTGTATATACTATGTTACGTCTAGTTCTTGAGACCAGGCTGGTATGCTTTGTTTGATTCTGTAATGCATAATGAGCATGCCAACTGGGTAACAGCTTCAATAGTTAACCACAATGTCCTGATGTCGCTCTCTACAATTACCTACTACTCTCATTTTAACACGCAAACACCTCTTCCTGTCTGAATGGTGTCATGTTTTTAGAGAGTGTAGTGGCTGAATAGTGTCATGTTTTTAGAGCGAGGCTAGTATTTGAATGGTTTCATGTTTTTAGAGCGAGGCTAGTATTTGAATGGTTTCATGTTTTTAGAGGCTAGTATTTCAATGGTGTCATGTTATTAGAGAGGCTAGTATTTCAATGGTTTCATGTTTTTAGAGAGGCTAGTATTTCAATGGTTTAATGTTTTTAGAGCGAGGCTAGTATTTCAATGGTTCATGTTTTTAGAGAGGCTAGTATTTCAATGGTGTCATGTTTTTAGAGAGGATAGTATTTCAATGGTTTAATGTTTTTAGAGGCTAGTATTTCAATGGTTTCATGTTTTTAGAGAGGCTAGTATTTCAATGGTTTCATGTTTTTAGAGAGGCTAGTATTTCAATGGTTTCATGTTTTTAGAGAGGCTAGTATTTCAATGGTGTCATGTTTTTAGAGCGAGGCTAGTATTTCAATGATTTCATGTTTTTAGACAGGCTAGTATTTCAATGGTTTCATGTTTTTAGAGCGAGGCTAGTATTTCAATGGTTTCATGTTTTTAGAGCGAGGCTAGTATTTCAATGGTTTCATGTTTTTAGAGCGAGGCTAGTATTTCAATGGTTTCATGTTTTTAGAGAGGCTAGTATTTAAATGGTTTCATGTTTTTAGAGAGGCTAGTATTTCAATGGTTTCATGTTTTTAGAGAGGCTAGTATTTCAATGGTTTCATGTTTTTAGAGAGGCTAGTATTTCAATGGTGTCATGTTTTTAGAGCGAGGCTAGTATTTTAATGGTTTCATGTTTTTAGAGAGGCTAGTATTTCAATGGTGTCATGTTTTTAGAGAGAGGGTAGTGTCTGAGAGCCTGATGGAGACTGACAGGCCTGGGGAGTGATTGACAGCTGGGTGGATGTGATGACTTACTACACAGCAGGTCTAAAGACAGGGTTGTCAGTGAGGGGATGTTGCTGACTAACAACACCCTCCACCCCAACCAGGGGGGTGTGTGTGTGTGTGTGTGTGTGTGTGTGTGTGTGTGTGTGTGTGTGTGTGTGTGTGTGTGTGTGTGTGTGTGTGTGTGTGTGTGTGTGTGTGTGTGTGTGTGTGTGTGTGTGTGTGTGTGTGCGTGCGTGCGTGCATGTTGGGAGTGATATAATTATGATTACTATAATTGCATTGCTGTGAATGTAGCAATATCATTTTGGTAATTAGGGGAAAGTTCAGGCCCATGTCAAAGTCATTTTTATGTAGTTCAATTACCCACCAAAATGAGTGTGATGTGTTCCAAAACATACCCTATTCCCTTTATAGACCACTACTGTTGACCAGGGCCCATAGGGTAGTGCACTACTGTAGACCAGGGTACAGAACATTGAGCCTCTGAGATTTCTCAACCCTCAGTCACCCATCTAAATCCGTGGTCACCAACCTAGTTGATCACCAAACATTTCTGTAGAAAAGCCAACTATAAAGGCTTGCGCTCCTTTTTTGAAATTCAGAAGCCCTGTGTACCGGGTAGTCAAAGTGTTCCCGTGTCGAACCATTTCATTTGTCTTTAAAGACAAACTCGGCCTACCAGTCCACCTACCAGACGGAGAGAAGACAAACTCGGCCTACCAGTCAGATGGAGAGATCTGTGACTAAATCGAGTGTGCCTACTGTGTTGGCCAATGGGATAGCTCAAATCACCGTGACTACAGTTTCCACAACCCCGACCACAGCAACATTTCATACTAGCCTACAGTATGTGAGATTCATAACTTTTAAAACCTTAACCAGAGAGATAGAGAGAGACTGTCAAAGAATACAGCGAAGAGCTGCTGTTTTGATGAGTGAGTTCATGTCTAAGTTTTTATTAAGCACTGTCAACAAGGTTTTTATTCAACACTATTACAAAACATAAAACCTGCTTTTCCCTACTTCCCCTGGTGCTGCAATGAATGTGTAGCCAAGTGTATCGATAGCTCTGCTTTTTTGTTGTTATTAGCAGCTCGTCGTGTCTATCAATATAGGGGAATATTTAACTTTCTCTGGTCATAAGATCAGCATGATTGTGTGCATGAGGCAGATGCGGTGCGACTCGAGTTTCACCATCAGATGGAATACGATGTCCCCTCTTTCCACTCAGTCTCACCGGAGGAAAGGAAGGAGAGAGCAGTCAGGGACTGTGAGAGGCGGACCCTCTGCTGTTCTCTCCCTCCCTTTGCTGAGACTAATGCTGTGTTCAAACAACTGGGAACTCGGGAAATAGGAAATCTCCGACTTCAGTGCATTCAAGACTACTGGGAACTCAGAAAAAAAATGACATTGAAATTAGAGAGACAAATGACCGTGACACAGTGTGTCCGAGTAGGCGTAATGTGGGAAAAAACATCTGGTCTTCACAAAGGGAAATTGTTTTGTAAAATTATACATGTTTTGAAGGAGAAGGGAGTTTTATTCTACCAATATGATAATGCATTGTTGAACATTATGTTGGTGGTAAGGGAAGTTATTTTGACATCATAAAATTGTGTCTCCTTGTGGTCACCGCTGGCGTTGCATGTATATGTGGGGGGTTAGAACCTTGTGACAATGTTATAGACGTCAATTCAAAAGCATCAGTGCATTACACATACAAGTATTACAATAATTACTGACAAAGTATCATTGTTACTATAAGATCATATTTTATTCATGGTGTCTTTACAGTGTTGAAAACAAAATGGGAATACAACATGACTTAAAATCTCTCACAGAGAAACAACTTAAATAACATGGGGTTCATAATACCTCACATTGATACCAAAATAATACACATAAAAATACATTCATATGAAGTCATTGGACTAGCACATACATACACAGCACATATAAACACATTGGGATATCATGATAACCCCTCGGTTTGCACAATTCTGGTAATTTTGTCAAAAAATTCTCTGGTTTTCCGGAAATCCTGGTTGAATGATTCTCAGATTTCCTGCTTATTCCCTCCTGGTTGCAGGAAACTTCCAACCTGGTTCTGGAACCCTCACAACAGACTGGCAAGGAACTGTGACCAACCACAGTCTCCATACCAATGAGCTGCCATTCTGTACATACAAACTGAAAATGCTAGATTTTTTTTTCAAAACCCATGCGCACTAACCACTACAACAAAGCGATGGATATCCTTTCCACACAAAAATACTTAATTGGTCACCAATTACACAACACAAGCACACAAATCAGGCCTAATGCATGCTTCCAATGTTGCACTCAGGCTTTTGAGGACACACATTACTGAGTGATAATGCTATCCCAGGTTTTTTCTGTTTTCTTATAGAAATGTGTTAACAAATTGTTACAGCAATGTTGGTTTTGTACCTGGGTGTAGAAGCACAGTATTTGTTGTTTTATGGGTAACCAACAGTCATGTTGCGTTACAGTATCAACCTTTTTCACCGCCAACTTGTTAATTCTGTTGGTCTAAAATGATTGAGCAGTAGAATATGTTAAACCTTTAAATGTACTATGACTGAGCAGTAGAATATGTTAAACCTTTAGATGTACTATATGTAAAAACAATTAATGTGGAATAATGCATTCTGTACTGCACACAGGCCCAAACAACAGACTTGTATCATAACAGGCCTGCATATTCTGTACATATATAATAGCTGCATAGACATTCTGTACTGTTGGGCTATATACAGTCAGATTAGATACAGTACCACATTTATGTGTTAGGCTATATACAGTCAGATTAGATACAGTACCACATTTATGTGTTGGGCTATATACAGTCAGATTAGATACAGTTCCACATTTATGTGTTAGGCTATATACAGTCAGATTAGATACAGTACCACATTTATGTGTTGGGCTATATACAGTCAGATTAGATACCACATTTATGTGTTGGGCTATATACAGTCAGATTAGATACCACATTTATGTGTTAGGCTATATACAGTCAGATTAGATACAGTTCCACATTTATGTGTTAGGCTATATACAGTCAGATTAGATACAGTTCCACATTTATGTGTTGGGCTATATACAGTCAGATTAGATACAGTACCACATTTATGTGTTGGGTTATAGACAGTCAGATTAGATACCACATTCTGTACTGTTGGGCTATAGACAGTCAGATTAGATACAACATTCTGTACTGTTGGGCTATAGACAGTCAGATTAGATACCACATTTATGTGTTGGGCTATATACAGTCAGACTAGATACCATATTTATGTGTTAGGCTATATACAGTCAGATTAGATACCACATTTATGTGTTGGGCTATATACAGTCAGATTAGATACCACATTTATGTGTTGGGTTATAGACAGTCAGATTAGATACCACATTTATGTGTTGGGCTATATACAGTCAGATTAGATACCATATTTATGTGTTAGGCTATATACAGTCAGATTAGATACCACATTTATGTGTTGGGCTATATACAGTCAGATTAGATACCACATTTATGTGTTGGGTTATAGACAGTCAGATTAGATACCACATTCTGTACTGTTGGGCTATAGACAGTCAGATTAGATACCACATTTATGTGTTGGGCTATAGACAGTCAGATTAGATACCACATTTATGTGTTGGGCTATATACAGTCAGATTAGATACCACATTTATGTGTTTGGCTATATACAGTCAGATTAGATACAACATTCTGTACTGTTGGGCTATAGACAGTCAGATTAGATACCACATTTATGTGTTGAGCTATATACAGTCAGATTAGATACAACATTCTGTACTGTTGGGCTATAGACAGTCAGATTAGATACCACATTTATGTGTTGGGCTATAGACAGTCAGATTAGATACAACATTCTGTACTGTTGGGATATAGACAGTCAGATTAGATACAACATTCTGTACTGTTGGGCTATAGACAGTCAGATTAGATTCCACATTTATGTGTTGGGCTATAGACAGTCAGATTAGATACAACATTCTGTACTGTTGGGCTATAGACAGTCAGATTAGATACAACATTCTGTACTGTTGGGCTATAGACAGTCAGATTAGATACCACATTTATGTGTTGGGCTATAGACAGTCAGATTAGATACAACATGTATGTGTTCGTACTCAAAATACTGTTTACAACCAAATACCACCAACCGTTACAATTCTGAGAAATGTTTTTTGAGATCAGTCAGAATACTTCCACACTATGCACTATTTACACAATTGGCAATATCAGCGATTAAAGTTATATTGAATAGACAACCTGTTTTACAACAAACACGTGTAATATTTGTGAATATTTATTATCTACTTATTCATAAAATGTTTGGATTTCTTCTTACTGTTAGGATCCAGTCCCCTTCCTTATTTTTTCACATATGACCTCCGTCCCAAACGTCACCCTATTCCCTTCGTAGTGCACTACTTTGGTCCAGGGTCCATAGGTATAGGGGGCTATTTGAGACGCACACCATATCACTGAATGGTGAGGTCACAAATAGGAACTGTATTACTCTATGTGACATCTTTATGGTTATTATGGTTGTTATTATTGTATTAAATGGAGCAATTTTCTGCATGAAATGTAGGCACATTCATTCTTATAGGATTTGTTTTATTTTTATGTAAACCCACTCTTTTTATACGGTCAGTGTTGATTGACCTTGTTGTCTAGGCATATTCATTCTTATTGGAATTGGTTTCACCCAAAGCCAGTCTCTCTCCCCCTCGGATGGAGAGTGGTCTAGATGAGTGAGTTCGACATTGCTGCAGCATTTAGTACAGCATATCTTTGTGTTGCGTGGCCTTGTTGCCATAGTTTCAGATAAACATGCTGTAATACTGTTCAACCTTGCGAAACAAAAGGTGAGTGACTCTTTCATTTACTCTACTGAATGTCAAGCCCACTTAGATGCCGATCAATCACATTTTATGGAGACATTCTAAGAATTGACTGTATAGAATATAATAAATTCACCTCGTAGAATGTTCAAGAATCAACTATTTCGTAGAAATGTTGCAGTCTCTCCTTGAAAGAGAACTCTGATAGGGAACACTGTATCTTTAACTCGAGAATAGAACACTCTAAAACATTCTAGAACATGACCTCCTCACAGCTTCCATAGTCGCTCTCCACCATGTCAGACCCGTTGTAGCAGCGAGAGTTCCGTCCTGCATGCCTAGCCTGCTGGGGTGGAGGGGGAGGAGGAGGAGAGTTACACTCAGCGTAGGACGGCATGGCAACACTGAGGCGCATGCTGAGGCGCCGGTAGCCTGGCGACACATTGTCCATGCTGTGTGCATGTTGCGTTGGATAGTAACTGATGGCAGTGTACTCGTTGGGGCACTGAGAGCTGGGTAAGGGAAGACCGTCAGGCCCCAGGAAGTCATCCAGGTTCTGGTTACTGTAACAGGGGGGTAAGGGAGCACGGCGGTCAGAGCGCTCCAGGGGAAACGGGAATCCGCCGAAGCGAGAGTTTCTACGTGAGTCTATTGATGCGGTCACAGAGCCGTAGGTGTCCTCCACAATGTCGAACTGGGGAAACTCTTGGACCTGGGGATACTCTTGGACCGAGGGGGTTGGTCGACCGTAGTAGTCAGGATCGGCAGGGTAGACTGAACGGCAGGGAAAAGAGAGAGATACACTCATTATCATTCACCATAGTCCTTCAGTATAATCGCCTTTCAGAAGATCTTCATACCAATTTTCAAAGTGTCCTTGTCGGTTATAAAACTCCTTAAACTCATTATAGGTAAGGTATTATAACCTCTGAGTGATGAAAAACCTATTAAAATTCAACACCTTGACACTTATCCTCTGCAGGAATTGCCTGCCTGATCAAACTATTGCTCAACGCCACATGTTCTGTATGTATCACAACTGATAATGGATTACATTCATGTATGGATGAGTAACCTCCATTGTTTTGATCTAAAGGACAAAGTGAGAAGGAGTATAATATGAATAATGCTTTGTTATATTCTCCACATCTCCAGATCATTCACCTTCAGACACTTGTCCTTTTGGGTGTCTCATTGACCATCTCAATGAAATGCTGTCACTTATTGTTGGATAAAGTGAAGACTGGCCCGGCAGGTTGAGTAAGCTACTACTACAGTTATTACCACAGTTATCAATAAAGTAAAAACTCAGACAGTTAGCTTAAAGTATTCCCTCCAATTTCCCCTCAGGGAGATTATTAAAGTTTATTCAATTAACTCACCTTCATAGTCCTTATCCCAGTGACGTTTCCTGATGGACTCATTGTCAGAGATGGATGAAGGTGTAGGAGGGAGGTTGGGGGCCACACTACACACCACAGGCCCCTGTGGCTTCTGCTTCCCGGCCCTTAGGCTTACCTGGGACCCCAGCCCCAGGTCCATCTGGCTGCAAGGCCTCAGAGATCTGAAGGGACTGTGTATGTTATCTAGGTCGTTACCAGAGCCCATCAGCATGTTCATCTCTATTGGGCTGACTTTTGGAGTGTCGGCCATCATGGATTTGGCCAGACTGGGTTGGAAGTAACCGTTGGAGTCCTGAACACAGACAGGCTTCTTCTTCTGTTGGACATAACGTTTGCGGACGCAGACGAAGACACCGACCAGGAAGAAAACCCCCATCAAGCTGGCACAGATCTCCACTATCTCGATGTAGCCCAGCCCGGCGTACACCTGTATTGAGGATGAGACAGGACACCTTTTGGTTAGCTTTATTCAGGGCCGTCTAAGGCTGAGATTTGGTTGGGACCCCCCACCCTAACTCTCAACAGAAAGTTTGAGACCCTGACTGAGTTCACAAAAACTAAAATAAAACTATGGGTTATGGGCCCCATAGCGGAGCCAGTCCTGGCTTTACTAAAATTCTCCAGGGGTGAAGTTTCCTGTATGTACAGGTCTAGGATCAGCTTCCCCTCCCCCAGTCATAACCTTTACCATTAGTGGGGAAAAGGCTAAACTGACCCAATATCAGCATCTAGGGCAATTTTACCCTATTCCTACTAAAACCAGATATGTTACACAGAGTATTATGTGTACTTTAGTTTAGCATGTTACAATACCTGGGGCAGAGGGTCGCAGTGGATGGAGCCCCCGGAGAAGGTACAATTGTACCCGCCTAGACAAGGGTTGGGGGAGCATCCGTCGATTAGGCTCTGACACCTAAAGAAGTGGAAGCAGAAGAATACTTTGTTGTCCATAAACTTGCAGAGAACGGAAATTAGGGGTTTTGCTTTCAGTACAATCCACTCAAGGAAGGAAGGAGGACAAACAACAGAATTAGGCTTAATCAGTTTGGGGAGATTTAAATGTACAAAATGCCATATGCTGTTCTCCAGCCCCTGAGCCAATCAATCTAGGAGCATGGCATGTGTAATATTTTCTGTGACTAACCAAAAATATTCAGAATAACTGTACCATATGGCAGGTGAGGAGGTCTTAAAGAATCAGAACAACTGTACCATCTGGATCATTGCTACTCTAACTTCCGCGACGCATACAAAGACATCCCTCGCCCTCCTTTCTGCAAATCTGACCAAGACTCCATTTTGTTGCTCTCAGCCTATAGACAGAAACTAAAGCAGGAAACGCCCATGCTCAGGTCTGTTCAACGCTGGTCCGACCAATCTGATTCAACGCTTCAAGATTGCTTTGATCAGGTGGACTGGGATATGTTCCGGATAGCCTCAGACAACAACATTGATGTATACGCTGATTCGGTGAGCGAGTTTATTAGCAAGCACATTGGTGATGTTGTACCCACAGTGACTATTAAAACCTTCCCCAACCAGAAACCGCGGAATGATGGCAGCATTCGCGCAAAACTGAAAGCGCGAACCACTGCTTTTAATCACAGCAAGGCGACCGGAAACATGACTGAATACAAACAGTGTAGCTATTCCCTCCACAAGGCAATCAAACAAGCTGAGCGTCAGTATAGAGACAAACAAAGTAGAGTCGCAATTCAACGGCCCAGACACGAGAGGTATGTGGACACCGACGTCTTGCACTCAGACACACTAAACAACTTATTTGCTCGCTTTGAGGACAATACAGTGCCACTGACACGGCCCGCTACCATAATCTGCGGGCTCTCCTTCACCGCAGCCAACGTGAGTAAAACATTTAAACGTGTTAACCCTCGCAAGGCTGACGGCCCAGACGGCCTCTTTAGCCGCATCCTCAGAGCATGCGCAGACCAGCTGGCTGGTGTGTTTACGGACATATTTAATCAATCCCTATCCCAGTCTGCTGTTCCCACATGCTTTAAGAGGGCCACCATTGTTCCTGTTCCCAAGAAAGGTAACTGAGCTAAACGACTATCGCCCGTAGCACTCACTTCCGTCATCATGAAGTGCTTTGAGAGATTAGTCAATGATCATATCAATTCCACCCTACCTGACACCCTAGACCCACTGCAATTTGCTTACTGCCCCAATTTGTCGACAGATGACGCAATCGCAATCACACTGCACACTGCCCTAACCCATCTGGACCCATCTGGACCCTGGGTCTCGACCCCGCCCTGTGCAACTGGGTCCTGGTCCAGGTGGTGAGGGTAGGGAACAACATCTCCACCCCGCTGATCGTCAACACTGGGGCCCCACAAGGGTGCGTTCTCAGCCCTCTCCTGTACTCCCTGTTCACCCATGACTGAGTGGCCATGCACGCCTCCAACTCAATCATCAAGTTTGCAGCTGACACTACAGTGGTAGGCTTGATTACCAACAACAACAAGACGTCCTACAGGGAGGAGGTGAGGGCCGTCAGAGTGTGTTGTCAGTAAAATAACCTCACTCTCAATGTCAACAAATCAAAGGACATGATCTGGACAGATGCTGGCACTAAGACCGCACTCAGTCAGCTGTATAAGGAAAAAAGCAAACAGGAAACCACTCACCCAGAGGCGGCGATCCTAGTGGCCGAAGACATTAATGCAGGGAAACTTAAATCTGTTCTACCTAATTTCTATCAACATGTTAAATGTGCAACCAGAGGGGGAAAAATTCTAGATCACCTGTACTCCACACACAGAGACGCGCACAAAGATCTCCCATCGCCCTCCATTTGGTAAATCCGACCACAACTCTATCCTCCTGACTCCTGCTTACAAGCAAAAATTGAAGCAGGAAGCACCAGTGACTCAGTCTATAAAAAAGTGGTCAGATGAAGCAGATGCTAAACTGCAGGACTGTTTTGCTATCATAGACTGGAACAGGTTCCGGGATTCTTCCGATGGCATTGAGGAGTGCACCACATCAGTCACTGTACGTACATACCCCAACCAGAAGCCATGGATTACAGGCAACATTCGCACAGAGCTAAAGGGTAGAGCTGCCGCTTTCAAGGTGCAGGACTCTAACCCGGAAGCTTATAAGAAATCCTGCTATACCCTGCGATGAACCATCAAACAGGCAAAGCATCAATACAGGACTAAGACTGAAACATACTACACCGGCTCCGACGCTCGTCTTATGTGGCAGGGCTTGCAAACTATTACAGACTACAACGGGAAGCACAGCTGCGAGCTGCCCAGTGACACGAGCCTACCAGACGAGCTAAATCACTTCTATGCTCGCTTCGAGGCAAGCAACACTGAGGCATGCATGAGAGCATAAGCTATTCCAGATGACTGTGTGATCACAGCCGACATGAGTAAGACCTTTAAACAGGTCAACATACACAAGGCTGCGGGGCCAGACGGATTACCAGGACATGTGCTCCGGGCATGTGCTGACCAATGGGCAGGTGTCTTCACTGACATTTTCAACATGTCCCTGATTGAGTCTGTAATACCAACATGTTTCAAGCAGACCACCATAGTCCCTGTGCCCAAGAACACGAAGGCAACCTGCCTAAATGACTACAGACCCGTAGCCATGAAGTGCTTTGAAAGGCTGGTAATGGCTCACAACAACACCATTATCCCAGAAACCCTAGACCCACTCCAATTTGCATACCGCCCAAACAGATCCACAGATGATGCAATCTCTATTGTACTCCACACTGCCCTTTCCCACCTGGACAAAAGGAACACCTATGTGAGAATGCTATTCATTGACCACAGCTCAGCATTCAACACCATAGTACCCTCAAAGTAACTGAAAGGTTGCAAGATCGAATCCCGAGCTGACAAGGTAAAAATCTGTCGTTCTTCCCCTGAACAAGGCAGTTAACCCACTGTTCCTAGAACGTCATTGAAAATAAGAATTTGTTCTTAACTGACTTGCCTAGTTAAATAAAGGTAAAAAAAAAAAAAAAAACCTCATCATTAAGCTAAGGATCCTGGGACTAAACACCTCCCTCTGCAACTGGATCCTGTACTTCCTGATGTGTCGCCCCCAGGTGGTGAGAGTAGGTAGCAACACATCTGCTACGCTGATACTCAACACTGGAGCCCCCCAGGGGTGCGTGCTCAGTCCCCTCCTGTACTCCCTGTTTACCCACGACTGCGTGGCCAGGCACGACTCCAACACCATCACTACGTTTTCAGACGACACAATAGTGGTAGGCCTGATCACCGACAACAACGAGACAGCCTATAGGGAGGAGGTCAGAGACCTGGCCGGGTGGTGCCTGAATAACAACCTATCCCTCAACGTAACCAAGACTCAGGAGATGATTGTGGACTACAGGAAAAGGAGGTCCGAGCACGCCCCCATTCTTATCGACGGGGCTGTAGATGAGCAGGTTGAGAGCTTCAAGTTCCTTGGTGTCCACATCACCAACAACCTAGAATGGTCCAAATACACCAAGACAGTCGTGAAGAGGGCACGACAAAGCCTATTCCCCTCAAAAAACTAAAAAGATTGGCATGGGTCCTGACATCCTCAAAAGGTTCTACAGCTGCAACATTGAGAGTATCCTGACTGGTTCTGACTGGTTGCATCACTGCCTGGTACGGCAATTGCTAGGCAATACAGAGGGTAGTGCGTACGGCCCAGTACATCACTGGGGCTAAGCTGCCTGCCATCCAGGACCTCTTCACCAGGCGGTATCAGAGGAAGGCCCTAAAAATTGTCAAAGACCCCAGCCACCCCAGTCATAGACTGTTCTCTCTACTACCGCATGGCAAGCGGTATCAGAATGCCAAGTCTAGTACATAAAAAAGGCTTCTCAACAGTTTTTACCCCCAAGCCATAAGATTCCTGAACAGGTAATCAAATGGCTACCCGGACTTCAGGAAACAGCAGAGGGAGCATCCCCCTACCCACATCGACGAGACAGTAGTGGAGAAGGTGGAATGTTTTAAGTTCCTCGGCGTACACATCACGGACAAACTGAAATGGTCCACCCACACAGACAGTGTGGTGAAGAAGGCACAACAGCGCCTCTTCAACCTCAGGAGGCTGAAGAATTTTCCTTGTCACCGAAAACACTCACAAACTTTTACAGATGCACAATCGAGAGCGTCCTGTCGGGCTGTATCAAAGCCTGGTATGGCAACTGCTCCGCCCACAACCGTAAGGCTCTCCAGAGGGTGGTGAGGTCTGCACAATGCATCACCGGGGGAAAACTACCTGCCCTCCAGGACACCTTCACCACCCGATGTCACAGGAAGGCCAAGAAGATCATCAAGGACACAACCACTCGAGCCACTGCCTGTTCACCCTGCTATCATCCAGAAGGCAAGGTCAGTACAGGTGCATCAAAGCTGGGACTGAGAGACTGAAAAACAGCTTCTATCTCAAGGCCATCAGACTGTAAAACAGCCATCACTAACATTGAGTGGCTGCTGCCAACATACTGACTCATATCTCTAGCCACTTTAATAATAAAAAATTGGATGTAATAAATGTACCACTAGTCACTTTAAACAATGCCACTTTATATAATGTTTACATAATCTACATTACTCATCTCATATGTATATACTGTATTTTATACCATCTACTGCATCTTGCCTATGCCGTTCGGCCATCGCTCATCCATATATTTATATGTACATATTCTTATTCATTCCTTTTCACTTGTGTGTATAAGTAAGTTGTTGTGAAATTGCTAGATTACTTGTTAGATATTACTGCACGGTCGGAACAAGAAGCACAAGCATTTCGCTACACTCGCATTAACATCTGCTAACCATGTGTATGTGACCAATAAAATTTGATTTGATTTGGCAGGTGAGGAGGTTTTAAAAATGAGAGAAACGTGGGGGGGGGGGACTGACAGCATTACAGAGGCCGCAGGGATGAGAGGGATAGCTATGTGGGAGATAGACATACCTGATTCCAGCCATATTCAGTTGACAGTTACAGATGTAACCTTGACTCTTTGGCACGCACACCCCACCGTGGGCGCAGGGCTGGGAGATACAGGGGTTGTTGTCCAGCTCACAGCGGGGGCCATAGAAGTGAACTGGACAGCTGCAGCGGAACCCTGGAGGGTAAACAAACATATAAACAGGAAGAGAGATCAGCCTTCCGAAGATGGTCAAAGTTCTAGAACACCTTTAAAGTTCTCTTACTCTCTTAGTAACAGCAGAGAGATTCTAATAAAGGACAGGGTAGGAACTATTTTAAAAAGTGGAATATAGGTTAGACAGTTCGGTTACATCTAGTTGTCGTGAGGTCTGGTTATTCAGTTTGCACCCCACTACTCTAGTTTCAACTTCCCTGTAGAACAATTCGAATAATACTTTATAGACAATAGGACAGTGTTAAAACACGGTCGTTTGTTCAACATTGTATTTTCATATTGGTGACTGAATTTACATCTGTTGTTGTTGAAGGGATGATAGATAATGTACCTTAAGTATACTGTAGGTACATCTCAGAACAAATATCAATTAACTACGTCTCAAAATCTGTAGGCTTTGTTGCTACATGTTAGTCCCAATACACAGCATTTTATTCACATGTTACGTGTTGTTCCCAATACACAGCATATTATTCACATGGACTGTACAGTCGTGGCCAAAAGTTTTGAGAATGACACAAATATTAATTTTCACAAAGTCTGCTGCCTCAGTTTGTATGATGGCAATTTGATATACTCCAAAATGTTATGAAGAGTGATCAGATGAATTGCAAATAATTGCAAAGTCCTTCTTTGCCATGCAAATGAACTGAATCCCCCCAAAAAATGTCCACTGCATTTCAGCCCTGCCACAAAAGGACCAGCTGACATCATGTCAGTGATTCTCGTTAACACAGGTGTGAGTGTTGACGAGGACAAGGCTGGAGATCACTCTGTCATGCTGATTGAGTTCGAATAACAGACTGGAAGCTTCAAAAGGAGGATGGTGCTTAGAATCATTGTTCTTCCTCTGTCAACCATGGTTACCTGCAAGGAAACACGTGCCGTCATCATTGCTTTGCACAAAAAGGGCTTAACAGGCAAGGATATTGCTGCCAGTAAGATTGCACCTAAATCAACCATTTATCGGATCATCAAGAACTTCAAGGTGACGGTTCAATTGTTGTGAAGAAGGCTTCAGGGCACCCAAGAAAGTCTAGCAAGCGCCAGGACTGTCTCCTAAAGTTGATTCAGCTGCGGGATCGGGGCACCACCAGTACAGAGCTTGCTCAGGAATGGCAGCAGGCAGGTGTGAGTGCATCTGCATGCACAGTGAGGCGAGGACTTTTGGAGGATGGCCCGGTGTCAAGAAGGGCAGCAAAGAAGCCACTTCTCTCCAGGAAAAACATCAGGGACAGACTGATATTCTGCAAAAGGTACAGGGATTGGACTGCTGAGGACTGGGCTAAAGTCATTTTCTCTGATGAATCCCCTTTCCGATTGTTTGGGGTATCCGGAAAAAAGATTGTCCGGAGAAGACAAGGTGAGAGCTACCATCAGTCCTGTGTCATGCCAACAGTAAAGCATCCTGACACCATTCATGTGTGGAGTTGCTTCTCAGCTAAGGGAGTGGACACACTCACAATTTTGCCTAAGAACACAGGCATGAATAAAGAATGGTACCAACACGTCCTCCGAGAGCAACTTCACCTAACCATCCAGGAACAGTTTGGTGATGAACAATGCCTTTTCCAGCATGATGGAGCACCTTGCCATAAGGCAAAAGTGATAACTAAGTGGCTCAGGGAACAAAACATCGATATTTTGGGTCCATGGCCAGGAAACTCCCCAAACCTTAATCCCATTGAGAACTTGTGGTCAATCCTCAAGAGGCAGGTGGACAAACAAAACCCCACAAAATCTGACAAACTCCAAGCATTGATTATGCAAGAATGGGCTGACATCAGTCAGGATGTGGCCCAGAAGTTAATTGACAGCATGCCAGGGTGGATTGCAGAGGTCTTGAAAAAGAAGGGTCAACACTGCAAATATTGACTCTGCATCAACTTCATGTAATTGTCAATAAAAGCCTTTGACACTTATGAAATGCTTGTAATTATACTTCAGTATTCCATAGTAACTTCTGACAAAAATATCTAAAGACACTGAAGCAGCAAACTTTGTGGAAATTAATATTTGTGTCATTCTCAAAACGTTTGGCCATGACTGTACATGTTGTTCCCAATACACAGCATATTATTCACAGCCTGTTGTTTGCCTTCATATCCACCTCACCAAGCGGAGAGAATGGTTTTACAGAGCCACAAAATGTCACAATGACAAATATCACAATGCCAAATATCACAATGCCAAATATCACAATGCCAAAATATCACAATGACAAATATCACAATGACAAATATCACAATGACATTGCAAAACATTTGAGAACATTTTCTCTAGAAATGTTTCTTATCTTTTGGTTACAGACGGTGGGTGTTTAGCATGTTTAGCATTGCAATGTAATGGGCAGAATGGGCAACACAGGGCCTCCAAACTTCCTTAGAGAGAATCCTTTGCATTTCCTGTTCCATTTAGCTAGGAGGTGCATTAAGTGTATGATACAGTGGTAAAAACGCACAGATGCAAGGATGGAACATAGTCCTCTCTCTCACCCTATGCTATATGATTACATGCCTTTACCACGTGATGACTATGACTTCATTACCGCACAAATCATGAGTTGCTAACACGGTTAACTTAACCCTGACCTTGAATGTTGTGGGTAGAGGCTTAATGTTATTTGTGTTGTTTGTAGAGCTTGACACTATTGGGGAGTGATATAATATGCCAAGGTTAAGAAACTGACCTCCATTTGATTCCTGCTCACAGGTTCCTCCATTCAGACAGGGGTTACTGTCACAGCTGTTCATCCTGACCTGGTTGACACAGCACTGGTAGACCCCAAACACCCTCCTCCTCCCAGGCCCATTCCACTCCTTATTCTCTTCTGTCCTGATGGGCTCCCCATTCAGCTCCATACCCTCCAGGCAGCCCACCAAGCCTTGTGCTCGGGTCTGGGCTAAGGCCTGGGTCTCTGTAGAGGTGGTGGTGGTGGTGGGGGTGGTGGTGGGAGAAGAACCAGGGCCAGGGTGGCCAGCGAGGATCAGAGCCCCATGGGGCTGCATCAGATGGCAGGGTTTAGAGAGGACGACCTGGGCTGAGTGAATGTGGTCCAGGGTGAGTCTGAGGATGGTGCCATTGACCTCCAGAAGGACGTGGTGCCACCGCCCGTCTGACACCACTGGGGCTGCGTGGACACGCAGGGAACCGGGGAGCGTGTTGCCACAGAGGTACATGAACCTCAACTCTCCACCCATCAGCTGTAGAAGATAATAGAACATTGTTCATATACACACTGGTACAATTAGCCATCAGCTGTGGAAGATAATAGAACGCTGTTCATATACACGCTGGTACAACTATCCATCATCTGTAGCAGATAATATAACAGTGTTCATTCTTCGTAAACTTTTATTCCTCAGAGTCCCCACCAGTGTGAAGTAGAGACAGTGGACGAGAACACAACACATCAATATAGTTTTGATACATTTGGCAGATCATTAGTTTAAACTGGAAATAATAGAGGTCCAAGACTCGATCCCTGTGGAACACCACATTTGATTTTAGGGGTTGCATTTTTTTATTGACGTGTGGTTTAAAAAGACTTCTTAAGGCTAGGGGGCAGTATTCAGAAGTTCGGATGACTGACGTGCCAAAGTAAACTGCCTGTTACTCAGGGCCAGAAGCTAGGATATGCATATAATTGATATAATTGGATAGAAAACACTCAGAAGTTTCTAAAATTGTTACAATAATGTCTGTGAGTTTAACAGAACTGATATGGCAGGCAAAAACCCGAGGAGAATCCATCCCAAAAATGTTTTTTGAGGTCACAGTCCATTCAAATGCTTGTCTATGGGATACTCAAAGAAATATGTGGCTAGTACCACAGATTGTCCCGGGAGTGTGACTGTTTGAATCCCTGCTGTTTGTTGATGTTTCCATCTGCCCTGCGACCTGCCCTGTCTGGAACTGCGAGGGGTAACAGCATTGCCTACATTGCTACCATAACAAAGACCAAAGCTGGTGGGAGTACTGTTGAGGACAGTGGTGGCTCTATCACAGGTGAAAGATCTTTAAATCAAACAAAAAAGTTCTACAAGCAGTTGTTACAACAACAAGAATATAGCTTCAAGTGTTTTGTCCAAACACTGGTGGATTCAATTAATAAAAGAATGGACCTGACCAGAGAGGTCCAGAACCTGAAGAACAGTTTGCAGTTTTCCCAGGGTCAGCTCGATGACTTTAATCAGGAGAACAGCAAGATGACAACAAAAGTCCTTGAGAGAGGACATCATTTCTGTATGTGAATCCGTGATAACCATGACGGAGAAATCTGATTATCTCATGGGACAATCAAGGGGGAACACAACATTGTTGTGGACAGAATCACATGAGACCTGGATTGAGTCTGAGGACAAAGTGGGGGAAATGATCTCGGAAAAACTGAAGATGGGACTGGAAAACCCACCACCGGCCCAGGTGACAGGCCCCAGACCGATAGTGGTCAAGTTCCTGAGGTTCAAGTACAAGGTAACTGTTCCGGAAAGACCAAAGAATTTTAGAATTAGTCAAAGAGGACAATCCTGAAGCTGTGCGCCAGAAGAGGAAATCAATTATCCCAGCCATGAAAGCTGCCAGAGCACATGGGGACATTGATTTCATCCACTATGACAGGCTCATTGTCCACCCTCCCTCTCAAAGCCCTGGAGGGATGAGAGAGCCAAGCCTAGCTTCAACACTGTAGCACACACCAACTGATTGATGGACTGCTGAATAATGGGTTTTTTCTTGCTTTGTTTGTTCTTTTCCATATTACTGTAACTACTGCAGCAGAGTCTTCTGAGGGTTTTGTGGACATGTTGAACTAGCACAGTGCTAGGCTGCTGAGCTGCTAGGTCGTTGGGCTGCTAGCATGGAGCTAACATGGGAATGAAAGGATCCCCTTCCCTCTGTTGTTTTGGAGAGAGAAGCTATGGACTGCCCGACGTACAGCTCGGCCTGCCTGACGTACAGAATGTACCAGATGGACCTGATGTGAAACTCCAGTTAGGGAAAAATCTAATTCAGTGTGTATATCGACTGCATGCCAAATGGAACACTATTCCCTATTTAG
This sequence comes from Salmo trutta, assembly GCF_901001165.1. Classification (NCBI taxonomy): domain Eukaryota; kingdom Metazoa; phylum Chordata; class Actinopteri; order Salmoniformes; family Salmonidae; genus Salmo; species Salmo trutta. The sequence continues at coordinate 35,305,032 of NC_042969.1, read as the reverse complement.
TGCACTACTTTTTACCAGAGCCCTAATGGGGTAGTGTACTAATTTTTACCAGAGCCCTATGGGGTAGTGCACTACTAGCTCTCCGCGGGAGATGTTTATGATCAGAGGGTGTCCTCCACAGCCACTGTGACTAGTAGCATTAAATACTATCTTCTTTACAGTGTCTTTCTAGCATGCTTCTCCTTGATAATAATAGATCTAAGCTGTCACTATTGTTAAAGGCTACAGTGGTTTTATTTGACAAGTCACCTTTTCTTCTTTCTCCACAGGCTTGTCACAGGCGCTTTTGTTCAAATGGGAAAAATCTATTCCAATTCAAAGGTAATTTACTTAAAGGATGTGGAATACATGAAAAAGATTTAGCCGGTGATCAGTGAGTAGGTCCTAAACTTTATTTCCATTTCAGAAGTTTCTGAAGGATGTATGTGCCTGCTGCTCCCATTTTCCTTTTGGTCAGAATATTGATGAGATTTGGGAATTGATAAGAATTTGTTCAAGGTGCTGCGAAGCCTAACTCTGAAGGGAAACACATGAATCGTGTTGTATCTTCTGATGAAGCCGGTGTGAAGTAAAGGGGAGGAAAGAAACTGAAAAGAAATTCTTGAATAACCATGTTTAGCAATTCCTTTTGAAGCAATTTCCTTACAATTAAAAGGCCCCATGTTCCAGGAATGTAAAACCCAGAAATAGGCCTGAGCATAGAAAAAGTGAATGCTACTGTTGATGTTTCAAGATGGAACAAATGTAATATTCTATCTATACGTATTCAATGCCACACAAATGAAGAGAAATCCATTGGGAGATGTGTTGCATGCGTGTCAAGGAGTTTCATCTGAGCACTGAGGATTTTTATTTATCCCTCTCATCAAAATATACAATCATTTAATATTCCCTTTAAACTTTGTGGTTAACCTACATCAGCACAAAACTGACTCTAGCTCAACATTCCAAACCCCAACAAGAATTATTCTATGTACCAGATCTGTTTTTTTTAATGTTTTGCCAACACTTAAATTTAAATTACAGAAGTGTCTGTAGGATGTGCTGGTCCTTTTTTTGAAGTTTAAACTCAGAGTATTGAGTTTGTTAATGCAGTAAACAGATCTGGGACCATGCTATGAAATAACTGATGGAAACAGGGACATGAAGATAGACACAGTCCTCACCACAACATGGTTGGATCAGTTAAAATTCCCATTGATCAACTGACACAGACAAAGCCAGCAGAGGGAATAATATGATAAGAGACCAGTATGAATTAAGCCTGGAATCCACTCTGAAATGTTATGTTCAGGATAAACTCAGCCCTCTGATAGCAATCAGGCATTTTTAGATTAGGGCATATGTAAACTACTACAGACTGCCAAGGAAAAGGAATATGTTGCTTTTATGATCTCTGATAACAATGCAGTGTATTATCATTGTATGTATGATACTGTGACGCAATGATGTAAAACGGGCAAAAATCAAATGGAACTGATTGGATGAGATACGAGAGACTACAAAAATCAAATAACAATGTGTGTTTTCTCATCTCTGATAATACTGAATGCATGTGAGCTTTACAATACCTTCAAGCTCCCCCAATTGATTGCATTGGTATTCATGACAATGCCTTGTTGCTGGAAGGTCTTGATGCGCAGAGAGAGACGGAAGTTCTGATTTTCCTCCTCCTCAGTCAGATACAGGTATTTCAGATAGCCCTTCCCGTCAAAACTCACAGCAGACTCTGAAGTTGAAAAACAGTGTAAATGTTAAATATGATTTGTAGAACACGTCTAATTAACATGTAGGCCTAATATTCAAAACACTTATTTTGGATGACGATCCGGCTGTCAAATTAGGAATAGTCACACAAATTTGTTCTCATAATCAAATCTGCTTGATTGAAACAGACAAAATCCCCCAAATTCCCATCATGTATTATATTTCAGCCTCAGATCTTCCATGTCGCTTACCTAGAGACATTTGGTTTGTTGAGGCTTTGGGTTTAGCTAAAATAGTCTAACTAAAGAGGCAATAACCTCAATGGAATACCTCCACTAAATATGTCTGCCAGGCAGACAACAGTAACTAAGAAGATCCACTACAACGAGATAATCACTAGTACTACGCTGGAGGCCCCTAGCTGCCACCTGCACCCAGCTAATCCCCATAGGAATGTGAAGTGAGTTAGATCATGAAGGGGGTGACTTCAGGCTCCTACTGTGATCATAGAGAGGTAGGAGACTATATGACTGATAGGGTTCAAACCCAGGGTCTACTGTGTGCTGAAAGTACATGTTAGCCCACTAAACCAAAGCCTAGGCATTGACTTGTAGAGCTAATGCAACTGTTCACGTCTCAGGCACATCTCACACAAGTTACACCTACCATTGCAGGGCCAGACATGCTCCCAGTACACCTACCGTTGCAGGGGCAGACACTCTCCCAGGTGTGTTGTGGGGTGATGAAGCCGGTCCTGGCTGTGGCGTAGTGGCTCAGCCTCTCCCCTCTCATCTGGACTGAGTTCCTGCATCCTCTAGGAGGGCATTCTGTCCCTAGACACCCATTGTGATGCACCCTGAGAACACTCAGTCCCAACGAGTCTTCTATGTCAGCGATGATCCCTGCCAGCCGGGTGGTTGGTAACGGTTCTACAGTTACACCATGCGGCCTCCATAGCAGCAGAACCTCCAGGACCAGGGAGTTGGGTTGCTGCTGTAGGCTCACCAGGTGGAGGTCTTGCCTGGCTATACCCAGGGCCGTGCTGAGGCCCCTCTGGAGGCCTCTCCAGTGGTCACCCAGGAACTCCTCCGGGGAAAGCCCAGCCAACTGCAGAGTGAGCCCAGCGTCTAGGGCCTGCTGGGTGGGTTTCCACACATGAACCTTCACCCCAGCCCACACGCTGAACTTCCCATCGGAGACGCTGACATTGAGGGAGTAGAGACCAGGTTTCAAGTCTTCGTCGGCCCAGATCTTCCCATCCACCAGGTCCACAGAGAACCTGGAGAGGCCCTGGGTCAGCCCTGGGTCTCCCCCATCAGGGGACTCCGAGACCAGCTTGTAGTTTAGGATGTCGTGCAGGTCCTGGTCGGAGGCATGGAGCTTGCCTACGACTCGGTTGGAGAAGGTGTCTCCTGTGGTGGTGATGAAGACTTCCAGGGGCATCACAGAAGGAGGATACTTGCTCTGCTCAGTGACGTTGATCTTCACCACGCAGATGGAGGAGAGAGGAGGGTGTCCGCTGTCTGTCACCTGAGGTAAGGACATGAATAAAAACATACATTATCAAATGTTTGTATCTGCTAGTACTGTGTAGGTATAAAATTCGACTCCATTTTAACATCCCAAATAACCAGTGGGCATGTATAGACGTCAGATAAACAGATTACAACCAGGTAAATATGTTTTGCTTGCAACGTTTCGGCATCACTGCGTCTTCCTCACCCGTAAGAAGGAACAGTGATGACAAAACGTTGGTGTTTATTTTTTTTTTACCCAATAAATTACTGGGATGTTATCCATATGGAGTGTGCAACTATAGTTCAAAGTTTATTCACCGTTAGTCAGCACCTCTACACTAAATAACGGTCTCTGGGTGGTGCACCAGCTTGTGCTTTTTTACAGGAAAAATCCTTACCTGTATTTTCAGTAGGTGCTGTGGCTTGATCTTCTTCTTCAGAGGGGCAGAGATGGACAACAAACCTCCCTGGTCTACGTGGAAGCGGTGGTCCTCGTTCCCAGACACGATGTGGAATGTGAAGGGAGGTCCATTCTGAGGGGTGTCTCTGTCTGTGACCACCAGTTGGAGGATGCTGCTACCGATGGCCTCGCCCTCCTGACAAGGAACATACGGTACCATCGTCAGTTAAGTAGTCATGGAAACTAGGTCAAGCCTTCCATAGCACCTTGTTCCACAAGGGTCTAAAACAAGACAGCCTAATGATTTTACTACAAAAACGTACTGATCGCGATCTTATCTCGAAGAGGGGAAAAATGTCAAAAGTTTCCAGTGATTGCCCGGAAGTTTCCACCTGTCCCAAATGCTACAGTACTTGGCTGAGGTGCTGGAAAGCAGACAAGCTCGTACCACAGTGTGTACTGTGCAATGTGTTCATGAAGACAGTTCATAAAGAGCTAAGACATATGTTTAATTTGTTATTGTTAAGTGCTATGGACTTATTGTTACAAAGACACTGTGTTATTCTGTTTGTCGGGACGGCGGCCCGTTCAGAGGAGCGACACAGATGTGGGCTCCTACTATTTAAATTGAGTTGATTAGATTAGAATCTGAATGTGTTGTTCCTGCCTATTGTTTTTACTGGCAAAGTGCCACTTTGAATTTGGTTAAAAGGACAGTGAATTTGCTCATATTTTCAGAACTTGTTAGCAAGCGCCTGTGTGTATCAGACGACGTGTAACCACAATGTCTTATTTAGTGGATAGTAATTTACTCTGAGTAGTCTGTAATGTATCCTGTATTTCATGTACACTAATTGTTTGAGTGTTAATTCCTTCATAACTAATAAATCCTATTAGTTGAATTGAGTAAATGTATTCCTTGTTTTACAGAGTAATTCTTTGATTGCCCATTGTGCTCATAATTTAGTAGGTATATTGGTAGTTGTTATTTAAACTGTACACACAGCATATGCTTGGGTTCCAACTTGAAATCTCTGATCTGCTGGTCTCAATAAATGTAATGCTAGTACATTGGGTTGCCAGGGTTAGCTATTTGTATCTCAAATCAAATCAAATTGTATTTGTCACATGTGCCGAATACAACAGGTGTAGACGTTACCATGAAATGATTAGTTACGAGCGCTTTAACCAACAACACAGAGTTAAAAAAGTAAGAAAAACAAGTCTCTTAATAATTGCATAACCGTACAAGATAGACACATGCTCAATATAGCCACACTGCTAAGTGGTGATGGAAGGAAGGCCTTGAATAGAGCCTATAGAACCACAGGGCCTGTTGCGTTTAGTCACATAATAACGGAGTCAGATTGATGAAAATAGTTGATTATATACAACATAATTTCTACATAATGGTGAATTTTCACCAAATACAGGTTCAAATACTATTTGAAATCTTAAATAGGTTGAACTTTGCTCTAGTCTGCCTGGAGTGCCAGATGGGTGGGGTTTCCAGTTTAATCCATTAAACCAGGTAAACTCAATCAAGCCCAGATGAAGTATTTTACATGATTTTGAACCCTGGTCTGAAAGAGGATGGACACACAGAGTGGAGGTAAATGGTGTGTAAAGTCAGCCTCCGTAGACACAGAGTGGAGGTAAATGGTGTGTAAAGTCAGCCTCCGTAGACACACAGAGTGGAGGTAAATGGTGTGTAAAGTCAGCCTCCGTAGACACACAGAGTGGAGGTAAATGGTGTGTAAAGTCAGCCTCCGTAGACACACAGAGTGGAGGTAAATGGTGTGTAAAGTCAGCCTCCGTAGACACACAGAGTGGAGGTAAATGGTGTGTAGTCAGCCTCCGTAGACACACAGAGTGGAGGTAAATGGTGTGTAAAGTCAGCCTCCGTAGACACACAGAGTGGAGGAAAATGGTGTGTTAAGTCAGCCTCCGTAAACACACAGAGTGGAGGTAAATGGTGTGTAAAGTCAGCCTCCGTAGACACATTTACATTTACATTTAAGTCATTTAGCAGACGCTCTTATCCAGAGCGACTTACAAATTGGTGCATTCACCTTATGATATCCAGTGGAACAACCACTTTACAATAGTGCATCTAAATCTTTTAGGGGGGGGGTTAGAAGGATTACTTTATCCTATCCTAGGTATTCCTTAAAGAGGTGGGGTTTCAGGTGTCTCCGGAAGGTGGTGATTGACTCCGCTGTCCTGGCGTCGTGAGGGAGCTTGTTCCACCATTGGGTTGCCAGAGCAGCGAACAGTTTTGACGGGGCTGAGCGGGAACTGTGCTTCCTCAGAGGTAGGGGGGCGAGCAGGCCAGAGGTGGATGAACGCAGTGCCCTTGTTTGGGCGTAGGGCCTGATCAGAACCTGAAGGTACGGAGGTGCCGTTCCCCTCACAGCTCCGTAGGCAAGCACCATGGTCTTGTAGCGGATGTGAGCTTCAACTGGAAGCCAGTGGAGAGAGCGGAGGAGCGGGGTGATGTGAGAGAACTTGGGAAGGTTGAACACCAGACGGGCTGCGGCGTTCTGGATGAGTTGTAGGGGTTTAATGGCACAGGCAGGGAGCCCAGCCATCAGCGAGTTGCAGTAATCCAGACGGGAGATGACAAGTGCCTGGATTAGGACCTGCGCCGCTTCCTGTGTGAGGCAGGGTCGTACTCTGCGAATGTTGTAGAGCATGAACCTACAGGATCGGGTCACCGCCTTGATGTTAGTGGAGAACGACAGGGTGTTGTCCAGGGTCACGCCAAGGTTCGTAGCACTCTGGGAGGAGGACACAATAGAGTTGTCAACCGTGATAGCGAGATCATGGAACGGGCAGTCCTTCCCCGGGAGGAAGAGCAGCTCCGTCTTGCCGAGGTTTAGCTTGAGGTGGTGATCCGTCATCCACACTGATATGTCTGCCAGACATGCAGAGATGCGATTCGCCACCTGGTTATCAGAAGGGGGAAAGGAGAAGATTAATTGTGTGTCGTCTGCATAGCAATGATAGGAGAGACCATGTGAGGATATGACAGAGCCAAGTGACTTGGTGAAAAGCGAGAATAGGAGAGGGCCTAGAACAGAGCCCTGGGGGACACCAGTGGTGAGAGCACGTGGTGCGGAGACAGATTCTTGCCACGCCACCTGGTAGGAGCGACCTGTCAGGTAGGACGCAATCCAAGCGTGGGCCGCGCCGGAGATGCCCAACTCGGAGAGGGTGGAGAGGAGGATCTGATGGTTCACAGTATCAAAGGCAGCAGATAGGTCTAGAAGGATGAGAGCAGAGGAGAGAGAGTTAGCTTTAGCAGTGCGGAGAGCCTTCGTGACACAGAGAAGAGCAGTCTCAGTTGAATGACCAGTCTTGAAACCTGACTGATTTGGATCAAGAAGGTCATTCTGAGAGAGATAGCAGGAGAGCTGGCCAAGGACGGCACGTTCAAGAGTTTTGGAGAGAAAAGAAAGAAGGGATACTGGTCTGTAGTTGTTGACATCGGAGGGATCGAGTGTAGGTTTTTTCAGAAGGGGTGCAACTCTCGCTCTCTTGACGACGGAAGGGACGTAGCCAGCGGTCAAGGATGAGTTGATGAGCGAGGTGAGGTAAGGGAGAAGGACTCCGGAAATGGTCTGGAGAAGAGAGGAGGGGATAGGGTCAAGCGGGCAGGTTGTTGGGCGGCCGGCCGTCACAAGACGCGAGATTTCATCTGGAGAGAGAGGGGAGAAAGAGGTCAAAGCACAGGGTATGGCAGTGTGAGCAGGACCAGCGGTGTCGTTTGACTTAGCTAACGAGGATCGGATGTCGTCAACCTTCTTTTCAAAATGGTTGACGAAGTCATCCGCAGAGAGGGAGGAGGGGGGGGGAGGAGGATTCAGGAGGGAGGAGAAGGTGCCAAAGAGCTTCCTAGGGTTAGAGGCAGATGCTTGGAATTTAGAGTGGTAGAAAGTGGCTTTAGCAGCAGAGACAGAAGAGGAAAATGTAGAGAGGAGGGAGTGAAAGGATGCCAGGTCCGCAGGGAGGCGAGTTTTCCTCCATTTCCGCTCGGCTGCCCGGAGCCCTGTTCTGTGAGCTCGCAATGAGTCGTCGAGCCACGGAGCAGGAGGGGAGGACCGAGCCGGCCTGGAGGATAGGGGACATAGAGAGTCAAAGGATGCAGAAAGGGAGGAGAGGAGGGTTGAGGAGGCAGAATCAGGAGATAGGTTGGAGAAGGTTTGAGCAGAGGGAAGAGATGATAGGATGAAAGAGGAGAGAGTAGCGGGAGAGAGAGAGCGAAGGTTGGGACGGCGCAATACCATCCGAGTACACACAGACTTGGAGGGGAGTTGCAATGAGATTAGTGGAAGAACAGCATCTAGTAAAGATGAGGTCAAGCGTATTGCCTGCCTTGTGAGTAGGGGGGGAAGGTGAGAGGGTGAGGTCAAAAGAGGAGAGGAGTGGAAAGAAGGAGGCAGAGAGGAATGAGTCAAAGGTAGACGTGGGGAGGTTAAAGTCACCCAGAACTGTGAGAGGTGAGCCATCCTCAGGAAAGGAACTTATCAAGGCGTCAAGCTCATTGATGAACTCTCCAAGGGAACCTGGAGGGCGATAAATGATAAGGATGTTAAGCTTGAAAGGGCTGGTAACTGTGACAGCATGGAATTCAAAGGAGGCGATAGACAGATGGGTCAGGGGAGAAAGAGAGAATGTCCACTTGGGAGAGATGAGGATCCCAGTGCCACCACCCCGCTGACCAGAAGCTCTCGGGGTGTGCGAGAACACGTGGGCAGACGAGGAGAGAGCAGTAGGAGTAGCAGTGTTATCTGTGGTAAATCATGTTCCCGTCAGCGCCAAGAAGTCGAGGGACTGGAGGGTAGCATAGGCTGAGATGAACTCTGCCATGTTGGCCGCAGACCGGCAGTTCCAGAGGCTGCCGGAGACCTGGAACCCACATGGGTCGTGCGCGCTGGGACCACCAGGTTAGAGTGGCAGCGGCCACGCGGTGTGAAGTGTTTGTATGGCCTGTGCAGAGTGGAGAGAACAGGGATAGACAGACAGAGTGGAGGTAAATGGTGTGTAAAGTCAGCCTCCGTAGACACACAGAGTGGAGGTAAATGGTGTGTAAAGTCAGCCTCCGTAGACACACAGAGTGGAGGTAAATGGTGTGTAAAGTCAGCCTCCGTAAACACACAGAGTGGAGGTAAATGGTGTGTAAAATCAGCCTCCGTAGACACACAGAGTGGAGGTAAATGGTGTGTAAAATCAGCCTCCGTAGACACACAGAGTGTAGGTAAATGGTGTGTAAAGTCAGCCTCCGTTGACACACAGAGTGGAGGTAAATGGTGTGTAAAGTCAGCCTCCGTAGACACACAGAGTGGAGGTAAATGGTGTGTAAAGTCAGCTTCCGTAGACACACAGAGTGGAGGTAAATGGTGTGTAAAGTCAGCCTCCGTAGACACACAGAGTGGAGGTAAATGGTGTGTAAAGTCAGCTTCCGTAGACACACAGAGTGGAGGTAAATGGTGTGTAAAGTCAGCTTCCGTAGACACACAGAGTGGAGGAAAATGGTGTGTAAAGTCAGCCTCCGTAGACACACAGAGTGGAGGTAAATGGTGTGTAAAGTCAGCTTCCGTAGACACACAGAGTGGAGGAAAATGGTGTGTAAAGTCAGCCAGAGAGGAAAAGCATGGAGTTGATTTCATTCTGTAGCTGAATTAAACACGTGAGAGTCTACAATGTAAAGTCACACACCCTCAGTTTGAGGTGCCTGGAAAACAGACACAGCAACGGGTGTGGACAGAGAGGAGAATGGAATCCCACCGAGAGGCAACAACGACATACAAGCAATTTACCCTGCTACGTTACTAATATCCTAAGAAAGTGTATGTAACGTGGTGGAAGTCATTGAGTAGCTGTAGGACAGCAGGTCTAATTTACAAATGAATGATCAATGCTGTCTCTGCACTTTCCACACCGGATGCTAACTGATAGCCTAGCCCATTGTGTATTCCTGGTCAGTGAAACTCTCTGTCATTTCAACGGTTGTGAAAGCCTATGTGACTAATGTAGCCCTCTCACGTTTTCTCTTTCAATTAACAAGACCATCTAATCCTCAAAAGTCTTGTGAATGTACTATTGTATTTGCCTGTGTTGAGTACAGAAGTTCATTTATATTGACCTGTGGAGACTCAACCTCAATAAGTGTGTTGTGTCCCGTTATAACCTCCCTCTATAGTGTATCTGTTAACTACCTCATTATCTAGTAAAAAAATGTCAATCATTATTTGTAGTATTGAGTTCATTGGGTTCTTGAGGTCTCAGAGCTTGACGACGTTTCAGAATGACAACGTAGAAATTGACTGTTGATTAAGACTGTGGATATAGGATTAACGGTTAATGATGACTACTGATGGAGTACATTCAAGGGCCTCCCTTTGTCCAACCCTTAATGGTGCCCCTAGCACAACCAAATTAATCAAATAAATAAAGCAGATCAATTCATTCCTTCAGTAATTATTCAATAGATGGCACACGCTTGATTGGTTCTTCAGCTCTCAACCATTCCACTCCTGCCTGCCTGGTGGGTGGAAGCAGCCGAGGGTGGCCAGCTGTTAGGATGCTGATCGTGTAGAGGGAGAGAGAGGGAAACTGTGTGTGTGTGTGTGTAAGGGGAAGTGGCCTGTGTTGGGTACCTGAAGGACCAGGTTGTGTTTAATCTGGGAGAAGACAGGTGGGTTGTCGTTGACATCGGACACGGTCAAGGTCACTTGGACCGCGGTAGACAGAGGAGGGTCTCCCTCATCAGCTGCTTGGACCGTCAGAGCGTAGTGAGTGATCTGGGACAGGGAGAGAGACCAGTTAGATACAGGATATCAGGTTCTCCTACTTCCTTGACTTCTCTCTCTTAGCTCCTAGGAGAGCAAAGGGCTTCAACAGTGCATCTCCAGGGAACCCTGTTCTGAGTAGTTTTTTTTCAACTTTATTCCAGGTGATTCCTTCCCCATATAAAAGCCCAAACTAAACCCCCCTCACCTCCTCTCTGTCCAGCGTGGCCCTGACTATGATCTCTCCACTGCGAGGGTCGATGCTGAACTGCCCCTGAGGGTCTCCACTGGAGATGGAATAGTGGATGAGGTTGTTCAATGGCCCATCCAGGTCGTTGGCTGTCACCTTGGAGTGGGGAAAATGAGGGGAAAGAGGAAGGACAGAGGAGAGATAAGGGGGAGAGAAGAGGGGGTTGAGAGGAGAGAGGGTTGGGAGGAGAGGGGTTTGAGAGGAGAGAGTTTGAGAGGAGAGGTGGTTGGGAGGAGAGGGGGTTGGGAGAAGAGGGGGTTGGGAGGAGAGGAGGATGAGAGGAGAGGAAACAGTAAGCCTCATTGAACTGAGATGCTTGGCTCTTATTGACACCAAATTAAATGACAGTCTGACTATTATCTCAACCAAACTGCCATGTTCTATAAGTACTTAGATGTGTTGCTGTCCAAATGCCAAATTCAAATTCAGAACAACTTTATTAGTCCCCTCAGAGAAATTACTTGAGCACATTGAATTGTGTATTACAATCACTGGTTTCTAAAGTGACAGTTGACAATTGAGAGTGAAAACTACCTGCATCACCACATCACCAGGCGACAGGTCCTCTGAGACGTCAGCTCTGTAGTCTCGCTGTCCGAACATGGGCGTGTTGTCATTGACATCTGTGATGTTGATAATCACCATGGTGATGTCGCTCAGAGTTGACTTGCCTCTCGTTCCCACCAATGACAGGTAGTATTCACGACACAGCTCAAAGTCTAAAGAGCCATTCACAGCCAGAACACCTGAAAAACACACACCACAAACTGTATTAAATTAACTGAGCTGTGTTAACCTGGTCTTGTACACACTAGCACAGCACTGGGTTGACAGCTGTGTTAACTTGGTCTTGTACACACTAGCACAGTCCTGGGTTGACAGCTGTGTTAACTTGGTCTTGTACACACTAGCACAGCACTGGGTTGACAGCTGTGTTAACTTGGTCTTGTACACACTAGCACAGCACTGGGTTGACAGCTGTGTTAACTTGGTCTTGTACACACTAGCACAGTCCTGGGTTGACAGCTGTGGTAACTTGGTCTTGTACACACTAGCACAGTCCTGGGTTGACAGCTGTGTTAACTTGGTCTTGTACACACTAGCACAGTCCTGGGTTGACAGCTGTGTTTAACTTGGTCTTGTACACACTAGCACAGTCCTGGGTTGACAGCTGTGTTAACTTGGTCTTGTACACACTAGCACAGTCCTGGGTTGACAGCTGTGTTAACTTGGTCTTGTACACACTAGCACCGTCCTGGGTTGACAGCTGTGTTAACTTGGTCTTGTACACACTAGCACAGTCCTGGGTTGACAGCTGTGTTAACTTGGTCTTGTACACACTAGCACAGTCCTGGGTTGACAGCTGTGTTAACTTGGTCTTGTACACACTAGCACAGTCCTGGATTGACAGCTGTGTTAACTTGGTCTTGTACACACTAGCACCGTCCTGGGTTGACAGCTGTGTTAACTTGGTCTTGTACACACTAGCACAGCACTGGGTTGACAGCTGTGTTAACTTGGTCTTGTACACACTAGCACAGTCCTGGGTTGACAGCTGTGTTAACTTGGTCTTGTACACACTAGCACAGTCCTGGGTTGACAGCTGTGTTAACTTGGTCTTGTACACACTAGCACAGTCCTGGGTTGACAGCTGTGTTAACTTGGTCTTGTACACACTAGCACAGTCCTGGGTTGACATGTGGGTTTTGAGTATATGTTCTAAGCCTTCAAAGAAATAGGACAAATTACAGCGATTTCCAAAGATTACCACAGTAACAATATATTAAATGCACCTTGTGGTGCTCTTTTATTACAAACTAAAACGCTGACATGTTTTCACCTAGTGGGTTTTTTGACAGCGCTATCTGATCGTCTTTGTTCTGTTGACAAAAAAACATAGATCTGGTCATTGGGTCTTGAAGTCACACATGTGTTGGGTTCTACCTGTTAATAGTGCCAGGATGTAGAGAAATGGGCCTTCTAAAATATACGTCTGTTCCAGCCCAAGGTAACTACAGCACCAGGATGTAGAGAAATGGGCCTTCTAAAATATACGTCTGTTCCAGCCCAAGGTAACTACAGCACCAGGATGTAGAGAAATGGGCCTTCTAAAATATACGTCTGTTCCAGCCCAAGGTAACTACAGCACCAGGATGTAGAGAAATGGGCCTTCTAAAATATACCTCTGTTCCAGCCCAAGGTAACTACAGCACCAGGATGTAGAGAAATGGGCCTTCTAAAATATACCTCTGTTCCAGCCCAAGGTAACTACAGCACCAGGATGTAGAGAAATGGGCCTTCTAAAATATACGTCTGTTCCAGCCCAAGGTAACTACAGCACCAGGATGTAGAGAAATGGGCCTTCTAAAATATACCTCTGTTCCAGCCCAAGGTAACTACAGCACCAGGATGTAGAGAAATGGGCCTTCTAAAATATACCTCTGTTCCAGCTCAAGGTAACTACAGCACCAGGATGTAGAGAAATGGGCCTTCTAAAATATACATCTGTTCCAGCCCAAGGTAACTACAGCACCAGGATGTAGAGAAATGGGCCTTCTAAAATATACATCTGTTCCAGCCCAAGGTAACTACAGCACCAGGATGTAGAGAAATGGGCCTTCTAAAATATACCTCTGTTCCAGCCCAAGGTAACTACAGCACCAGGATGTAGAGAAATGGGCCTTCTAAAATATACCTCTGTTCCAGCCCAAGGTAACTACAGCACCAGGATGTAGAGAAATGGGCCTTCTAAAATATACGTCTGTTCCAGCCCAAGGTAACTACAGCACCAGGATGTAGAGAAATGGGCCTTCTAAAATATACCTCTGTTCCAGCCCAAGGTAACTACAGCACCAGGATGTAGAGAAATGGGCCTTCTAAAATATACGTCTGTTCCAGCCCAAGGTAACTACAGCACCAGGATGTAGAGAAATGGGCCTTCTAAAATATACGTCTGTTCCAGCCCAAGGTAACTACAGCACCAGGATGTAGAGAAATGGGCCTTCTAAAATATACCTCTGTTCCAGCCCAAGGTAACTACAGCACCAGGATGTAGAGAAATGGGCCTTCTAAAATATACCTCTGTTCCAGCCCAAGGTAACTACAGCACCAGGATGTAGAGAAATGGACATGTCTTGAGCAGATTGGAGTTGTCCTTTCTATCTTGTTCTAAGGACAGCTCCACCTCAAGGTCAGAACTAATTGTTATTGGTTAAGTTTAGGAAAAGGATGTCCATAGCAGGAAGGTGTTTGCCATAATAGTGGGTATGGATCGTGATTTTTGAAATATTTGATATTTGGCTTGTCTCACTTTATCTGAAAATCCCTTACTGTAGTTATGGTTACAAAAGCCACAAAGTGCTGCGGTACAGTATATTGGATGTACGTACCACGGTCCATCTATTAGTGTTCTGTACCATGGTGGAAACCTGTCACTGCTCTCGTATTCAGCCGATAGGCTGATGTGAAAATTACTGATATGAAACAGACTTGAAAACAAACATCAGGGAATGTTCTGCCATGTGGGTGTTAATTGTTCTCTTTCTCCCTCTCTCTCTCTCACTTCCGTCTCTCTCTCTCTCTCTCTCACTTCCGTCTCTCTCTCTCTCTCACTTCCGTCTCTCTCTCTCTCTCTCACTTCCGTCTCTCTCTCTCTCTCTCTCTCTCACTTCCGTCTCTCTCTCTCTCTCTCTCTCTCTCTCTCTCTCTCTCTCTCTCTCTCTCTCTCTCTCTCTCTCTCTCTCTCTCTCTCTCTCTCTCTCTCTCTCTCTCCCTCTCTCCCTCTCTCTCTCCCGTCTCTCTCTCTCTCACTTCCGTCTCTCTCTCTCTCCCAGAGTTCCTGGGTTCTTGGGCCGTCTGCCGTCTGCCAGTCTGGTTTACACACTTCATAAACACAAGACAAGATAACAACAGACATAACTGTTGTTATATTCTCTCTCTCTCTCTCTCTGTCTCTATCTCTGTCTCTATCTCTCCGCATGTAAATTTGGCAGAGAGAGAGAGTTCCTGGGTTCTTGGGCCGTCTGCCAGTCTGGTTTACACACTTCATAAACACAAGACAAGATGACAATATAACAACAGACATAACTGCCACCTGCATTCCTCTTACAACCAAACCAGGTTTCAACATGTGCAATTATATCACACAGGTACACTTCTCTATTTGCTGAGCTAGTTAAAGACTTCTAGAGCTGACCCTTGTTCAACAAAGTAGCTAGGATATTGTCCTTCATCTGTGATCAGTCAATAAGGCTGGTAAAGCCCTGTATTTGTTCAGACAGACAGACAGACAGACAGACAGACAGACAGACAGACAGACAGACAGACAGACAGACAGACAGACAGACAGACAGACAGACAGACAGACAGACAGACAGACAGACAGACAGACAGACAGACAGAGACACAGAGACACAGAGACACAGAGACACAGAGACACAGAGACACAGAGACACAGAGAGACAGAGAGACAGTGCACTGTTGCCTACATCTGAATTGTAAGAAAGCAAGAGCAAGGGGGTTGGGGTAGGTACCGGACCCCTCACTGCTATGTGTCTTCTTCTTTATTTTTTTGTATCATTTTTAAAACAATACAAAACATCCACAGACAAACGGCAACATACAGACGCTCACCAAAATCCACAACAGACCCACCTGCTCACACATCTGTCTCTCTCTCTCTCTCTATTTTTCTCTCTCTCATACTCCCTCCTACACACATCTCCAGCGCCCGCATCACTCTCCGTCACATGGCCTCAACCTGCACCATTTTGTTTCTCTCCGTCGCCCACGCACTTTCAACATTTAGATAATAAAGCGTTTGACTTTTCGTAAAGCATTTTCCATTTCCATTGTGTTAACATGGAGGATTGGTTATTTTCCACTTTTTAAGGGTATGTTTTTTCAAAATGATTGACGAATCGTCCAACCCATCGGGTATCTCTCTGCACCCTCATATGCAATGTTTTGAAATATGCACACAGACTGATTAAATGTACATTGACATTGTAATTGTAATGCTTATGACAGGCAGCTATTTGTCAACGCCAACTCAAATGACTCCCTTAGTTCTTATTCAGGCTCTTTTGAGTGGGATTTTACATGTACATCTGCCAGGTGTTTGTCTAGAAGGGATACAGATTTTGTCAAAATTGACTTTTCGTAGCATGTTTAGGAGAATTAACGTAGCAGGTTAGGAAGATTAGGTTAAGGTTAGGAAAAGGGTTAGGTTTAGCTAACATAATTTATTTATTTTTTAACTTTTGACGTCAATTTGACCAAAGCTGTATCCCATCTAGACATGACCATCTGCCATGGTTTGGATCAATTTGAATTGAAGTCAGTAAATTCAGGAAGCGATTTGAATTTAAAATCCCAAAACAGCTTCTCCTTTTCAGTTTATTGAGAAGTAATTGAAAATAGATGCCCTTTTTCATTAATTGAATTGGAATTTCAGTTTACTTCCTGAATTGTCTGACTTCAACCTTATACTCTGCTCATGTTGGAACTGAGATAGCAAAAAAGCAGCTATTTTTCAAACTGAAGAAAACAACCTAATGTACTGTGTCATACTGCAGGGCTCTGCTCTGAAGTAAGACAACAAAGAGAATCACAAATTCAAACTCATTCAAACCTCTAAACTTTCTCTTTCATGTGACTAGCTAAAACCAAAGTAAAAAAAGAAAAGAAGATTAAGCTTCCAAGTCTGTCTCCATTGATAAAACATATAATACATAACACTAAGCTTCCAAGTCTGTCTCCATTGATAAAACATATAATACATAACACTAAGCTTCCAAGTCTGTCTCCATTGATAAAACATATAATACATAACACTAAGCTTCCAAGTCTGTCTCCATTGATTAAACATATAATACATAACACTAAGCTTCCAAGTCTGTCTTTATTGATAAAACATATAATACATAACACTAAGCTTCCAAGTCTGTCTCCATTGATAAAACATATAATACATAACACTAAGCTTCCAAGTCTGTCTCCATTGATTAAACATATAATACATAACACTAAGCTTCCAAGTCTGTCTTTATTGATAAAACATATAATACATAACACTAAGCTTCCAAGTCTGTCTCCATTGATAAAACATATAATACATAACACTAAGCTTCCAAGTCTGTCTTTATTGATAAAACATATAATACATAACACTAAGCTTCCAAGTCTGTCTCCATTGATAAAACATATAATACATAACACTAAGCTTCCAAGTCTGTCTCCATTGATAAAACATATAATACATAACACTAAGCTTCCAAGTCTGTCTTTATTGATAAAACATATAATACATAACACTAAGCTTCCAAGTCTGTCTTTATTGATAAAACATATAATACATAACACTAAGCTTCCAA
Source organism: Salmo trutta (assembly GCF_901001165.1). Taxonomy (NCBI): domain Eukaryota; kingdom Metazoa; phylum Chordata; class Actinopteri; order Salmoniformes; family Salmonidae; genus Salmo; species Salmo trutta. Next base: position 35,287,990 of record NC_042969.1, on the reverse strand, counting down.
GTCTGTCTCCATTGATTAAACATATAATACATAACACTAAGCTTCCAAGTCTGTCTCCATTGATAAAACATATAATACATAACACTAAGCTTCCAAGTCTGTCTCCATTGATTAAACATATAATACATAACACTAAGCTTCCAAGTCTGTCTCCATTGATTAAACATATAATACATAACTAAAAAAGCTACTTCTTTAGTTTGACACATGTAGCAATGATAACAAAATGATTGCTCTTGGGATGGAACTATACACAAGTTGATTAAGTTGCTGACAAGCCCGGAGATTGGTTTGGCTCAGTCCAACCAACCTCTATGAGACTCCTGCCTTGCTACAGGTAGATCAAACCAGGGAGGATTTGTAATGAAGGGACACCAAGAGAAGTCAGGGAGAAAATAGTAGGTAAAGTATATAGGTGCATGTCAGTGCTGGACCAAGCAATATAACACGGTACTGACTACGTTATACTCCTCCAGAGTGGCTGATTGCTGTACAGTGTATATCAGCAGGACCTTTTCAAAATCTATAAAAAGTGCACCGGCAGTGACTATGTACTTTCAATCACTTCTCTGCCTCGCTGTGCAATACTGCTCCGATATTTGACTTCTGAGTGTCAATAGAAAGCAGACTTATCTCTGCCAAAACATTCAAGAAATGGTACTTTATTGCAGTCAGCAGCACAACCAGGTGAATAGGTATTTGCTATACCCTTTAGTGTTTCATCAACCTCATAAGTGGGCTTCTCTGCCTGCTCCCAGTTCTTTCTTGCTGATGTTGGTGTACGTTTTAGGGTTCAAAACAACGGTGTGGTGGGATGATTGCTCTTGGGATGGATCTATACACAACCCGGCTACTGAATGGTTTGACAGCTAATACAGAGATTGGTTGGCGCTTTATAAATATATTCATTTGCACAAATAAACTCAAATAAACTTTATGAAACCTTACGGAATGTCATGGAATCTAACAGAACCTTACTGACCCATGGAACTCAAGCAAGTAATGGAACAGAACCTTACCAGTTGCCGGGTGCAGGTAGAACCTTCCCCCCTCGTTGCCGGAGACGATGGAGTAGACGATGGGTTCCGTCTCGGTCCCGTCTCTAGTGAGGGCAGAGACGCTGATGACCTCTGATCCTACCAGAGTGGATTCTGGGATCTGGGCGGAGTACTCCTGGCTCAGGAACACCGGCTGGTAGTCGCTCAGGTCGACAACGTGCACCGTAACCGTGGCAACGGAGTACAGTTGTCGGGGAAGCCCCCGGTCTGTGGCTTTGACCTTGAGTTCAAAGGTCGACCGTGTGTTTTCAGCCAGCGACCTCTCCAGGCGCAGGATACCGGAGAACTCTTCCAATGAGAAGTGGCCGCTGTTGTCCTCAAGTAGAGAATACTTCACCTCAGAGTTTATACCTGCAGAAGGAGAGGAGAGAATAGGAGTCAGTCTGGTTGTCCTGAGCAGAGACTATTTCATATAGACACAGGACACTATCTAGCTACTATTATCTCTATGGCACTTCACCTCAGAGATCATATCTGCCGGAGGAGAATAGGAATTAACAGTCTGGTTGGTTTGGCACGACGAATTTGGGTTTCTTCCAAAGTATGCTAGGAGTTAATGGCCTAATCAAAGCTGTATCAAAACAATATGCATGGTGCAATTATGAAGAACAATAAAATAATAAACATCCATAATAAACGTCCATAATAAACAGCCATAATAAACATCCATAATAAACATCTATAATAACACAGCCATAATAAAAATCCATAATAAACATCCATAATAAACAGCCATAATAAACATCCATAATAAACATCTATAATAACACAGCCAAACATCACAATAAACAGCCATAATAAACAGCCATAATAAACAGCCATAATAAACAGCCAAACAGCCATAATAAACAGCCATAATAAACATCCATAATAAACATCCATAATAAACGTCCATAATAAACAGCCATAATAAACAGCCATAATAACACAGCCATAATAAACATCTATAATAAACATCCATAATAAACATCCATAATAAACATCCATAATAAACAGCCATAATAAACATCCATAATAAACATCTATAATAACACAGCCAAACAGCCATAATAAACAGCCATAATAAACATCCATAATAAACATCTATAATAAACATCCATAATAAACAGCCATAATAAACATCTATAATAACACAGCCAAACATCCATAATAAACAGCCATAATAAACATCCATAATAAACATCCATAATAAACAGCCATAATAAACAGCCAAACATCCATAATAAACAGCCATAATAAACATCCATAATAAACAGCCATAATAAACAGCCATAATAAACAGCCATAATAAACAGCCATAATAAACGTCCATAATAAACAGCATTAATAAACATCCATAATAAACATCCATAATAAACAGCAAAACAGCCATAATAAACAACCATAATAAACATGCATAATAAACATCCATAATAACAGCCATAATAAACATCCATAATAAACAGCCATAATAAACAGCCATAATAAACATCCATAATAAACAGCCATAATAAACAGCCATAATAAATATCCATAATAAACAGCCATAATAAACATCCATAATAAACCACCATAATAAACATCCATAATAAACATCCATAATAAACATCCATAATAACATCCATAATAAACATCCATAATAAACCACCATAATAAACAGCCATAATAAACAGCCATAATAAACAGCCACAATAAACAGCCATAATAAACATCCATAATAAACAGCCATAATAAACAGCCAAACAGCCATAATAAACATCACAATAAACATCACAATAAACAGGCAAACATCCATAATAAACAGCCATAATAAACATCCATAATAAACAGCCATAATAAACAGCCATAATAAACCACCATAATAAACATCCATAATAAACAGCCATAATAAACAGCCATAATAAACAGCCATAATAAACATCCATAATAAACATCCATAATAAACATCTATAATAAACAGCCAAACAGCCATAATAAACATCCATAATAAACATCACAATAAACATCACAATAAACATCACAATAAACAGGCAAACATCCATAATAAACAGCCATAATAAACATCCACAATAAACAGCCATAATAAACAGCCATAATAAACCACCATTATAAACAGCCATAATAAACATCCATAATAAACATCCATAATAAACAGCCATAATAAACCACCATAATAAACATCCATAATAAACGTCCATAATAAACCACCATAATAAACAGCCATAATAAACATCCATAATGAACATCCATAATAAACAGCCATAATAAACATCCATAATAAACAGCCATAATAAACAGCCATAATAAATATCCATAATAAACCACCATAATAAACATCCATAATAAACATCCATAATAAACAGCCATAATAAACAGCCATAATAAACAGCCATAATAAATATCCATAATAAACAGCCATAATAAATATCCATAATAAACATCCATAATAAACAGCCATAATAAACAGCCATAATAAATATCCATAATAAACCACCATAATAAACATCCAAAATAAACATCCATAATAAACAGCCATAATAAACAGCCATAATAAACAGCCATAATAAATATCCATAATAAACAGCCATAATAAATATCCATAATAAACATCCATAATTAACAGCCATAATAAACAGCCATAATAAACCACCATAATAAACATCCATAATAAACATCCATAATAAACATCCAAACAGCCATAATAAACATCCATAATAAACATCCATAATAAACAGCCATAATAAACAGCCATAATAAACATCCATAATAACATCCATAATAAACAGCCATAATAAACATCCATAATAAACAGCCAAACAGCCATAATAAACATCCATAATAAACATTCATAATAAACAGCCATAATAAACAGCCAAACAGCCATAATAAACATCCATAATAAACATCCATAATAACATCCATAATAAACAGCCATAACAAACATCCATAATAAACAGCCATAATAAACAGCCATAATAAACATCCATAATAAACATCTATAATAACACAGCCATAATAAACAGCCATAATAAACAGGGTAATACATGATTAGGTATGTGTTTCTACACACCTACAGGAGTGGCCCTGTTTCTCAGGATAATACATGATTAGGTATGTGTTTGAAGGTTAACAATGAGGTAAGGCATGGGGGAAGTTTATGCAAGAGGGCTTTATAGACAAAATGAGAGCAATGTATCGATCTAGGAGACTTCAAAGAGGGCCAGCCTACCTTCTGATACAGAATGCATGCATGTGTCCTGAACCTGCTGCCCGTAATAAAACATAGTGCACTATGATAAACTGCATCCAATGATTTCACTGCATTGGCAGCTGTATTCATATAGATGGTGTCGCCATATTCTAAAGCAATCAGGAATGTTGACTGAATGATTTGTTTTCTGCTATTCAACAAAAGACTGGACCTGTTCTTATAGAATAAGTCTATTTGAATTCTTAATTTCTTAACCAACTCATCAACATGATTTTTGAAAAATAGTTTTTCGTCAATTCAGATGCCCAGATATTTATAAGCGGGGACACGAACAATGCATAAAATAGTGATGCGTTTGTTGACTCATAACCCGCAGTCCCGGTGGTTATATCCACAGGGCAGGCAGATTGAAGGTCATGAAATATTTTGTGGATGAAGGGCGGGTGGGTGGTGGTCAGGAAGTATATAGGAGAAATGTCTCTATGTTATGACCTGGGGGATAGGGAAATAGTCTCTGTTATGACCTGGGGGATAAGAGAATAGTCTATGTTATGACCTGGGGAATAGGGGAATAGTCTATGTTATGACCTGGGGGATAAGAGAATAGTCTATGTTATGACCTGGGGAATAGGGGAATAGTCTCTGTTATGACCTGGGGAATAGGGGAATAGTCTCTGTTATGACCTGGGGGATAGGGGAATAGTCTATGTTATGACCTGGGGAATAGGGGAATAGTCTATGTTATGACCTGGGGGATAAGAGAATAGTCTATGTTATGACCTGGGGGATAAGAGAATAGTCTATGTTATGACCTGGGGAATAGGGGAATAGTCTCTGTTATGACCTGGGGGATAGGGGAATAGTCTCTGTTATGACCTGGGGAATAGGGGAATAGTCTATGTTATGACCTGGGGGATAAGAGAATAGTCTATGTTATGACCTGGGGGATAGGGGAATAGTCTCTGTTATGACCTGGGGAATAGGGGAAAAGTCTATGTTATGACCTGGGGGATAAGTGAATAGTCTATGTTATGACCTGGGGAATAGGGGAATAGTCTCTGTTATGACCTGGGGAATAGGGGAATAGTCTCTGTTATGACCTGGGGGATAAGAGAATAGTCTATGTTATGACCTGGGGGATAGGGGAATAGTCTCTGTTATGACCTGGGGGATAGGAGAATAGTCTATGTTATGACCTGGGGGATAGGGGAATAGTCTCTGTTATGAGCTGGGGAATAGGGAAATAGTCTCTGTTATGACCTGGGGAATAGGGGAATAGTCTATGTTATGACCTGGGGGATAAGAGAATAGTCTCTGTTATGACCTGGGGGATAGAGGAATAGTCTATGTTATGACCTGGGGGATAAGAGAATAGTCTATGTTATGACCTGGGGAATAGGGGAATAGTCTCTGTTATGACCTGGGGGATAGGAGAATAGTCTATGTTATGACCTGGGGGATAGGGGAATAGTCTCTGTTATGACCTGGGGAATAGGGGAATAGTCTCTGTTATGACCTGGGGGATAGGATAATAGTCTATGTTATGACCTGGGGGATAAGAGAATAGTCTATGTTATGACCTGGGGAATAGGGGAATAGTCTCTGTTATGACCTGGGGAATAGGGGAATAGTCTATGTTATGACCTGGGGAATAGGAGAATAGTCTCTGTTATGACCTGGGGAATAGGGGAATAGTCTATGTTATGACCTGGGGAATAGGGGAATAGTCTATGTTATGACCTGGGGGATAAGAGAATAGTCTATGTAATGACCTGGGGAATAGGGGAATAGTCTCTGTTATGACCTGGGGAATAGGGGAATAGTCTCTGTTATGACGTGGGGAATAGGAGAATAGTCTCTGTTATGACCTGGGGAATAGGGGAATAGTCTCTGTTATGACCTGGGGGATAAGAGAATAGTCTATGTTATGACCTGGGGGATAAGAGAATAGTCTATGTTATGACCTGGGGGGATAAGAGAATAGTCTATGTTATGACCTGGGGAATAGGGGAATAGTCTCTGTTATGACCTGGGGGATAGGAGAATAGTCTATGTTATGACCTGGGGGATAGGAGAATAGTCTATGTTATGACCTGGGGAATAGGGGAATAGTCTATGTTATGACCTGGGGAATAGGGGAATAGTCTATGTTATGACCTGGGGGATAGGAGAATAGTCTCTGTTATGACCTGGGGGATAAGAGAATAGTCTATGTTATGACCTGGGGGATAAGAGAATAGTCTATGTTATGACCTGGGGGATAGGAGAATAGTCTCTGTTATGACCTGGGGGATAAGATAATAGTCTATGTTATGACCTGGGGGATAAGATAATAGTCTATGTTATGACCTGGGGGATAAGAGAATAGTCTTTGTTATGACCTGGGGGATAAGAGAATAGTCTATGTTATGACCTGAGGAATAGGGGAATGGTCTCTGTTATGACCTGGGGGATAGGAGAATAGTCTATGTTATGACCTGGGGGATAGGAGAATAGTCTATGTTATGACCTGGGGGATAAGAGAATAGTCTATGTTATGACCTGGGGAATAGGGGAATAGTCTATGTTATGACCTGGGGGATAGGAGAATAGTCTATGTTATGACCTGGGGGATAAGAGAATAGTCTATGTTATGACCTGGGGGATAAGGAATAGTCTCTGTTATGACCTGGGGAATAGGAGAATAGTCTATGTTATGACCTGGGGAATAGGGGAATAGTCTCTGTTATGACCTGGGGAATAGGGGAATAGTCTCTGTTATGACCTGGGGGATAAGAGAATAGTCTATGTTATGACCTGGGGAATAGGGGAATAGTCTCTGTTATGACCTGGGGAATAGGGGAATAGTCTATGTTATGACCTGGGTGATAGGAGAATAGTCTCTGTTATGACCTGGGGGATAGGGGAATAGTCTCTGTTATGACCTGGGGAATAGGGGATTAGTCTCTGTTATGACCTGGGGGATAGGAGAATAGTCTATGTTATGACCTGGGGGATAGGAGAATAGTCTATGTTATGACCTGGGGGATAGAGGAATAGTCTCTGTTATGACCTGGGGGATAGAGGAATAGTCTCTGTTATGACCTGGGTGATAGGAGAATAGTCTATGTTATGACCTGGGGGATAGGGGAATAGTCTATGTTATGACCTGGGGGATAGGGGAATAGTCTCTGTTATGACCTGGGGGATAGGGGAATAGTCTATGTTATGACCATTCGCAGAGTACGACCCTGCCTCACACAGGAAGCGGCGCAGGTCCTAATCCAGGCACTTGTCATCTCCCGTCTGAATTACTGCAACTCGCTGTTGGCTGGGCTCCCTGCCTGTGCCATTAAACCACTACAACTCATCCAGAACGCCGCAGCCCGTCTGGTGTTCAACCTTCCCAAGTTCTCTCACGTCACCCCGCTCCTCCGCTCTCTCCACTGGCTTCCAGTTGAAGCTCGCATCCGCTACAAGACCATGGTGCTTGCCTACGGAGCTGTGAGGGGAACGGCACCTCCGTACTTTCAGGCTCAGATCAAGCCCTACACCCAAACAAGGGCACTGCGTTCATCCACCTCTGGCCTGCTCGCCTCCCTACCTCTGCGGAAGCACAGTTCCCGCTCAGCCCAGTCAAAACTGTTCGATGCACTGGTACCCCAATGGTGGAACAAGCTCCCTCACGACGCCAGGACAGCGGAGTCAATCACCACCTTCCGGAGACACCTGAAACCCCACCTCTTTAAGGAATACCTAGGATAGGATAAAGTAATCCTTCTAACTCCCCCCCCCTTAAAAGATTCAGAAGCACTATTGTAAAGTGGTTTTTCCACTGGATATCATAAGGTGAATGCACCAATTTGTAAGTCGCTCTGGATAAGAGTGTCTGCTAAATGACTTAAATGTAAATGTAAATGACCTGGGGGATAGGAAAATAGTCTCTGTTATGACCTGGGGGATAGGAGAATAGTCTCTGTTATGACCTGGGGGATAGGAGAATAGTCTCTGTTATGACCTGGGGAATAGGGGAATAGTCTCTGTTATGACCTGGGGGATAGGAGAATAGTCTCTTATGACCTGGGGAATAGGGGAATAGTCTCTGTTATGACCTGGGGAATAGGGGAATAGTCTCTGTTATGACCTGGGGAATAGGGGAATAGTCTATGTTATGACCTGGGGGATAAGGGAAAAGTCTATGTTATGACCTGGGGGATAAGAGAATAGTTTATGTTATGACCTGGGGAATAGGGGAATAGTCTATGTTATGACCTGGGGGATAGAGGAATAGTCTCTGTTATGACCTGGGTGATAGGAGAATAGTCTATGTTATGACCTGGGGGATAAGGGAATAGTCTATGTTATGACCTGGGGGATAGGGGAATAGTCTCTGTTATGACCTGGGGGATAGGGGAATAGTCTATGTTATGACCTGGGGATAGAGGAATAGTCTCTGTTATGACCTGGTGGGATAGAGGATTAGTCTATGTTATGACCTGGGGGATAGGGGAATAGTCTCTGTTATGACCTAGGGGATAGAGGAATAGTCTCTATGTTATGACCTGGGGATAGAGGAATAGTCTCTGTTATGACCTGGGGGATAGAGGAATAGTCTATGTTATGACCTGGGGGATAGGGGAATAGTCTATGTTATGACCTGGGGAATAGGGGAATAGTCTATGTTATGACCTGGGGAATAGGGGAATAGTCTCTGTTATGACCTGGGGAATAGGGGAATAGTCTCTTTTATGACCTGGGGAATAGGGGAATAGTCTATGTTATGACCTGGGGAATAGGGGAATAGTCTATGTTATGACCTGGGGGATAGGGGAATAGTCTCTGTTATGACCTGGGGAATAGGGGAATAGTCTATGTTATGACCTGGGGAATAGGGGAATAGTCTCTGTTATGACCTGGGGAAAAGGGGAATAGTCTCTGTTATGACCTGGGGAATAGGGGAATAGTCTCTGTTATGACCTGGGGAATAGGGGAATAGTCTCTGTTATGACCTGGGGAATAGGAGAATAGTCTCTGTTATGACCTGGGGAATAGGGGAATAGTCTCTGTTATGACCTGGGGAATAGGAGAATAGTCTATGTTATGACCTGGGGGATAGGAGAATAGTCTCTATGTTATGACCTGTGGAATAGGGGAATAGTCTCTGTTATGACCTGGGGAATAGGGGAATAGTCTATGTTATGACCTGGGGGATAAGGGAATAGTCTCTGTTATGACCTGGGGAATAGGGGAATAGTCTATGTTATGACCTGGGGGATAAGGGAATAGTCTCTGTTATGACCTGGGGAATAGGAGAATAGTCTATGTTATGACCTGGGGGATAGAGGAATAGTCTATGTTTTGACCTGGGGGATAGAGGAATAGTCTCTGTTATGACCTGGGGGATAGGAGAATAGTCTATATTATGACCTGGGGGATAGGAGAATAGTCTATGTTATGACCTGGGGAATAGGGGAATAGTCTATGTTATGACCTGGGGGATAGGAGAATAGTCTATGTTATGACCTGGGGATAGGAGAATAGTCTCTATGTTATGACCTGTGGAATAGGGGAATAGTCTATGTTATGACCTGGGGGATAGAGGAATAGTCTCTGTTATGACCTGGGGGATAGGAGAATAGTCTATGTTATGACCTGGGGGATAGGAGAATAGTCTATGTTATGACCTGGGGGATAGAGGAATAGTCACTATGTTATGACCTGGGGAATAGGAGAGTAGTCTCTGTTATGACCTGGGGGATAGGGGAATAGTCTCTGTTATGACCTGGGGGATAGGATAATAGTCTCCATGTTCTGACCTGGGGAATAGTCTCTGTTATGACCTGGGGGATAGGGGAATAGTCTCTGTTATGACCTGGGGGATAGGGGAATAGTCTATGTTATGACCTGGGGGATAAGAGAATAGTCTCTGTTATGACCTGGGGGATAGGGGAATAGTCTATGTTATGACCTGGGGGATAAGAGAATAGTCTATGTTATGACCTGGGGGATAGGATAATAGTCTATGTTATGACCTGGGGAGTAGGAGAATAGTCTCTGTTATGACCTGCGGGATAGGAGAATAGTCTCTATGTTATGACCTGGGGAGTAGGAGAATAGTCTATGTTATGACCTTGGTAAGTATATTGGTGTAGAGCCTCTGCTACATAAAGGGGAGATTTAGATTTGACCATAGAAATAGAATTACTAGTTCAGACAAAGCCCCTCAAACCATACCTCAGAACGTCAATGTCCATTCTAGTCATTCTAATTCTATACATTTTGGCCCATAGAAATAGAATAACTAGATCAACAAATCCCCTTTCAGACTATCCCTCAGAATGGGAATGTCTACTCTATTCATTCTATCTCAATAATATGACTTACCAGTGTCAGGGTCTTTGGCGTAGATGACAGCGATGGGTGTCCTGACGGTGGTGTTGTCGAACACAGTGACTTCATAGTGGTTGTTGGAGAACTTGGGAGGATTGTCATTCATATCCTGGATCATGAGTAAGATGTCTGCCTGGCAGGAGCGACCTCCACCGTCCGTGACTTTAACTACCAGATCATACTCCCTCACCTTCTCCCGGTCCAACTGGGCCAGAGTGAACAATTCCCCTGTCACAAATAAAAATAACTAATAATTAGATCAACATATAGATGGACTTAACTTCTTACTTCTATCTCCTAGTGGAGCAGAGGACATACAGTGCATGTAGATGGATAGATATAGTCTATGTATAGATGAAAACTGTCTGACTGACTGACTGAAAAACACACTGAGATGTATATCAAAATGGTGGGAAAAACAATGAGATGTATATTAAAATGGTGGGAAAAACACTGAGATGTATATTAAAATGGTGGGGAAAACAATGAGATGTATATTAAAATGGTGGGAAAAACACTGAGATGTATATTAAAATGGTGGGGAAAAACAATGAGATGTATATTAAAATGGTGGGAAAAACACTGAGATGTATATTAAAACGGTGGGGAAAAACACTGAGATGTATATTAAAACGGTGGGGAAAAACACTGAGATGTATATTAAAACGGTGGGGAAAAACACTGAGATGTATATTAAACTGGTGGGAAAAAACAATGAGATGTATATTATAATGGTGGGGAAAAACACTGAGATGTATATTAAACTGGTGGGAAAAAACAATGAGATGTGTATTATAATGGTGGGAAAAAACACTGAGATGTATATTAAACTGGTGGGAAAAAACACTGAGATGTATATTAAAATGGTGGGAAAAAACACTGAGATGTATATTAAAATGGTGGGGAAAAACAATGAGATGTATATTAAAATTGTGGGAAAAACAATGAGATGTATATTAAAATTGTGGGAAAAACAATGAGATGTATATTAAAATTGTGGGAAAAACACTGAGATGTATATTAAAATGGTGGGGGGAAAAACCGTACCAGTCAAAGTTTTGTCACACCTACTCATTTTTTGCTATTTTCTACATTGTACAATAATAGTGAAGACATCAAAACTATGAAATAACACATATGGAATCATGTAGTAACCAAAAAAGTGTTAAACAAATCAAAATATATTTTAGATTTTAGATTCTTCAAAGTAACCACCCTTTGCCTTGAAGACAGCTTTGCACACTCTTGGTATTCTCTAAACCAGCTTCATGAGGAATGCTTTTACAACAGTCTTGAAGGAGTTCCCACATATGCTGAGCACTTGTTGGTTTCTTTCACTCTGCGGTCCAACTCATCCCAAACCATCTCAATTGGGTTGAGGTTGGGTGATTGTGGAGGCCAGGTCATCTGATAAAGCACTCCATCACTCCTTCTTGGTAAAATAGCCCTTACACAGCCTGGAGGTGTGTTGGGTAATTGTCCTGTTAAAAAACAAATTATAGTCCCACTAAGCGCAAACCAGATGGGATGGCGTATTGCTGCAGAATGCTGTGGTAGCCATGCTGGTTAAGTGTGCCTTGAATTCTAAATAAATCACAGTGTCACCAGCAAAGCACCCCCACACCATCACACCTCCTCCTCCATGCTTCATGGTGGGAACCACACATGTGGAGAACATCCGTTCACCTATTCTGCGTCTCAGAAAGACACGGCGGTTGAAACCAAAAATCTCAAATTTGGACTCATCAGACCAAACGACAGATTTCCACCGGTCTAATGCTCATTGCTTGTGTTTCTTGGCCCAAGCAAGTCTCTTCTTCTTATTGTTGTCCTTTAGTGGTGGTTTCTTTGCAGCAATTCGACCATGAAGGCCTGATTCACACAGTCTCCTCTGAACAGTTGATGATGAGATGTGTCTGTTACTTGAACTCTGTGAAGCATTTATTTTGGCTGCCATCTGAGATGCAGTTAACTCTAATGAACTTATCATCTGCAGCAGAGGTAACTCTGGGTCTTCCTTTCCTGTGGTGGTCCTCATGAGAGCCAATTTCATCATAGGGCTTGATGGTTTTTGCGACTGCTTTCAAAGTCCTTGAATTTCTATCTTCTGTATACCACCCCTACCTTGTCACAACACAGATAATTGGCACAAATGCATTTAGAAGGAAAGAAATTCCACAAATAAACGTTTAACAAGGCACACCTGTTAATTGAAATGTATTCCAGGTGACTAGCTCATGAAGTTGGTTGAGAAAATGACAAGATTGTGTAAAGCTGTCATCAAGTCAAAGGCTGTCTACATTGAACAATCTCAAACATAAAATATATTTAGATTTGTTTAACACTTTTTTGGTTACTACATGATTCCATATGTGTTATTTCATAGTTTTGATGTCTTCACTATTATTCTACAATGTAGAAAATAGCTAAAAATTAAGAAAAACCCTGCAATGAGTAGGTGTGCCCAAACTTTTGACTGGTACTGTATATCAAAATGGTGGGGAAAAACACTTAAATGTACTGTACAATATTTCAAAATTATGGGAAAAAAGGGCCAAACAGTAGGCCTATGCATTCTTTAAAAATAGCATCACAGTTTACAAAATATTTACTGAAATCTATCAAAAAGGAAACCATGAGAAGTACAAATAAATCACTAAATATTTACATTTCTGGTAGTCATTCATTGAGCTACTAGCGCCAAACCATTACCTTGGGTTGAAGGCCATGTCAAAGCTTCTCCTAGCATATATGTATTGTGATAGGACAAATTATTGAGATTATGAGCTCTGATTGGCTTACAATAATGAAGCTAGGCTAGCGCTATGACAAACAGGAAGTATGTTTGATGAGAAGCCAAAGCACCAAACATGGAAAAAAACACCAACCATTTATGGTGGTCTGACAGTGCACCATCTTGTCTTCTTGAAGACCTCGGTTTATGTATTTTGTAAGAATGGAGATGCTATCTTTCAAACCAAACAAATAATGGATTTCACTTAGGACCTCTATTTGTTTAGACCCCAAATAAAAGTAGTCTCTAACCTGTCTTTTGATCAAGATGGAACTTGTCTGCGTTGGGGCCGTGGAGGGTGTAGGACACTTGTCCGTTGGTGCCGATGTCTGGATCCGATGCTGAAACCTTCAGTATGAACATGCTTGACGGGGAATTCTCCATGACAACCTCTGTGTACAGCAACTGGACAGAAACATTGATAGTTAGCTACGTCTTAGGTCAAATTGCAGTTGTTGATATTTTATTCATGCTTAGGTAGGCTACTGCTCATGAATGTGTTACGTATGTATGAACTGTTATAAAGTCCTTATGTAGGTACAACATGTTACCGCTATCTACAGGAATCTAAGTATATACTGTAGTGTCATGGCGAACTGACATACCTGCTCACACAGAGGACTGTTATCGTTGATGTCTAGAACATGGATCTCTACAGTGGCAGGGGCTTCGAATCTCCCGTCAGTAACTCTTATTTTCAGGGAGTAGTTATCTTTAGCTTCACGGTCAAGAGACTCTTTGAGGACCAGCCCCCATTCCTCTCCCTCTTGCACAATGGAGAACTGGCCTAATGGATCTCCGTCTAAGGAAAAACATTTGAATGTAATACATGAATGTCAATGCTACCCGGAGGCCTATATGGGTTTGATCATCACCACCACATTTCTTCCTGTCAATGTAGTCACTTTTACACTTAGAATGAACCCTTATAGAAGATATATTGCTCTGTTATAATGATCCATTATATAATATATATTGTTCTGTTATAATAAGCTGTTATTATAGTAGATATATTGCTATCTTATAATAAGCCATGATTATAGTAGATATAATGCTCTGGAGAAATAATGTGCCCATCTGTTTCTTATTAAAATGTTGTCCATAATGCTGATAGACCTGAAAGAACTACCATTCAACTACTTCAAAAAAGTGTATGTGATCAATCATTCAATCAACCAAATTAATCAATCAACAAGACTCACCTGTGACGTAACACGTGATCTGCCTGTTCTCTTTAGTCACATCCATATCAATGGTCGTCAGGCTCATGATGACCTCCCCAGGCCTAGTGTTCTCCATGACAGACCCATGGTACACGTCCTCCTTGAACCGAGGAGGGTTGTCGTTCTCGTCAGTCACCGTCACCTCCACCAGAACTGAGGAAGAGAGCTTCACCTCCCCCCCGTGGTCAGTAGCCACCACTGTGAAGCTGTAGTGCTGTATCGTCTCACAGTCCGTCTCTCTCAGAGTAGTTATCCAACCGCTCTCACTATCAATGGAGAAGACATCGGTGATGTCATCAGGTTCGGCTTCCAAGGTGTAGGTCACCTGTCCATTAGTGTCCTGGTCAGGGTCGTTGGCAGTCACCTGGATGGATGGATGAATGAATGAATGGATGAATTCATTAATTAAAACTAAACTGTTGTTGCCCTAAAAGAGAATTTGATATGCACATCACGAACACAGAAATCGTAAAGAATTGCATACAACATTCAAGTACAAAAATATAAGATACATTTAAAAAATATATCTGAAAAAAAACACACCTGGATGACGGTGGTTCCTGGTGGCATGTTCTCAGCCAGGAAGGCCTTGTAAGGGTTGGCCTCGAACACCGGCACGTTGTCATTCACATCTTGGACCTGGATGCTGACCGACACCAGTGAGGCTACATCAGTCCCGTTGTGGTTGCCTTGAGCAATAACATCTATCTGATACCACTTGGTCTTCTCGTGGTCGATGCTCTTCTGGACGAGTAGAGTACCGCTCTCTTTATCCAGAGCAAACACTCTGTCTCTGTTACTCTCCACTGTGTTGCCATTGACCAGGCTGTAGATGACTGGCATGTCGGAGTCGGCCTTGATCGTCCCGATCTCTGTTCCCATGGAGATGTCCTCGGCTGCGGAGAAGGTGTACAGCGGCTCGGAGAACTTCGGAAGAGGGACCTCAGGTGGGACTACTTTCACCTGCACCGGAACCGTGGAATTGTAGAACGGTAATCCGCCATCCCGAGCCTTGACTTTGAAGTTGAATATCTTGTTCTCTTGACCTATCAGGCTCTCTTTGACGCTGACAATGCCAGTGAAGGGGTTGATCTCAATGATGTCCTCAGTCACTTCCTCTGCTTCGTCCACAGTGTAGGTGACGTCAGCATTTTTGCCGTCGTCTGCGTCGTACGCCATTATCTGAATCACGGGAGAGCCTTTGTTTACAGTAGACTGAATTGACACCTGATACTCTGAAGCTTTGAACTGAGGGGCATTATCATTCTCATCTGTCAGGATAATCTTCACAGTGCAGAATGCTACTTTCCCTCCGCCATCTTTAGCCATCACCTTGATGGCGATCACTCTTTGGGATGGGTTCTCTCGATCTAAAGGTTGAGATGTTATGATCTGTCCATTCTTGTCTATGGAGAATTTCTCATCTGCCAGTTTGTTGATGATGGTGTAGTCCACGCTGCCATAAGGTCCATCGTCAGGGTCTATAGCGGCCAGGCGAATCACACGTGTTCCAGCCTCAGCATTCTCAGCTAGTTCCGCCTCGTAGATGTTTTTGTTGAAATAGGGACTGTGTTTATTAGTGTTCATCATATCAATGTTCACAGGGGCTGTGTTCTGGAAAACTCCATCTGACACAGCCACGGTGAGGTTGTAGAATGGGTCCACATTTCTCTTGCAGACGTTAGAAAAGGAGATAATCCCGGAGGATTCATTGATGGCGAAGTATCGTTCCTCATTACCTGAGAGGATCTTATACTGTAGATTGTTCAAGTCTCTGGTGTCGGGGTCCGAAGCTTGGATTTTTATGACGATGTGGCCACATTTGGCCATTTCATCCAGTGTTGCCTGATAGTGGGTCTTGGAGAAGTTTGGAGGGTTATCGTTGACATCAGTTACGTTAACAATGACATAGGCTTCACTGCTCAACAGGTTTGTGCCATTATCTATGGCTTTGATCTTTAACTGGAAGTGTTTTGTCTTCTCATAGTCCAACACCTGTGTCGTAATAATTAGACCACTCTGGGGATCTATCTCAAAGAAGTCTGTTTCATTTTCCCCCGTCCCCAAAATATGGAAGGTTATGTCTTTATTTCTGCCTGAGTCTCTATCTGTGGCTAATATCTGTAATACAGACGTACCTATGGGTAATCCTTCGGGTATATCCACTGTGTCAGTCAGCTTGGAGAAGACTGGAGCGTTATCGTTAACATCTTCAACCTCTATTTCGACAGCGGCCTCTGAAAAGGAGCCTGTCACAGAGTCAGTGGCTCGGACCGTCAATAGATGCATTGTCTGGCTCTCATAGTCCAATGAATCAGTGACAGTCAACACTCCTGTTTTAAAATCTATGTGAAAGTTTGTCGAGGCATTCTCCTCTTCCAGATTGTAAATAAGCCGGTATCCCTCAGGGTTTCTTGCTTGTACATGCAATATGGTGGTGAAGGGAGATATGTTTTCAGGGACTTTTAGAGGATATAGCAAAGTCTGAAAAATGGGATTAGTGCGATTTCTCACCGTGATACTCAGTTCTGCTGAAGTGGTCAAACTTGGCGAGCCCTCGTCTGTGGCCAGGACAGTCAAGGTATATTTATTAGTAGCATCAAAGTCTATAGGCCGCTGAAGGGACACGTCACCAACATAAGGGTCTATCCTAAAGAGATCAAAATCCTCCTGCAACAAGTACATAATAGAGCCATTTTCTCCAAGATCACTGTCGGACGCCATCACTTGAAAGATTACATCTCCTAGGTCCGTGTCTTCAGAGATCATCATGGAGTGAGGCAGGTTCAAGAACCTTGGTGGATTGTCATTGATGTCAACTATGTAAACATTGACGTGGGTTATTGCCCTGCGAGGGGGACTCCTCATGTCTCTCACCTCCACCACTATGTCATAGACATCCTGCTCCTCTCTGTCGAAGGGGACGCTGGTGGTCTCAAGCACCCCTGATGTTGGGGCTATAGAAAACCGTCCCATTGGGTTCAATACAGAGTAAATTAGAGGCTCGTTCAAGTAGCTACCTGAAGCTCTCAAAACAACTAACATTTTGACCGCCATCGAGTTCTCCACAATGGTGCCTGCATACAATCCCTGCTCAAATTGAAGATGGCCGCTTGCTGTTATGTTAGTGACGTTTATCTTAACTGTAGCAAGGTCTTTGTACAGGCCGTCAGAGGCTTTGACCAGCAGCTGGTAAAATGATTTAAACTCTGAAACATTGTTTACAGAGATAGCACCAGTAAAAGGATGAATGAGAAAAGCGTTGTGAAGGTTGCCCTCTGTGATGCTGTACGAGACAACTGAATCTGCATCTTGTGCCGTGACCCGTACAACCTCCATCTCTCTGACAGGAGGGAAGATGATGGACGACTCGTACACCGGCCTAGAGAATTTGGGGGAACAGTCATTGAAATCCAGGACACGGATGGTGACTCTCGCTGGCTCTGCTGCGTACAGCGACGGTTCCCCTGAGTCCCGTACCTGAATGCTGAAGTGAAACTCAGGTGTTTCTTCAAAGTCCACCTCAGATATCACAGAGAGTGTACCCATGCTGGGATCTATCTTGAAGACTTTCATCGCTTCTGGTTCCAGGATTTGGAAGACTAGGAGAGAGTTAGAGTCCCTGTCAGCATCAGAGGCTCGTATCACTAGAGGTGTGTTGCTCTCCCCCATCACCATGCTGTTTATGTGAGCAGACTCACTAATCTGGCCATGGAATTTCTCCTGGAGGAACACCGGAGGGTTATCATTCTCATCTATCACATAGACGTAAACAACCGTATCTGACGAGGCTCCTGCCGAGGTGCTGGCACGCACTTTGAGTCTGTAAGAGAAACACTTCTCGAAGTTGAGGCTTGTTTGGACAGAGAGAACTCCGGAGTTTGCATTGATGTGGAAGGTTCCATTAGGGTCTCCATCTTTGATGCTGTAGTGGACTGCGGATGGGCTGGCTGCAGAGACAGCGATCACAGGAGTTCCCAGAGGACTGGCTTCACTGACTTCTGAGAAGAACTCATCAGAGGGGAACCTGGGAGAGAGAAGAGAGAACGTTTTTTATTAACAATTAGGAAAGCAGTATATAATATCAACAGTACCTGAAGTTGAATTATTTGATGCAATTTACAAATTAAAGCATTTAAGAATTATCAAACAACATAATACTAGTTTATATATATATTAACCTGGGAGGGGTTCTGTCTGAGAGCAGGACGGTGATGGAGACAGAACAGAGATCGCTGTGCTGGGGAAAACCCTGGTCTGTGGCCTTCACTGTTAGATGAAACTGCTCCTGGGGTAGGCTGTCCAGTGATTTGGTGATAGTGATACTCCCCAGCTCGCCATCAATGTCAAAGGTGTTGTTGACATTCCCTGGAAAGATGAATCAAAGACCAAATTAAAATTAGCAAATTATTTTACAAACAAATATTTTTTTGTGTATAGAATGTTTGAAATTGTCAACACATTTGCCTATATGTGAACAATGCCTTGTTCAGGGGCAGAAGGACAGATTTTTACCTTGTCAACTCGGGGATTTGATCTTGCAACTCTTTCGGTTACTAGCTCAACGCTCTAACCACTAGGCTACCTGCCACCCCCAGAATGTGAGTGAAAACATTCTCAAATATATAATATACTTATCCTGTAGCACTCTTATAAAGAATGCTAAAAATAGGTAATCATATTTGAAGATTTTTTCACAATTTAAATCCATCATAATCTACCCCTCATAATCTCTGATCTGTGTTGTACCTGAGTGAAGGGAGTAGATAATTTGAGCGTTGCTCCCCATGTCCTTATCCAGAGCCTTGACACGCAGCACCTCTGTCCCAGCCGCAGCCAAATTGGGGATAGTGCCCTCATAGCCGGCTGCCATGAAGGCAGGAGAGTGGTCGTTGCAGTCCTCCACATAAACCACTGCCTTCACAAAGTTTCTTTTCACTGGGATCTCCTGATCTCGAACCTATGCATTTAAAGGAGATGGTGAGAGCAAGACAGTGTAGGGACATTAACTTAAACAAAATGAAATTCCTAGAAAACCAGCAAAAATGATTGCTATAATCAGACAGAGATTATTTTGCTTTGTGAAACTGTTAGATGATAGATACGCTGTACTTTAGATCGTCATGTTTTCAAATGGTAAGGGAGATGAAAAGGAGACATGACTAAAAAACATCAACAACATTACCATCACAATGAGTGTGTGCACAGAAAGCTTCTCACGGTCCAGCTGCTCAGTCATGACCAGAACACCACTCTTATGGTCCAGATGGAAGTTCTTCAGGCTGTCTGGATCGACGCTGCTGTGGAGCGAGTAGATGAGTTTGCTGTTGCTGTCTCGGTCCTGAGCAGAGATGTGGAGGATGTCCTTCCATGGAGAGGTGTCTTCCGGTACTCTGACCTCGTAGATGGACTTCATGAACATGGGTCGATGCTCGTTCATGTCCAGCACACGAATATATGCCTAGGAGACATACAGACAGGAAGAGAAACTTAATCTAAAATGTTACGATAACTACTAATTTACTTTGTATTTCATATGTGTATCACCTGTGTGGTTGCGAACTGATGCCCGTCTGTAACCTGTACAGTCAGATTATAGTTGGACTTCCTCCCTGCATCCAGAGGCCTGGCGATCACAATGCTGCCTGTGTTTCTCTCAATGTCAAAGTCCTGTTCCTCATCGCCCCCTGGGGTAGAACAACACAATAGATAGGAGATTGTAGAAATAAATCAACATCATTCAATCACCCCATACAAGGACAGTTTCAAGTGTGACCGTTTGAAAATTGACAGTTGAAAGGCCTCAATAGAAGCCTGCCCAGAGTCCCTCAGGTTGTTTGGCTTCGTAAGTGTTTGTCACTGAGACTGGCCCCAATGGCCTTATGGGAGGAGTGAGTGAGAGCCCATACGGCAATTGTGACACACAGGTGTGTCATCCAGAACCATAATGACTTGGCCGTGGTTGGAGGATCATTCTTTCAACAGATGGAATTGTGGGCAGCTGTTTGGAGCGTCCACTGGAAATGGAGTTTGCCCAGTCAGGACAGGTGGAAAGACAAGAACACCAACAAAACATCCCAAAGCTACTGAGAGAGGTAATACTACTTAATTCTCTCCTTCGAATGTTGGCATGAGTGCGTGTGAATACAGAATATGAGCCCTCACTAAATATGGGCACAAACACACGTACTGTATTGCACCCTCAACAGTTTAGAAGTATTATCCCTGTGCATACTATGCCTCATTTACTGAGTGTAAAAAAATAACTATGTGCCAGTATGGGGCCAACGAACCACCGTCATCCTCCCATGCTCAGCCATGTATGTATTAATGACAGAAAACAAGGTTGCAGCAAAGGGTTGCCCCCCCCCCATGTCCAAGTGTCGCAGAATAAGTGTAACACAATTGTTTAAGGGGAAACATTTGGCAGCGACACACTTTGAACAGACGCCGTGAACAGTAGGGGTAAAGCTCATGCTTGTTCAGCCAGATGGTGTTTATTAAGAAATAGATGCACCTTTTCAAGGCTCACATGACTCCATTTTAAACACGCTTTCACTTTTAATATCACCGGTGGGACTACATGAAAATGCAACACTTTAAACATGTCACAAAATGTGAGCATTATTGAAGAATTAATAAAATGTTTAGATTTCTAGTTGGTGCTTTTGCAACATGTGAAGAAAAAAAACGCTAGTTGATGTTTATTGTCATGAGTCTTCCCACTGGACACAGATGTCAATTCAACGTCTATTCCACGTTGGTTCAACGTAATTTCCTTGAAATGATGTGGAAACAATGTTGATTCAACCAGTGTGTGCCCAGTTGGTTGTTCTGAAGGCAGAACTGAGCGATTTCCGCTTAGACAGGCCAGCTGCAACATCAAAATTGGCTACATTGTAAAAATTCATGATTTAAAAAAAAAAGGCTTTTATGTCTTAATTTAAGGTTAAGGTTAGCAGTGTGGTTAAGGTTAGGTTTGATGACTGCAAAGCTGCCTTTAGAACAAGATTCATGATGAAAAACGCTAATATGCGGGAGAACAAACATCCAACGTATTCCATGCCCAGTGTCACGATCGTTTTAAAGAACGGACCAAGGCGCAGCGTTATATGGGTTCCACATGTTTATTGAATTAAACGCACAAAAAAACAATAACGAACGAAACGTGAAGCAAATGAAGTGCTCACAGGCAACTACACATAAGCAAGATCTCACAAAACACAGTGGGGAAATGGCTGCCTAAATATGATCCCCAATCAGAGACAACGAAAAACAGCTGCCTCTGATTGTGGACCATACCAGGCCAACATAGAAATAAACAACCTAGATTACCCACCCTTGTCACACCCCGACCTAACCAAAATAGAGAATAAAAAGGCTCTATGGTCAGGGCGTGACAGTACCCCCCCCCCCCCAAAGGTGCGGACTCCGGCCGCAAAACCTGACTCTATAGGGGAGGGTCCGGGTAGGCATCTAGCGTCGGTGGCGGCTCCGGTGCAGGTCGTAACCCCTGCCCAGACCCCGGATCCGACCATGGCGCCAGGCTGAACGCCGTGCCTGGACTGGGCACCGGCACAAAGGAGGGCTCCGGCCATGGAGCAGGACTGGACACCTTGCCTGGAAGCTCCGGACCATTGACCCTCGCTGGAGGTTCTGGACCGTTGACCGTCGCAGGTGGTTCCGAACCGGGGACCATCGCCGGAAGCTTCGGACTGGGGACCGTCGCTGGAAGCTCTGGACCGGGGACCGTCGCCGGAAGCTCTGGACTGTGAATGCACACTGGAGGCCAAGTGCGTGGAGCCGGTGCAGGGGGCACCGGACTGGTGACACACACTTCAGGACGAGTGCGTGGAGCAGGCACAGGACGTACCGGACTGAGAAGGCGCACTGGAGGCCTGATGCGTGGGACCGGCACAGGTTGCACCGGACTGGTGACACGCTCTTCAGGGCGAGTGCGAGGAGCTGGCACAGGATGTACTGGGCTGTGGAGGCGCACTGGAGACCTGGTGCATAGAGCCGGCACAGGTGGCACCGGACTGGTGACACGCACCTCAGGGCGAGTGCGGGGAGCTGGCACAGGACGCACCAGACTGGGGAGATGCACTTCAGGGTGAGTGCGAGGAGCCGGCACAGGACGTACCGGACTGGGAAGGCGCACTGGAGGCCTAGTGCGTGGAGGTGGCACAGGTGGTATCGGACCGGTGACACACACTTCAGGGCGAGTGCGAGGAGCAGGCACAGGACGTACCGGACTGGGAACACGCACTTCACAGAGAGTGACGAGAAGGAGACACAGGACGTACCGGACTGGGGAGGCGCACTGGAGGCCAGATACGTGGAGCCGGCCCAGGTTTCACCGGACTGATGACACGTTCCTCCAAACGCCTGCGTTGCCGCATACTCCTAGCCAACTCCATTCTCCGGTATCCCTCCTCGCACTGTTCCATCGAATCCCAGGCGGGCTCTGGTACTCTCCTTGGGTTGACCGACCACCTCTCTATCTCCTCCCAGGTGGTCTCTGGCTCTTCCCTCTGCTCAGCCGCCAGCTCCATGTGCCCAGCTCAGCCGCCAGCTCTGTGGTCGTGGTCTGACGACACGCTCCTGCAGAGTTTGCCATTCGGGCTCTGGCACTCTCCTCGGCTTGACCGGCCACCCTTTGTGGCCCCCCCCAAAACAAATCTTAGGGTTGTCCTTGGGCTTTCTTTGGCCGCAAACCCCAGCGTCGTCGTCCTCCTCCCTTATCTCCCTGCATCTGCTTCCAAGGAATTATTTAGTGTCCCTCCATGATCTCCTCCCAAGCCCAGGATACCTTCTCCTCCTGGGCACGCTGCTTGGTCCTGGTTTGGTGGGATATTCTGTCACGATTGTGTGGAGAGACAGACCAAGGCGCAGCGTGATTAAAGTTCCACATCTTTATTTAGTGTGAACTTCCAAACAAAACAAGTAAACAACCAACGAACCGTGACATCAGAGGTGCTACATGCACTTAACTCAAAACAATATCCCACAAGAACACAGGTGGGAAAAAAGGCTACCTAAATATGATCCTCAATTAGAGGCAACGATTACCAGCTGCCTCTAATTGGGAACTCTACCAAGCACACCAACATAGAAATAATGAACCTAGAACACCCCTAGTCACGCTCTGACCTACTATACCATAGAGAACCAAGGTCTCTCTATGGTCAGGGAGTGACAGCCTGATTAAAAATATTGAAAGAGACAAAGAAGAAATAGATTGTTTAAATATATTTTGGTTGACCAGATGGAGGGTTAAAAAGCAGCTGTCACAGTCGAAGAACAAGTCAAATGAAAAGCTGAAGATCTCAACACATTAGAACTGCATTGACTGCCACATTCAGCCATCAAGCGCTTTTCGAGGCACCATCTAAATTGCCATGTTTGAATTCATGAATGTCCCACCGCAAAGGCTTGCTTTCATTGGAATATTTTCAAACATATCTATGCAGCAGGAATTGTTATTCCAGGCTGTATCACATCCGGCCGTGATTGGGAGTCCCATAGGGCGGCGCACAATTGTCCCAGCGTCGTCCTGGTTTGGCTGGGGTTGGCCGTCATTGTAAATAAGAATTTGTTCTTAACTGACTTGTCTAGTTAAATAAAGGTTAAATAAAGGTTAAATAAAGGTTCTATAAAATAATTTCAATGTAAGTGTAACTATCATACTTGATGTTTGGAATCAATCGTTATTTTGTCCATGTTAATCCAAGTTAATTTAATTGTCAAAGAGCTAGATGAATACTTTAGCAAAGGGTCAGCAACGTGTTCTGCCACGTGGCCACGTGAGGCAGATCATCCATCCAGTTAGGCTCTACCTATCCTGTTGTGTCCTGGCCCATCTGAGGAAATATGTCTGTTCTCCTCCTGCTGGGGTGTAGGACACACACACACACATATTGGGCAACTGCCTCTAGCTGAGGTGTTATCTGCCACACCGAGACCAGGCCTGCTCTACTCTGTTCAACAGCAGGCTGACATGAACTCAACCTATTACCATTATAGTTTACATGGGGCACAGAAAACACACAGCGCACAGCAAAACACACAGCGCACAGCAAAACACACAGAGTGTAACGGGCGTCATATAGAGGAGACCAAGGCGCAGCGTGTTGAGTGCTCATCGTTATATTTGAATGAAAACCAACACTAGACAAAATAAACAAAATGACAGCCAACAGTTCTGTCAGGTTATACAAACTAAACAGAAAGCAACTACCCACGAAAACCAAGTGGGAAAAGGCTGCCTACGTATGGCTTCCAATCAGAGACAACGATAGACAGCTGCCTCTGATTGGAAACCATACCCGGCCAAAACATAGAAACACAAACATAGAATGCCCATCAGCTATCACACCCTGACCTAACTTAACAGAGAAAAAACAGCTCTCTTTGGTCAGGGCGTGACACAGAGCACAGCAAAACACACAAGGCACAGCAAAACACACAGAGCACAGCAAAACACAGAGTACACAGCCAAACACACAGAGCACAGCAAAACACACAGAGCACAGCAAAACACACAGAGCACAGCAAAACACACAGAGCACAGCAAAGCACACAGTGCACAGCAAAACACACAGAGCACAGCAAAACACACAGTGCACAGCAAAACACACAGTGCACAGCAAAACACACCTCCCATGCCACATTCTCCCCAATAATAATCTCCTTTCCTTTGCAATCCATTTGCAATCTTTTGACGGGTCACGTTTTGTCTTGCCGTTAAGTACATGTTGACAGATCATCTTAATTTGGACTCATCCCATTTGGTCAGTTTAATAAAACAGCAAACTTTACGAATAACTTTACTCTAAGCCTTTATTGTGTCAACTAATATAACTATTGCTATAACAACATCAAATTACACAAATCTGATCATATTTTAGTT
Organism: Salmo trutta; assembly: GCF_901001165.1. Classification (NCBI taxonomy): domain Eukaryota; kingdom Metazoa; phylum Chordata; class Actinopteri; order Salmoniformes; family Salmonidae; genus Salmo; species Salmo trutta. The sequence goes on along the minus strand of NC_042969.1, from coordinate 35,262,444 downwards.
TCTAGAAAATACGCTGTAATTCAACACACAAAAAAACACTACTTTTGCATGGTCCATATCATCAACACACAACACACAATACACAGCGCACAACACACAACACACTGCACACAACACACTGCACACAACACACTGCACACTGCACACAACACACTGCACGCTGCACACAACACACAACACACAACACACAACACACTGCACACAACACACTGTACACAACACACAATACACTGCACAACACACTGCACACAACACACTGCACACTGCACACAACACACAACACACTGCACACAACCCACAGCACACTGCACACAACACACAACACACTTCACACAACACATGGCACACTGCACACTGCACACAACACACAACACACAACACACTGTACACAACACACAGCACACAACACACAACACACTGCACACAACACACTGCACACAACACACTGCACACAACACACTGCACACTGCACACAACACACTGCACGCTGCACACAACACACAACACACAACACACAACACACAACACACTGCACACAACACACTGTACACAACACACAATACACTGCACAACACACTGCACACAACACACTGCACACTGCACACAACACACAACACACTGCACACAACCCACAGCACACTGCACACAACACACAACACACTTCACACAACACATGGCACACTGCACACTGCACACAACACACAACACACAACACACTGTACACAACACACAGCACACAACACACAACAGACTGCACACTGCACACAACACACTGCACACAACACACTGCACACAACACACTGCACACAACACACTGCACACTGCACACAACACACAACACACTGCACACAACACACTGCACACAACACACAACACACTGCACACAACACACTACACACAACACACAATACACTGCACACTGTACACAACACACTGCACACAACACACTGCCCACAACACACAACACACTGCACACAACACACAACACACTGCACACAACACACAGCACACAACACACAGCACACAACACACAGCACACAACACACAGCACACAACACACAACACACTGCACACAACACACAACACACTGCACACAACACACTGCACACAACATACTGCACACAACATACTGCACACAACCCACAACACACTGCACACAACACACAACACACAACACACTGTATAAAACACACAACACACTGCACACAACACACAGCACACTGCACACAACACACAACACAATGCACACAACACACTGCACACAACATACTGCACACAACACACAACACACTGCACACAACACACAACACACTGCACACAACACACAACACACTGCACACAATACACAATACACTGCACACAACACACAACACACAGCACACAGCACACAACACACTACACACTGCACACAACACACTGCACACAACACACTGCACACAACACACAACACACTGCACACTGCACACTGCACACAACACACATACACAACACACTGCACACAACACACAACACACTGCACACAACACACTACACACAACACACAACACACAACACACTGCACACAGCACACTGCACACTGCACACTGCACACAACACACATACACAACACACTGCACACAACACACTGCACACAACACACAATAGACAACACACAACACACTGCACACAACACACAACACACTGCACACTGCACACTGCACACAACACACAACACACTGCACACAACACACAACACACAACACACAACACACTGCACACAACACACAACATACTGCACACAACATACAACACACAACATACTGCACACTGCACACAACACACAACACACTGCACACTGCACACAACACACAACACACTGCACATCTCCACATGTCAGAGTTATCGATGTTAGTCCTCACCTGTGATGTCGTACCACCGTAGCCTCTGTGTCTCCGTGAGGATAATCCCCACCATGTGAGTGACAGGATCCGTCTCCATGACAGCGAAGGTGAAGTGTGGCTCGTCAAACGTCAGTGGATCGGAAGTGGGAGTCGGCTTGGGGATCCACTCTACGTCGAGGCGGACTGTCGACGATCTCACCGGGCTCCCATGGTCCTTTGCTTTGATCTGACAGAGGGAAGGGTTGGGATGGAGAGGACAATGCTAATGTTATTGCGCTGGGGTGTGGATCTTTGTGTTACTCATCACAATATACGAGAACATGACAGGGTTGGGGTTCATCACAATGGTATTCACATGCAAGTTTACACACTCCCTGCATGTGAATCAGAGCCATGAAAGAAGATGTGATTGTATTTGTTTAGGGATAGCAGGTGTGCTTAATTAAAGAGTGCTCCACCACTTCGTGTGAATGTGAAAAGCAGAAGAATCAGTGGGACATGGTAATTATGGTGTTCTAATCTTGTCCACCTACCGTGAGGATGCTGTAGTTGCCTGCTGTAAAGTCCCCCCGTGCCGTCACCATCCCAGTGTCTGGATGGATCTCAAACCTCTCGTTCTGGTTGTCCTGGAGACTGAAGGTGACCTCAGCATTAGGCCCTTCATCGTCATCCTGGGCAACCATCCGACACACCTCCACCTGTGGCCTCACCCCCTGACCCCTGTGTTGCTCAGGTAGTTTGACCTGGAAACAATCAATGATTCAATCAGTCACATTTATTTACAAAAGCCCTTTTTTTACATCAGCAGTTGTCATTAGCAGTTGTCATTTGCACTATTTGTTACCAGATCCCTACATGGTCCTTGTCAGAAGTAGTGCACAATGGAATTTTACCAATCAGATCAGCTCTTAAAAAGATATGATGTGAAAAGATCTGATGTGATTGGTCAAAATATCAATGAGTTGAAAAAAATATCAGAATTGTTCTGCCCTATGTAGACTGTGTTTATAAATGTAGGAAACCCCAAAGAGCCAACAAAAGCAGACCTGGAAGAGCTTGTGGTTGAACTGGGGCCTGTTGTCGTTCTCATCCAGCACCTGGATGATCACTGTAGAGGTGGAGCGGAGAGGAGGGGCTCCGTTGTCCGACACTATCACCTGAGAGGAGAAGAGGGGAGAGAGGGTTTAGTCTAACAGTAGCATGTGGAGGAAGAGGGTTTAGTCTAACAGTAGGATATGGAGGAAGAGGGTTTAGTCTAACAATAGGATATGGAGGAAGAGGGGTTAGTCTAACAGTAGGATGTGGAGGAAGAGGGTTTGGTCTAACAGTAGGATATGGAGGAAGAGGGTTTAGTCTAACAGTAGGATATGGAGGAAGAGGGTTTAGTCTAACAATAGGATATGGAGGAAGAGGGGTTAGTTAGTCTAGCAGTAGGATATGGAGGAAGAGGGGTTAGTTAGTCTAACAGTAGGATATGGAGGAAGAGGGTTTAGTCTAACAATAGGATATGGAGGAAGAGGGTTTGGTCTAACAGTAGGATATGGAGGAAGAGGGTTTGGTCTAACAGTAGGATATGGAGGAAGAGGGTTTGGTCTAACAGTAGGATATGGAGGAAGAGGGTTTGGTCTAACAGTAGGATATGGAGGAAGAGGGGTTAGTTAGTCTAACAGTAGGATATGGAGGAAGAGGGTTTGGTCTAACAGTAGGATATGGAGGAAGAGGGTTTAGTCTAACAATAGGATATGGAGGAAGAGGGTTTGGTCTAACAGTAGGATATGGAGGAAGAGGGTTTAGTCTAACAGTAGGATATGGAGGAAGAGGGGTTAGTTAGTCTAACAGTAGGATATGGAGGAAGAGGGTTTAGTCTAACAGTAGGATATGGAGGAAGAGGGGTTAGTTAGTCTAACAGTAGGATATGGAGGAAGAGGGGTTAGTTAGTCTAACAGTAGGATATGGAGGAAGAGGGGTTAGTTAGTCTAACAGTAGGATATGGAGGAAGAGGGGTTAGTTAGTCTAACAGCAGGATATGGAAGAAGAGGGTTTAGTCTAACAGTAGGATATGGAGGAAGAGGGGTTAGTTAGTCTAACAGTAGGATATGGAGGAAGAGGGGTTAGTTAGTCTAACAGCAGGATATGGAAGAAGAGGGTTTAGCCTAACAGTAGGATGTGGAGGAAGAGAGTTTAGTCTGTGGAGGATTGATTGAGATTTAAATTACATTTAAAAAGTTGTATGTATCATAAATCACATATATTTTGTGAGCAATGTTCTTTATCAAGACTACACACGTTATGGATAATTGACAGTCTAGTTTAAGCTCTCATGGTTAGGCCTTTTAACAATCTCATAAAAAAATGCACATGTTGTTTAATCACAAGCAGGTGTCTCAGTCTCACCTCGACACTGTGCTCAGACTTCAGTTCCCGGTCCAGAGAGGTCAGAGTGCTGATGACGCCTAAGAAAACATAGAGGGGAAGTGGGCAGAGAGAGGGGGGGAGAGATGGAGGAGATGGGAGGGAAGGAGGAAGAAGGAGCATTGTCATCAAAATGGAATCTTTCCCACATGGACAGCAGTAGCAGGGTAGTTCGACGAAATGAGTGTCTTTTGAGTTTCTGATATTTTAAGTAGAAATTGTGCACCAATATTTAATTGTATTTTTATTTATTTATTTTATTTTACCCTTATTTTACCGGGTAAGTTGAATACACATTCTCATTTACAACAACGGCCTTGGGAATAGTTACAGGGGAGGGGGGGGGGGAATGAGCAAATTGGAAGCTGGGGGTGCTTAGGTGGCTATGATGGCATGAGGGCCAGATTGGGAATTTAGTCAGGACACTGGGGTTAACACCCATACTCTTACGATAAGTGCCATAGGATATTTAGTGACCACAGAGAGTCAGGACACGCGTTTAATCTCCCATCCGAAAGACACTGCCTTACAAAGGGCAATGTCCCCAATCCCTGCTCTTGGGCATTGGGATATTTTATTTTACACCAGAGGAAAGAGTGCCTCCTACTGGCCAACACAACTTCCAGCAGCATCAAAACGTTTCTCAGCATTGAAGCTCCCCAAAAACACAGTGGCTGCCATCATTTTAAAATGGAAGAAGTTTGGAACCACTTGACCTGGCTGCCCGGCCAACATGAGCAATTGAAGGAGAAGGGCTTTGGTCAAGGAGGTGAACAACAACCTAATGGTCACTCTGACAGAGCTCCAGAGTTCCTCTGTGGAGATGGGAGAACCTTCCAGAAGGACAACCATCTCTGCAGCACTCCACCAATCAGGCCTTTATGGTAGAGACGCTAGACGCAAGCCACTCCTCAGTTTAAGGCACATGATAGTCCAATTGGACTTTGCCAAAAGGCACATAAAGGACTCTCAGACCATGAGCAACAAGATTTTTTGGTCTGATGAAACCAAGATTGAACTCTTTAGTCTGAATGCCAAGCGTCATGTCTGGAGGAAACCAGGCATTGCTCATCACCTGGCCAATACCATCCCTACCGTGAAGCATGGTGGTGGCTATTTTTTTCAGCGGCGGAGACTGGAAGACTAGTCAGGATAGAGGGAAAGATTAAAGGAGCAAACCTGATGAAAACCTGCTCCAGAGCGCTCAGGACCTCATACTGGGGCGAACGTTCACCTTCCAACAGGACAATGACCCTAAGCACACAGCCAAGACAACGCAGGAGTGGCTTCGGGACAGGTCTCTGAATGTACATGAGTGGCCCAGCCAGAGTCCGGACTTGAACCCAATCTAACATCTCTGGAAAGACCTGGAAATAGCTGTGTAGCGACGCTCCCCATCCAACCTGACAGAGCTTGAGATGATCTGCATAAAAAAATGGGAGAAACTCCCCAAATACAAGTGTGTCAAGCTTGTAGCGTCATACCCAAGAAGACTCGAGGCTGTAATCTATGCTAAAGGTTCTTCAACAAAGTCCTGAGTAAAGGGTCTGAAAACTTATGTAAATACTTATATATTTTTTTTTTTACATATTTGCTAAAATGCCAAAACCTTGCTTTGTCATTATGGAGTATTGTGTGTAGATTTATGGGGGGGGGACGATTTAATCCATTTTAGAATAAGCCTGTAACTTAACAAAATGTGGAGAAAATGCACTGTATGTCTCTGAGTGTAGTTTGAAGGAAGTTATTAAATAGCACTAGCGTTAGCATTGGCTTGCGAAACTACCTTAATTTCCTTCATATTGGTCACAGAGAAATAAAAATGGTATCCATGAGTTCATCTAAATAGATCTGACTCTGAAAAGATCCCAACGTATCCCCTTGATATGAGGAATTTGATATGATTTATACTTTTACTTTTTATACTTATGTATAATCTATCAATTACATTTACTTTTGATTCTTAAGTATATTTAAAACCAAATACTTTTAGACTTTTACTCAAGTATTATTTTACTGGATGACTTTCACTTTTACTTGAGTCGTTTTCTATTGAAGTATCTTTACTTTTATTCAAGTATGACAAATGGGTACTTTTTCCACCACTGCCTTTAATAGGCACTTACTATAGTCATTTTGTTATAAACCTCTTGAGATAGGAAAACATGTTTTTTATTAAGTTGAACATGTGTTCTTTGTGACAGAATTGTAAAATTAGCTGAAATCAAATTTTTATTTATTTTTTTAACCAAGTTACGCTTCTCAAAAAACACCGAATTAGCGGAATGACCTAGCACACCTGTCACTGTCTGAGCCCCAGGCAGCTGGTTCACTCTTCTTCCTATCCACAAGTCTGTTTTTCTAACAGTGTTTATTTGGCTTTATAGTGTTCACGGAAAAAACCTCTGAGAACTTTCCAGAGCCTGTTATTTTCATAAAATAGTCAGCCTTTTAGGCCTGTGGACACTTTACTATTATAATGTGTGTAGCAAGAGCCAATACAATCAAGCAGGTTAACATCTTTCATTGTGAATGATGTTCTGGAGTCAGCTCTGCAGAGTGGTCACTAGCTGGCACAGCCACAAAGTCATGAAATCAGATTTTAAACCTAACCCTAAACTTAACCCTAACCTTAACCACACTGCTAACCCTAATGTCCAACCCTAACCTTAAATTAAGACCAAAAAGATCATTTCGTTTTCACAAATTTTACAACACAGCCAATTTTGACATTGCAGCTAGCCTAAGGAGAAATCGCTCAGTTCTCCCCCCAGGACAAATCTTTTGACAATAAACCTCAACCTGCTACAATCTGACTAGGTATCCCACTTTCCCTCTCCCCTTTCCCAATCTATCCACTGATAAGCTATCCAACTGTATTGTCATTTGGTAAAGATTTCCCATTCTGCTTCTGTTCCATTAGTAGGCTAATTATCCTGCCATTCTGCTTCTGTCCCTTAAATAAGCTAATTCTCCTGCCATTCTGCTTCTGTCCCTTAAATAAGCTAATTATCCTGCCATTCTGCTTCTGTCCCTTAAATAAGCTAATTCTCCTGCCATTCTGCTTCTGTCACTTAAATAAGCTAATTCTCCTGCCATTCTGCTTCTGTCCCTTAAATAAGCTAATTCTCCTGCCATGCTGCTTCTGTCCCTTAAATAAGCTAATTCTCCTGCCATTCTGCTTCTGTCCCTTAAATAAGCTAATTCTCCTGCCATGCTGCTTCTGTCCCTTAAATAAGCTAATTCTCCTGCCATTCTGCTTCTGTCACTTAAATAAGCTAATTCTCCTGCCATTCTGCTTCTGTCCCTTAAATAAGCTAATTCTCCTGCCATGCTGCTTCTGTCCCTTAAATAAGCTAATTCTCCTGCCATTCTGCTTCTGTCCCTTAAATAAGCTAATTCTCCTGCCATTCTGCTTCTGTCCCTTAAATAAGCTAATTCTCCTGCCATTCTGCTTCTGTCCCTTAAATAAGCTAATTCTCCTGCCATTCTGCTTCTGTTCTTTTCGCAGGCTAATTCCTCTGTTCCTTTAGTAGGCTAATTCTCCTGCCAAATTAAAGCGACTATGAGATCAGAAAACCTGACAAAACAGGTTACACGACTGGTTTGGACTTTTTTAGTCGTTTGTGTTAAAATCTGGGTGAGGCTGTCTGGATTACAGCCTGAGTTGATATCAGAGTTCAGTTCAGTTCACCATCCGATTGCCCCAAGTGACACCCCAGGGACTGATTACCGTGTGTGTGTGTGTGTGTGTGTGTGTGTGTGTGTGTGTGTGTGTGTGTGTGTGTGTGTGTGTGTGTGTGTGTGTGTGTGTGTGTGTGTGTGTGTGTGTGTGTGTGTGTGTGTGTGTGTGTGTGTTGCATTTAGCTTTTACGGAATTCAAAACACATCCTGCTGGGTCTTTACGGGAGACGCGTTAGAAAGTTGCTTTTATCATTAGCTGAGACTTGTCGGTTCGCATCCTGTTTCAGTGTTTTTGTGATGGAGTTGCCCTTCTCTGCTTGGTCTCCTTGTAAAGAGGTCTCTTGACCTCATAGGGTTTTGCTGGGATAGCAGGTAGCCTCAAGGTTAGCGCGTTGGGCCAGTTACCGAAAGGTTGCTGGTTTGAATCCTGGAGCCCACAAAAAATATTTCTCTGTGCAGTTATTCCCAATTTCTCCTGGGGTGCTGGACAATGGTGACTCCACCCCTGGGGGAGTTGGGATATGCAAGAAACGCATTCTGTTGCACACTTCTATAACTGAATAACAGGACAAATATAAGCATCCCCAAAATTATTATTTATTTTATAGTTTGGGCTTTTCTGTATCTTCCAGCTGGTAATACTGCTTGTATTCAAAGGTATTATTGGTTCTTAACTGACTACCTGCTGGGACATCACTACAGATACTGTACTGTGTGTACTTTGCTGCTACTCTCCTGAACTGAGATCTTAGTCAGACTTCTCTGAGTCATGTGTATCCTGTTCAGACATGAGGAGCACAGCTCATATCCTCTCACAACGAGCATAAATCTACCATGCTGTTGAGTGATAGAAGTTGAGGTTTCACCTTATTGATAGTGTTTTATTCCACCTATACTCTTCACTTTGTAGAAGAACAAGGCTTGTGTTGTAGTAATGAGTTTAAAGGCCTGATTTTCCTGTGTTTTATATACACTGAATGTACAAAACATTAGGAACACCTTTGTAAAATTGAACACCTTTTTACCCTCAGAACTAGCATCAATTTGTCAGGGCACGGACTCTACAAGGGGTCGAAAGCGTTCCACAGGGATTCTGGCCCATGTTGACTCCAGTTGGCTGGATGTCCTTTTGATACACATGGGAAACTGTTGAGCGTGAAAAACCCATCAACGTTAGACACTCAAACCGGCACGCCTAGCACCTACTACCATACCCTGTTCAAGGGCACTTAAATATGTTGTCTTGTCCATTCACCCTCTGAATAGCACACATTAACAATCCATGTCCCAGTTGTCTCAAGGCTTAAAAATCCTTCTTTAACCTGTCTCCTCCCCTTCATCTACACTGATTGAAGTGGATTTAACAAGTGACATCAATAAGGGATCATAGCTTTCACCTGGATTTACCTGGTCTAATATTTTCTATACTCAGTAGAAATGAGAATACTGTCATTTTAGTGTAAGAGCTGTTTGAAAAGACCACCTGAAATTTCAGCCTGTTTTGGTGGGACAGAGTTTTGACACCACCAGGCCGTAATTGAGTTAATAGACCAATAAAATAGAGAGTTGCGACCTTTGCTGCAAATAACAGCTAGTTTTCAGTTTTCCCCTTCTCACTCAGACCACTCCAGGCAGTCTCAGTGAAACTAACCCGTGTCTTGATTACACTGGGGGTTTCTATAAAACATCTAATATATTGTACATCTTCCAAGGCATTAATGGAGCACCTTTTCAGCTTTAATCCTTTGGTGTTAGACTGGGGTAGGGAGCCACACCACACACACACACGCACACACACGCGCACACGCACACACACACACACACACACACACACACGCACACACACACACACACGCACACACACGCGCACACGCACACACGCGCACACGCACGCACACACACACACACACACACACACACACACACACACACACACACACACACACACACACACACACACACACACACACACACACACACACACACACACACACACACACACACACAGAGCCCAGCAGAGATGACAAGTCGAGGACGGACGGATGTGTAGAAGCTTGTGACGTAGAGTTAATCTGGTTGCAATTTGTCCTGTCTTCAAAGGCCCATGCTATGTTGTTGTGTGACAGGCACTCAGCTGCATGACGAAACTGTCATAGATTTGGGGTTTAACTTTCTGTTTGGGAAGTTGTTCTTTTACTGCCCTCCCAGCCCAGACATGACTGCATCATTTGTTGTGTTTTTGTGTACATTTATAGGTAGAAAATAAGTGTAGTTTAATCTTGGCCGGTTTTCACCACAGGTTATGACACACTCTGAGTGATGGCTGTGCACAGTGCTGCTGAGACATGTTATAATCTACCATTTTCTACTCAACTTGAGAAATTACAACGTTTTACAGCTAGTTAAACTTTATATTGAGATGTATATTTGACGTAGAGTTGTCAAATTTAATATGGACACAATATAGCAGCCTACCTTTCCTCAAAAGTGTTAAGACTAATAATACAGAACTAAAAACACCTTCAAATCACATCGCTCCATGATTCCTTGTGAAATGTGTCAATTACCTGTCTTGGGTTCTATGGTGAAATACGTCCGCGGTGACTCCAACAACTGGAAGGTAAGTTTCCCCTCAGAGGAGCTGTCCACGTCAGTAGCAGTGACCTGAAGCACTGACTTGTCTTTAGGCATGTTTTCTAGGACGGAGCCGAAGTAGACCGGCTGGGACAGCTGGGGAGGGTTATCGTTGATGTCCAGGACTTCCACAAATATGTCTGTCCAGGTCACTAGAGGGATGGTGCCAAGGTCTTTGGCATAGACCGATAGCCAGTAGTGTGGGACGGCCTCGCGGTCTAACGTCTCAGCAGTGCGGATTACTCCTGCAAAACAGAAGGAGAAATCGTTTATAATGTCATCCATCTGTATTTGCATTTTTTTTGCTGACAGGTGTGGGGATGAACAACTTTGTTAAATCATCTAGGTTTATCCAAAAATAGTTATTTGGTTAAAACTGGATGATACACTGTCAGATTATAAGTATGAGTAATATTCTGAAAAAGAGGCCTGGTGCGTCAGTGCAGGTTCAGCACTATAATGACAGAGCATTTTTCCAACAGGAGTCAAGCATACTAATGAAACGTGATACTTTGTGAGGTCACAGGCTATCAGCTGTAAAGTATCCATTATGTAGGAACATAGACGGGTCCCAAGAAGCCTCAGGTTATTTTTTACATTGCTCATTACTATTATTACACACACACACACACACACACACACACACACACACACACACACACACACACACACACACACACATATTTACCTGTTTCCTCATCGATCATGAAAACTCCCAGGCCAGATCCATCGTGGATGTGGTACCTGACGACTCCATCTCTCCCCAGGTCCCTGTCTGCTGCTGTCAGCATCAACACTGAGGTTCCCACAGGAGCGTCCTCCATCACTGAGGCCTCATAGACAAACATGGAGAAGACCGGCTTATTCAGGTTCTCATTCACATCCAGGACCTCCACCTCGATGAAACAGGAGGAGGAGAGTGACCGAGGAAGGCCATGGTCAACCGCTCGAACCGTCAGGTTGTAAGACTGTCTCCTCTCAAAGTCCAGTTCCTTCTCAAGGGTTAGAGATCCCGTTGACGCATCCAGAAAAAAGGCCCCATTCTCACTGTTCTTCAGGTTGTAGCTGATCTGTCCAGCGCTGCCCAGGTCTAAGTCGTAGCTCTCGACCCACAGTAGCACCGTCCCCAAGGGAACATCCTCGGGGACTTTGATGTTGTAGATCTTGGGGACGAACTTGGGAGGATTGTCGTTGATGTCCTCCAACACGACCACCAGATTGGTCATAGAGAAGAGCTGTGGGTCTGTTTTAGACTGATCTCTAGCCTCTATCTTCAGGTTATGTGTGGGAAGGGCCTCTCTGTCTAAACGATCAGACACCTTCACTTCGCCGGTGAGTTCATTGATCTTGAAAAGATCAGTTAAAGTTAGCATCGAATATAATATGTTTCCATTGTCCTCAGAGTCTAAATCTGTTGCGTGCACTTGGAATATCCTCGTGTCAACCTCCGTGTTCTCTGGAATGTGCACGACATACCTGGATTGGTCAAATACTGGTCGGTTGTCGTTAACATCCAATAGATTCACAGCGAGAAATTTCCATGCTGAGGTTTGTGGGCTTCCTAAGTCATAGACAGTTACGTTCAAAATGTAAAACTCTTTGGTTTCTCGGTCTAAAGGACACACAAGCTGAAGCTCCCCAGAGAAAATACCAATGGAGAAACACCCGTCTTCATTTCCACTTGAGATAGCGTACACAAGCTTGCTGTTGAATCCAGTGTCGTTATCCGTAGCCTTGAAGTAAAGGATAGTTGAATTCAAAGGGAAGTCCTCTCTGATGTCAATAGTACTCGGGATGCCAGAGTTGAACTTAGGAGAGTGGCGGTTGATGATATGAACGTCCGAGAAGGATTCCTCATCCTGGAAATTCAACCCTGGCTTTATGGATTCAATCAGTTTGTCTGTAAGCTGTTTGAAAATCCCAGTCTCCTGACAACTGACGGTGGCTTCAGTGCCCTGGTTAACGACAGTAACAGTAACAACAGAGGGATCAGAGGTATGTTTACCATCTGTTGCTGTGATTCTGAGTCTGAACGAAGGTAATTCAGTCTCTATCGAAGCTGTGGGTATCTGTTTGATCAGTTTAATGACTCCTGATACAGCGTCGATGTCAAACAGTTTTTGGTCATTCCCTGACTCGATCACATATCTGAGCTGTTGTAGTTCATCCAGGTCAACAGCAGACAGCTCTGCGATTGGCTCTCTCACTGCTAAATCTACAGGTATGGTGGCGTTGCATCCCACCTGCTCAAACAGAGGGGTGTTGTCGTTGACGTTGCTCATGGTGATCGTCACGGCGCACTCAGAAACATGACTGAAGGGACTGCCGCTGTCCGAAGCCCACACTCTGAGATGATACCACCTCTTCATCAACTCGTAGTCCAGATCCTCAGATGTAGAGATCACTCCACTGATTGGGTCTATTGTGAATGGGGAAGGAGCTGAGTTGGCTATGGCATAGGTCACAAAACCATTTCGGTCCCTGTCATCGTCTATTGCAGAGACTGATAGAACGCTGCTGCCTATAGGTACGTTCTCTGGTAGTGTGGCTTGGTATGAAGGTTTGGTGAATATTGGGGCGTTGTCGTTTTCGTCAGTTATCTCAACGACGATATGGGTCTCGGCTTCGCCGTGATTCGCTATCACGTCGAATTCAAAACGAGACTTTTTCTCAAAGTCAAAGGACTCTGAGGTAACAATTATTCCTGTTTTGGGGTTAATCTTAAATTTGGGGCTATCAGAGTTACTTTTAATGTGGTATCTAACATTCAAATATGCCGGACTCACACTAACTCTGACCACATGTGTTTTTGGTGGTGAAAACTCACTTAGTGTGAGAATGTATGTGTCTTCCAGAAAGCTAAACAGGCTTTGTTTATAGGGAGGGATATGGATTTCTGAAACTGGAGAAACTAGAGGTGGACTGCTCTTGTCTTTAGCTTGAAGGGAGAGGTTTAATCCAGATGGGCTCTGAGACCAGTTCATTCTCTTGGTGGAGACCACTTGGAAACCATTGCCTTGCAGGCTGGATGGAATAATCTCAAAATACCTCTGTGGATCCCCACCAACAATACTAACGGACTCAACTGGCTTTACACCCGACTCTACATGGACATCAATAGTTATCTTCTCATCTTCGTCCTTTTGAGCTAGGACAACCGGGAGAGGTTTGATGATGGGGGCGGTTGAAGAGACCTTTTCTATGGTAACTTTAACCCTGGCCACGTTGCCAAACTTCTGAACCCCAGATATCTTCTTGGTCCTGTCCTCGGCTAATACAGTGAGATCGTATGTTTCTGCTCGGCTGTGGTTCAGCCTCTTGACGAGGCTGATGGCGCCTGAGAAAGGATCAACGGCGAACGGATGGGCTCTACTCATGAAGGAGTAATAGAACTCAGCGTTACAGCCAATATCCGCGTCCGTCGCACTGACCCTGACCACGCTGGACTTCAACGGTGCGTCTTCCCTGATGACTACGTTGTACGAGGCTGGGTAGAAGAGCGGTTTCAGATCATTGGTATCAAGCACCTGAACCAATACCTTGGTCCTGGCCTGGAAGTCGTAAGTGATTTCAGTGGCTTCAATGGTGAGAGTATAACTGTCTCTTACTTCCCTGTTTAGTGACGCAGAATTACTGCTTCGCGTTTTGATTCGCAGGATGCAGAAATCCCCTACTCTGACCTCCTCCGCTTTGAATAGGCCGTCGTCGTCTCCAGAGACGAGTTTGAACTTGATGTCCCAGAAAGGATCGGTCACTACGATACCCATCTTGATGGGACTCTCCACAGCAGTCCTGGGGGCTGAGTTCTCATTAATGGTGGCATTGTAGAGATGATAAGTGAACCTCATGGGAGAGCTGTCCTTTCCAAGCACCTTTCCCAAACTCCATTTTGTTGGTATTTTGTGATACTCGTTACTTGCTACTAGGTTTAGTAAGACTGCTACCACGAAGAGTAGTGTACTTGTGTCTGTTGTAACCATCTTCACTGTCATCACCAGGATCCTCAGCTCTGAGAGAGAGAGAGAGAGAGAGAATTAGATTTGAGTTCATATGGCGGGAAAAAATATACATCTTAATTTTATAATTCAATACTCTACGAAAATCACATACAAAATACATCTCTTTGACCAGATTGTGAACATATCAGTCATTTCCCTAGTGCCTGCTCCTGTCTGAGCAGTACAATGTGAGAGTAATGATCCAATGACACAGCACCACAGTGGAAGCCTGCTGTGAGGAATTTGTCTCCTGTTCTAACATGCCTTGACCAAAGCAAAGCAATACATTGTTTGATGACAAGAAACAGCCTCAGAGCAGCATTAGACAGGTGGTGCCTTTCCCCCCATGTCATTATTCCTTCCCCTTGAGTGCAACAACTGATAATCAAATCATTATTATAAAGCCTTTGTCAACGTGTGTTAATAAAACAGGATTTGTTACGTGATGACAGATGTAAAACAGGACCTTTATCCAAACGTAAATAGTGTGTCTGTTTGTCTGTGTTCTGAGCGGTCTTCTGTTCAGCGTAGGCTGTTCTGACATGAACCTTTTACTCCTAAATGTAAACACATTTAAAGCTCAACAATTCATAAGACTCATTGTGAAATATACAGTACGAACCCTTTCTCTAGTGGATTACAATAATTTATATATTTGCCAATAAAAATGAAAACTACAAATATTAAAATCATTAAGATTATATCAACAACTCAAAATAAATCAAATATATAATTGGCCTTTAGGTGAAATGGTCTAGTTTTTAGTGCTGCACTTGGCAACAATAAAGACTCCAGTATTCCTGCATGGTGATTTGACCTTCTCTCAGCACTTTAAATGCCTATAGCTGTTGCTTATCAGCTCCGTGACTGCTACTTTTCACTTCTCTTACATCTGAAGTTTACCGGAGATATCAGAGAGATCTGGAGTGAGAGGAACGCTTTTTAAGCCGCTCCTTGAAAACGTACATAAAATACCTGTCAATCTGTTACTGTGGCGATGAACAAAATGACTGTTTACATAACTAACCTTTCACTTTGTCATCACTAGTAGAAAGTGATCGATCGTTTTGGTCCGTAGAATCATTACTAGCTTAGACAAACATGCTCATACAGGAACACATGGCTTTACAGATTATTATAAATGATGATTTGACTAATCAAATGTGAGAAAATGAGTGATTCCCCAGCCATCTCTCGTAACAACTGCTAAATGGGGGGGGGGGGGGTGACAGCCAGAGTCAGGTACAGTTGAAGTCGGAAGTTTACATAGACCTTAGCCAAATACATTTAAAACTCAGTTTTTCACAATCCCTAACATTTAAACCTTCCGCTTTTATTTCTTTCATCACATTCCCAGTGGGTCGGAAGTTTACATACACTCAATTAGTATTTGGTAGCATTGCCTTTAAATTGCTTAACTTGGGTCAAACGTTTCAGGTAGCCTTCCACAAGCTTCCCACAATAAGTTGGGTGAATTTTGGCCCATTCCTCCTGACAGAGCTGGTGTAACTGAGTCAGGTTTGTAGGCCTCCTTGCTCTCACACACTTTTTCAGTTCTGCCAACAAATGTTCTATGGGTTTGAGGTCAAGCTTTGTGATGGCCACTCCAATACCTTGACTTTGTTGTCCTTAAGCCATTTTGCCACAACTTTGGAAGTATGCTTGGGGTCATTGTCCATTTGGAAGACCCATTTGCGACCAAGCTTTAACTTCCTGACTGATGTCTTGAGATGTTGCTTCAATACATGCACATAATTTTCCCTTCTCATGATGCCATCTATTTTGTGAAGTGCACCAGTCCCTCCTGCAGCAAAGCACCCCCACATCATGATGCTGCCACCCCCGTGCTTCACGGTTGGGATGGTGTTCTTCGGCTTGCTGCCATCCCCCTTTTTCCTCCAAACACAACGATAGTCATTATGGCCAAACAGTTCTATTTTTGTTTCATCAGACCAGAGGACATTTCTCCCAAAAATACAATCTTTGTCCCCATGTGCAGTTGTAAACCGTAGTCTTGCTTTTTTATGGCAGTTTTGGAGCAGTGGCTTCTCTTCTTCCTTGCTGAGCGGCCTTTCAGGTTATGTCCATATAGGACTCGTTTTACTGTAAATATAGGTACTTTTGTACCTGTTTCCTTCAGCATCTTCACAAGGTCCTTTGCTGTTGTTCTGGGATTGATTTGCACTTTTCGCACCAAAGTACGTTCATCTCTAGGAGACAAAACGCGTCTCCTTTCTGAGCGGTATGACAGCTGCGTGGTCCCATGGTTTTTATACTTGCGTACTATTGTTTGTACAGATGAACGTGATACCTTCAGGCATTTGGAAATTGCTCCCAAGGATAAACCAGACTTGTGGAGGTCTGATTTATTTAGATTTTCCCATGATGTCAAGCAAAGAGGCACTGAGTTTGAAGGTAGGCCTTGAAATACATCCACAGGTACACCTCCAATTGACTCAAATGATGTCAATTAGCCTATCAGAAGCTTCCAAAGCCATGACATAATTTTCTGGAATTTTCGAAGCTGTTTAAAGGCACAGTCAACTTAGTGTATGTAAACTTCTGACCCACTGGAATTGTGATACAGTGAATTATAAGTGAAATAATCTGTCTGTAAACAAATGTTGGAAAAATGACTTGTGTCATGCGCAAAGTAGATGTCCTAACCGACTTGCCAAAACTATAGTTTGTTAACAAGACATTTGTGGAGTGGTTGAAAAACGCGATTTAATGACTCCAAACTAAGTGTATGTAAACTTCCCACTTTAACTGTAGGTGTGTTTATCTTAACTAGGCCGTGTTGGTGACCTCATAATATAATATGTAATTTAGCAGACACTCTTATCCAAAGCGACAGTCATGCATGCATGCATGGGGCTCCCGAGTGGCGCAGTGGTCTAGGGTATCGTACCTTGTGCAATCTATTGTGCAGTCCCTGGTTCAAATCCAGGCTGGTGATTTGGAGTCCCATAGGGCAGTGCACAAACAGCCCAGTGTTGGCTGCAGTAGGCTGTCATTGGAAATAAGAATTTGTTCTTCACTGACTTTCATGGTGAAATAATAATAATATCTAATTCAATTTAACCTGGTGGTGATCCTGGGAATTGAACCCACTACACTGGTGTTACAAGTGCTATGCTCTACCAACTGAGCTACAAAGGACCACAGTAATGATATTGTCTGGGTTTAAACAGGTCCTGTCATCTCTTTCAATTCGATGCCATATCAATTTACAGTCTTCAGATCATTCTAAACGAACCTTATCCTTTACATGAACATGGGTTGAGTCCCAAATTACACCCTATTCCCTATATACAGTGCACTCTGGTCAAAAGTAGTGCACTATGTAGGGAATTGGTGCCATTTGGGACGCAGGCTGTGGACATGGCACTAAACCATTTAATTTCCAGATGTAGGGGTTCAAATGAAATGTTTGTCTTGCTGGCAGTGCTGCTGGTGGGTAAGATCTGAGGTCTGTCTGCTGTTAGCTGTGGGATGTTCTCCTGTTCATGATCCTGTGTGTTCCTGCCTGTCTTCCTCCTCCAAATTCAAACCCCCGCAGTCACGACCTGTAGGTACACGCTCAGCCATGCTGCGCAGAACAGATCAAATTTCAACATCACCTCCATGGTATTGTACCTGTAAAGGTATTTATTTGGGGCAAAGTTTGCAGTGTTTCTGAGTGATGATTTTTAACAGCTCATTGATCTCTCTCTCTTTCTCTGTCTCTCATCCCCCCTATCTCTCTCTCTCTCTCTCTCTCTCTGTCTGTCTCTGTCTCTCATCCCTCCCCGCTCTCTCCATCTCTCTCTCTGTCTCTCATCCCCCTCTCTCTCTTTGTATCTGTCTCTCACCTCTCCTCCCCTCTCTCTCTCTCTGTGTCTCTGTCTCTCATCCCCCTCTCTCTCTCTCTGTCTTACTATTTATTTCTGTGAAATGTTATATTGCCTTAGGGCTCTATTCAATCCATATTGTGGAAGTTCAGCGCTAAAGGCAATTTTTTAAGGGAAATATTCATGTGTTGGCGGAGACTGCATTCATGGTAAACGTTGCGTTTGGTGGTTCAATCGGAAATTACCTTTGAATTTCTATCGTGCAATCTGTAACGCTTGTGATCCAGATTGAATAGAACTCTACATTGACTGTGCAAGGCACGATTTGGGAGATCTATTCAATCTTTTCACACTAAAAATACTGGTGTAATAAGGACTTATTATCATTCATCTACCAATCCTTGAAGGTTCCTTATTCTCCATCTATATAGTAGAGTTGACGTGAATCTCTCTCCACAATCATCATCATCATCAGGCCTTCTACAATCATCTTCATCAGGCCTTCTTCTATTATAATTTAACTAGGCAAGTCAGTTAAGAACAAATTCTTATTTACAATGACAGCCTCCCTTGTTCAGGGACAGAATGACAGATTTTTACCTTGTCAGCTCAGGGATTTGATCTTGCAACTCTTTCGGTTACTAGTCCAATGCTCTAACCACTAAGCTACCTGCCACCCTTCTACAATCGTCATCATCATCATTATCATCAGGCCTTCTATTATAAAGGGCTCCAGGCTTTTAACAGATCAAGATGTGTGGTTAGAATCTAGCTATGCAGGAAATAAATGAATACCTACATGTACTTTTCTTTGGAAATTCCACTGTGCATTTATGTATGTACCTCTTTTGAATCTTTGTACTGTGTCTGCCAGGCAACCAGGTTACTTTGGAAATACCTTGTGGCGGTTATGAATTCCTTATACTACTAAATCTTTTCTCAAGTAAAAACTTAATGTGAAGTGTTGTTGATTATGGTTATTCTAGAACACAATAAGCACATCTCACAGCATAGTGTATTTCATGATTCAGTACATTGGCTCAACTTGATCAAATGGGGAAGTGGCCAAATGTTCAATCCCAACCTATTTGTTGAGTTACAAAGTATTTCAGCAGCAGTAGACCTACGATGGCAAGTTATTCCATAGACCACTGCCCTGAGCCATGATAACACCCTGTCTGGACCAGTGAATTACCCCTACACCCAGTAACTCTGGACATCAGCCGTTAGATAACTCTCCCCACACCCAGTAACTCTGGACATCAGCCATTAGTTACCTCTACCACCCAGTAACTCTGGACATCAGCCTTTAGTTACCTCTACCACCCAGTAACTCTGGACATCAGCCGTTAGTTACCTCTAAAACCCAGTAACTCTGGACATCAGCCGTTAATTACCTCTACCACCCAGTAACTCTGGACATCAGCCGTTAGTTACCTCTACCACCCAGTAACTCTGGACATCAGCCTTTAGTTACCTCTACCACCCAGTAACTCTGGACATCAGCCGTTAATTACCTCTACCACCCAGTAACTCTGGACATCAGCCGTTAGTTACCTCTACCACCCAGTAACTCTGGACATCAGCCGTTAGTTAACTCGACCACCCAGTAACTCAGGACATCAGCCGTTAGTTACCTCTACCACCCAGTAACTCTGGACATCAGCCGTTAGTTACCTCTACCACCCAGTAACTCTGGACATCAGCCACCCAGTAACTCTGGACATCAGCCGTTAGTTACCTCTACCACCCAGTAACTCTGGACATCAGCCGTTAGTTACCTCTACCACCCAGTAACTATGGACATCAGCCGTTAATTACCTCTACCACCCAGTAACTCTGGACATCAGCCGTTAGTTACCTCTACCACCCAGTAACTCTGGACATCAGCCGTTAGTTACCTCTACCATCCAGTAACTCAGGACATCAGCCGTCAGTTACCTCTACCACCCAGTAACTCAGGACATCAGCCGTCAGTTACCTCTACCACCCAGTAACTCAGGACATCAGCCGTCAGTTACCTCTACCACCCAGTAACTCTGGACATCAGCCGTCAGTTACCTCTACCACCCAGTAAATCTGGACATCAGCCGTCAGTTACCTTTACCACCCAGTAACTCTGGACATCAGCCGTTAGTTAACTCTACCACCCAGTAACTCAGGACATCAGCCGTTAATTACCTCTACCACCCAGTAACTCAGGACATCAGCCGTCAGTTACCTCTACCACCCAGTAACTCAGGACATCAGCCGTCAGTTACCTCTACCACCCAGTAACTCTGGACATCAGCCGTCAGTTACCTCTACTACCCAGTAACTCTGGACATCAGCCGTCAGTTACCTCTACCACCCAGTAACTCTGGACATCAGCCGTTAGTTACCTCTACCACCCAGTAACTCTGGACATCAGCCGTTAATTACCTCTACCACCCAGTAACTCTGGACATCAGCCACCCAGTAACTCTGGACATCAGCCGTTAGTTACCTCTACCATCCAGTAACTCTGGACATCAGCCGTTAGTTACCTCTACCACCCAGTAACTCTGGACATCAGCCGTCAGTTACCTCTACCACCCAGTAACTCTGGACATCAGCCGTTAGTTACCTCTACCACCCAGTAACTCTGGACATCAGCCGTTAGTTACCTCTACCATCCAGTAACTCTGGACATCAGCCGTTAGTTACCTCTACCACCCAGCAACTCTGGACATCAGCCGTTAGTTAACTCTACCATCCAGTAACTCTGGACATCAGCCGTTAGTTACCTCTACCAACCAGTAACTCTGGACATCAGCCGTTAGTTAACTCTACCATCCAGTGCCACAGGCAGACCAATTACCTAAATGACTGGGAGTGGACAGTAATGTATGGCCAGGTCAAATGTCTTCATTTTATTGAGTTGTTTTTTAACCTTTATTTAACTAGGCAAGTCAGTTAAGAACAAATTATTTTTTAGATTGACGGCCTGCTGGGGACCAGTGGGTTAACTGCCTTGTGCAGGGGCAGAACAACAGATTTTTACCTTGTCAGCTCAGAGATTCAATTTTGCAACCTTTTGGTTACTAGTCTAACACTCTAACCACTAGGCTACCTGCCACCCCAGTACATTCATTCTGATGTACTGGACAAGACTGGCTTAAGACAAGGCCATTTATAGCACACACACACACACACACACACACACACACACACACACACACACACACACACACACACACACACACACACACACACACACACACACACCTATCTATTGGTAAAGCACACTTTACAGTAACATCACAGTGCAGTCTCAGGTTATTCCAGGTTGAAGGAATGTGATGTATCAATAGGAACTCATCAACTCCTAGATGCTCATTTGTTTCAGGAATGAAGCAATATGAATGGAGGAAAAAACTTTACGGCCAATGGGAAGACAGGGAAGTCTCCGTCATGGAAACGGACGAGTAGGCTTCCAGGAGGTTATCTGATGGGCCATCCGTCTGTCATAGGTAATAAAGTTGAAAGTTCAGACCATCAGTGTCTTTTACAGATTTCATAGGTTGGTAGAGCATGGCATTTGCAACACCTGGGATTGTGGTTTTAATTCCCACGGGGGACCAGTATGACCAATTCTTTTTATTTTTTATGATGCATTCACTACTGTAAGTCGCTCTGGATAAGAGTGTCTGCTAAATGACCATTTATTTATTTTTTTTTTATGTAAAATACTGGTCAACACATCTCAGTGACAGAAGTCAAATTATCCTACTGGGGCCACATGATGCCACTCTTGGAAATATGTTTTTGTGTCAGTAAACAGGGGTCAACTAGGGTAAACAGAAGGAGGGACAACTAAGCTACAAGCTTATGAACAAAACTAGTTTATATAGAGAGTATTTGAGATTGATTTTTTTTTTAAACCAGGCATTTCCTCCACAAACAAGTTTAGCTCAATTCCATGCATATTTCACAGCAATTACTTATATCCCACGCAATGCATACATAAAAAACTACAGAAAATGACTTATATTGAATAGAAATAGTCCCAAATAGTGCACGATATGCAAAATGTTCCCACATTGCAACACACCCTAAGCCATGCCCAGACCGTTCTAGAAGCTGTGTTTAGTCAATAAAACAAACCATGATGACACTTAGCACACAGGATTAACAGTAAGTTTACAGTAAGTAACTTGGGTAACACTTTTGTGAATAAGCCTTTATCACTGATTAGACATGTTTAGAAATATATTTTTTATCTGTTATAAATTATGAAACATGTTTTAATATGCTTATCATTTGTAAGACTTTAAGAGTTGTAAAAACAAACTAAAGTTGCACATGAATTCAGCTAACATCAGTCAACACTGACATGACAGAACATAAACTTACCCAAGGTGCTCTGAGTTGACCCCTTCTGAAATGAGTCTTATTATTATTTTCGTCCTTTATGCTTTAAGGATTTTGCAGATCCAGCAAAACGAGAATGACAAGCACTGTTCTTCTTCCATAGTGTCTCTCATGGGAATCCCCCCCGAAAAAAACAGACAATATTGTGAACTCTGTCAGTGTCAGTAGCCGGCTAGCTAACTTTACTCACATCTATTCCACTCAGGAGCTTTGCAGGAGAGTGCTAAGAGACTCCTAGCTCCCTGAGGAACTCCACGGTCCCCTCCCACTTCTCACACTGTCCCCTTCTCCCTCCCTCCCTCCCCCCTCCCTCCCTCCCTCCCTCCCCCCTCCCTCACACCCACACACACACACACGGGTGCCTGTGCACAGATTGTGGGCTGGTTCTTTCATGTTAGCCTTCTGGGCTGGGGCCAGAGAAGTGCTCAGTGCTCTCAGGGCGTGTATTGAAACAATAGTTGTTGGTGTGCCTGTCCTGTTTGGATAGTCTAACTCGCAGGTTTGAGAAATTAAATCCTGGCTTGCTCTTATCAGCAAATAGCCTAAACACCATCAAGCAACATTATGGACTAAACATTTAAATGCTGTTGCTGCATGATTATTTTGCTGCGACAACACTGATCAAATTAAGATCCTAACGAATTACGTGTCATCCATAGGAGAGGTTAATCTATCAAACACTGAGTGACAGCTAATAAGACCAAAACAATAGCTCTCCGTTAGCTGTAATGCCAAAAGGTAATGCTCTATTGTGGGCTGTAGTGCTGCTGTAGTGCTGTAGTGCTGTAGTGCTGCTGTAGTGCTGTAGTGCTGTAGTGCTGTAGTGCTGTAGTGCTGCTGCTTACTACTGTAGTGCTGCTGTAGTGCTGCTGTAGTGCTGTAGTGCTGTAGTGCTGTAGTGCTGCTGTAGTGCTGTAGTGCTGTAGTGCTGCTGCTTACTACTGTAGTGCTGCTGTAGTGCTGCTGTAGTGCTGTAGTGCTGCTGTAGTGCTGTAATGCTGTAGTGCTGTAGTGCTGCTGTAGTGCTGTAGTGCTGCTGTAGTGCTGTAGTGCTGCTGTAGTGCTGTAATGCTGTAATGCTGTAGTGCTGCTATAGTGCTGTAATGCTGTAGTGCTGCTGTAATGCTGTAATGCTGTAGTGCTGTAGTGCTGTATTGCTGTAGTGCTGTAGTGCTGTAGTGCTGCTGTAATGCTGTAATGCTGTAGTGCTGTAGTGCTGTATTGCTGTAGTGCTGTAGTGCTGTAGTGCTGCTGTAATGCTGTATTGCTGTAGTGCTGCTGTAGTGCTGTAGTGCTGCTGTAGTGCTGCTGTAGTGCTGTAGTGCTGTAGTGCTGCTGTAGTGCTGTAGTGCTGTAGTGCGGTAGTGCTGCTGTAGTGCTGTAGTGCTGTAGGGCTGTAGTGCTGCTGGAGTGCTGTAGTGCTGCTGTAGTGCTGTAGTGCTGCTGTAGTGCTGTAGTGCTGTGGTGCTACTGTAGTGCTGTAGTGCTGCTGTAGTGCTGTAGTACTGTAGTGCTGCTGTAGTGCTGTAGTGCTGTAGTGCTGTAGTGCTGCTGCTTACTACTGTAGTGCTGCTGTAGTGCTGCTGTAATGCT
Source organism: Salmo trutta (assembly GCF_901001165.1). NCBI lineage: Eukaryota > Metazoa > Chordata > Actinopteri > Salmoniformes > Salmonidae > Salmo > Salmo trutta. Next base: position 35,238,018 of record NC_042969.1, on the reverse strand, counting down.
GTAGTGCTGCTGTAGTGCTGTAATGCTGTAGTGCTGTAGTGCTGTAGTGCTGCTGTAGTGCTGTAATGCTGTAGTGCTGTAGTGCTGCTGTAGTGCTGTAGTGATGTAGTGCTGTAGTGCTGCTGTAGTGCTGTAATGCTGTAATGCTGTAATGCTGTAGTGCTGCTATAGTGCTGTAATGCTGTAGTGCTGTATTGCTGTAGTGCTGCTGTAGTGCTGTAGTGCTGTAATGCTGTAGTGCTGCTATAGTGCTGTAATGCTGTAGTGCTGCTGTAATGCTGTAACACTGTAGTGCTGTAGTGCTGTATTGCTGTAGTGCTGTAGTGCTGAAGTGCTGTAGTGCTGCTGTAATGCTGTATTGCTGTATGCTGTAGTGCTGCTGTAGTGCTGTAGTGCTGCTGTAGTGCTGCTGTAGTGCTGTAGTACTGTAGTGCTGTAGTTCTGCTGTAGTGTTGTAGTGCTGTAGTGCTGTAGTTCTGCTGTAGTGTTGTAGTGCTGTATTGCTGTAGCGCTGTAGTACTGTAGTGCTGTTGTACTGTAGTGCTGTAGTGCTGTAGTGCTGTAGTGCTGCTGTAGTACTGTAGTGCGGTAGTGCTGCTGTAGTGCTGTAGTGCTGTAGGGCTGTAGTGCTGCTGGAGTGCTGTAGTGCTGTTGGAGTGCTGTAGTGCTGCTGTAGCGCTGTAGTGCTGCTGTAGTGCTGTGGTGCTGCTGTAGTGCTGTAGTGCTGCTGTAGTGCTGTAGTACTGTAGTGCTGCTGTAGTGCTGTGGTGCTGTAGTGCTGTAGTGCTGCTGTAGTGCTGTAGTCCTGCTGTAGTGCTGTAGTGCTGTAGTGCTGCTGTAGTGCTGTGGTGCTGTAGTGCTGTAGTGCTGCTGTAGTGCTATAGTGCTGTAGTGCTGCTGTAGTGCTGTGGTGCTGTAGTGCTGCTCTAGTGCTGCTGTAGTGCTGTAGTGATGTAGTGCTGTAGTGCTGCTCTAGTGCTGCTGTATTGCTGCAGTGCTGTAGTGCTGTAGTGCTGTATTACTGCTGCTTACACCCTGAGGTCAAAATACTTTGTCTTATTGTTGTGTAAACAGTGGCTCACCGCACATGCTCAATACAACTCTCAACAAATTATCCGAGGGTGTCAAATGAGGTGAACACACCAGAGCAAAAGGAGATATTTGATTCTCTCAGGGAGGGGAGCGCATCAAAAGATTAGAAAGACGTTAGGGTCTGTCCTCAGTCTTCACCATGGGTTTAGTGGTACTGTGAGGTGTCAACACGGTTCAGGATACAGTGAGAAACAGAAGCTGTCGATATACGCTGTACCTCTCCTTCTAACCCAGGTGCAGGAACAGTGGTGCAGACTGAAGATGAAAAGAGAACTCTTGGTAGTAAGACAATTGAAGTGTGCTTTCAAAAGTCAATACTTTATTGCTAGAACACCTCAGGACACAAACACCAGAGTGAGAAAGTCAGAACAGAACTTGGTCCCTTGTCAGTTCCTCCAGGCATTGTGATTCACGTAAGCAGGCCACGAGGACAGTGCCAGGACCTGATATTTCCAGGGGCACAGTGAACACATGGACGTCAGGGGGAAGAGAGGGAGTCTGTTGGGAATGGCCTACAAAGACAACAGAAGGTAGGCACTGGGCCAGCAGCAGCAGGGGCACCTGTCAGAAGAAGAATACCTTTAGGATGAGGATTAAGAGTAGCACACAGACACAGTCCTAATGCTGGTGAAGAAACAACCTGGCATTGCATAGATATCAGTTTCGGAATGTTTTTTAATTTGAGTAGCATTTAATTGTTTATTCAGGATTTAGTTTAGCAGTCAACCAAAGCAATAGAAGCTGGACCGGTCTTTAAAATCATGATTCATGAACTGTCGGGCTACACTGGAGAATCTGCAGGGTGGAATTTTCTCAAGCCTGCAGAAATTGTTATATATATAATAAAAAATTTAAAAAGACATATTTCAATTCAAATGAAACCAAACACAGATACTTAACACAGTTGTATTGAAGTATATACAGACAGTATGGTAATTATTGAAACATTTTCCCAAAGGTTCTTCTATCTGTCTCTTAAAAGAATAAAATAGGTAGGAAACAAGTCAATATAATCCCATAAAGATGTTATCAGGTCACATACCTGACATGTTGGGACCATTCCTCTCTAACCTCTAGACAGACAGCCAGGTAATGGGCAGTGAAGCTGTGAAAGGCATTTTGTCAACAGTCAGATAGTAGAGTATTGACCATACTCTTAAACACGTGAATGATGGATGGATGAAGGTCTCTCTGTTGAACCCGTCAGTCCTACAACATAAATACTACTTTAACTTTTGTTTAGTGTGTCTGTCAGTACGTTCACTTATTTGCCCCCTTCCTTACCCCATTCCTTACCCCCATTCCTTACCCCCATTCCTTACTTCATTCCTTACCCCCATTCCTTACCCCCTTCCTTACCCCCATTCCTTACCCCCATTCCTTTCCCCCATTCCTTACCCCCATTCCTTACCCCCATTCCTTTCCCCCTTCCTTACCCCATTCCTTTCCCCCTTCCTTAACCCCTTCCTTACCCCATTCCTTTCCCCCTTCCTTACCCCATTCCTTACCCCATTCCTTACCCCCATTCCTTTCCCCCTTCCTTAACCCCTTCCTTACCCCATTCCTTTCCCCCTTCATTACCCCATTCCTTTCCCCCTTCCTTACCCCATTCCTTTCCCCCTTCCTTACCCCATTCCTTACCCACAGAGTAAATAGAACTGTGGGTCATATAGGACAGGGGCTGGGGGACAGAGTGATGTAGCTAGAAAATTCAGAGAGAGGAGAAGATATAAAGTTGAAATGGAACTGATTCCAAATGCTAAATTCTATATTCTAAATTCCACATTGTAGATTCTAAATTCTAAATTCCAGTATAAAAAACTGCACTGTTTACGAATTTGTTAATTTGGATTTGTGTGACTCCGACATCAATGAATGCTGTAATAAGCCTGTGGTTTGAAACATGAACTAACATTACAGTAACTACAGACCGGAAAAACGTACTGAAGTGTAACCTGCCCGCTCGCCCCTACTAACAGATAAGGATCCCTCCTGCAGAGATAGAAGATAGATGACAGTTGATCTTTCTCAAGTATGTTGGGCTGTCAGAGTGGCCCAGGACTCTCTCACACACACACACACACACACACACACACACACACACACACACACACACACACACACACACACACACACACACACACACACACACACACACACACACACACACACACACTTCTGGGCCGCTCTCTGGGCTTTCAGGAGTCTTCACCAAGTAAACACCAGCATCCAACCGCCACCTGACCATCAGATACACACACACACACACACACACACACACACACACACACACACACACACACACACACACACACACACACACACACACACACACACACACACACTGTCTCTGTCTGTGTCTGTGTGGAGTATTTACTTGGTGGTGGCAGTCAGTCAGATACCAATGCATTTAGGAGGACTGTTAGAGGTGATAGCTTGTTAGGGTGGCTGAACACAGTTTCAGATTACACCATTATTACAGATGTAGGGTCTTAATTTGATCACTCTGTTGTTGCAGGACATTTCACCCTACACAGCAGGAAAAAGGTTTAAACAGGCTTCTAAAGTTTGTAATTTCCACTTAAAAATGTCAGACTTGCCCTAACAAAACATTTATCAATCCCTACAAACATTAATTTTGATCCACATAATAATTCAAATTTTCTTTTGCTGCAGGAATTTCCTGCTGTGAGAAACTGGTGAAATTACAGACAGAAGTTGGCAGATTGGCTATACCGGCTGTACCGACTTTACTGGCTGAACCGACTTCAGACGAGTGGAGCAAAACGGAGAACACTATCGTGTTCGTGAGAGTCTCACCTTTCCATAGAGGGGTCACAATAGTTTGTAGGCCGCTACAGATGATTTTGTGAGAAGACCGATTTTCAGGACGTCTCATGGTCTGACAAACACCGCTATAGCTCTGTCACCTTTCACCGCACATGCGGAAGTGCAACACTTGTGAATTGAGACGCATCCAATGCCAAGATATCTCTTGCTTAAACTGACGGATTTATATGGGGGTTTAAGTATTTTTTTCACTGGGGCGCTGACATCAACTCTAGTGAGTTTTAAGACAGATAGTCTTGGCAGCTTGATCTCGCGAGCTTACATCTAGTACATGTATTTCAATCAAAAGAGATCAATCAAAAGAGATCAAGCTTAAGAGATCAAACTGGCTCATAAGGCTATGGATATACAGTGCCTTCGGAAAGTATTGAGACCCCTTGACTTTTCCCACATGTTGTTAGGTTACAGCCTTATTCTAAAATTGATTAAATAGTTTTTTACCCCTCATCAATCTACACACAATACCCCATAATGACAAAGCAAGAACAGGTTAAGACATTTTAGCAAATGTATTAAAATAATAACTGAAATATCACATTTATATAAGTATTCAGACCCTTTACTCAGGACTTTGTTGAAGAACCTTTGGCAGCAATTACAGCCTTGAGTCTTCTTGGGTATGACGCTACAAGCTTTGCACACCTGTATTTGGGGAGTCTCCCATTCTTCACTGCAGAACCTCTCAAACTCTGCCAGGTTGAATGGGAAGCGTCGCTGCACAGCTATGTTCAGGTCTTTCCAGAGATATTCGATTGGGTTCAAGTCCGGGCTGTGGCTGGTTCAGTAGACGAAAAATAGATTTGGCTCATTAATCTATATGGTCCAAATCAGGATGATCCATACTTCTTTGAAAATATTTATAGCAATTTATTGAACTTACAGGCAACAAATTATCAAATCATTATGGTAGGAGACTATAACACAGTGTTAAGTACCTCAATGGACCGTAAAGGTAATCATTCTACAAACTATCATCACCGTGCCCTTAAGGAAATCACAAATATTATGGACACGTTAGAAGTAGGGGATATTTGGAGACTAAAAACCCTGACCTAGTGAGATATACATGGAGGAGACTTAATCAAGCTAGTCGTCTTGACTACTTGCTTTTATTTTCTCTCTCGCATCAAAGGTTTAAAAAGTTTTAATAGGAGACAGAATGCGATCGGATCGCATCATCTAATTGGCCTTCACATAACTCTTATAGAATTTCCACGTGGACGGGGATATTGGAAATTGAATCAAAGTTTACTGGAGGACAAGTTATTTTTAACTAAAACAAAATAATACTGAATTTTTCCAGTATAATATAGGCTCAGCAAATCCCCTTATTGTTTGGGATACCTTTAAAAGTACCTTCAGAGGTCATTCAATTCAATATTCATCAATAATAAAAAAAGGAGTTTCTGGCTAAAGAGACAAGACTAACAAGGGAAATCCATGAACTAATACTACAGGTAGATAGCAATAAAAACGATACTACAGAGATACAAAATAAGTTAAAGGAAAAGCAAAAAGAACTTGAGGAATCTATCTAATGTCATCTATTATAAAAGATGAAGCAAACTGGATGGAATATGAAGAAAAGTGCACCATATTCTTCCTGAATCTCCAACACAGGAACGCTAACAAAAATAATTTGCAGAAACTCGTTACTGACGATGGAGTCATCAATGATTCTCCGAATGATATTTTAAAAGAGGAAGCTAAACATTTTAAGCAGACATTCTCTTTTCCATCTCATCCTCTCCCACTGAATGAAGATTACGGAATTCCTTCCAAATAATATAAAAAAATGAAAATGAACACATTTTCGGAATAACTTTTTGAGGCTATTAAATCCTTTCAGTCTAGAAATACCCCAGGGGTTGATGGCATACAGGTAGAGGTATATTAATAGTTTTTTTATATACTTAAAGCTCCATTGTCAGATTGTTTTAACTACTCCTATAGAAATGGTAGTCTGTCAGGTACTCAGCAAGAAGGTCTGATTTCTCTATTATTAAAACAAGACCCAGATAGAAAATATAAAGATCCAGTCTATCTAAAAAACTGGAGGCCCCTTACACTTTAATGTTGTGATGCAAAAATACTAGCGAAATGCATAGCACTCAGAATTAAAAAGATTTTACCAGGTATTGTTCATCCTGATCAGACAGGGTTTTTACATGGACGATACATTGGAGATAATATACGACAACTACTAGAAATAATAGAACATCATGAAACAGATAAGAAGCCAGGCCTGGTATTTATAGCGGATATTGAAAAGGCCTTTGATAAAGTAAGACTGGAATTTCTTTATAAATGTCTGGATTTTTTTCAATTTCAGTGATTCCCTTATAAAATGAGAATCAACCCCAGGTGTAAAATAGTAAATAGCAGCTACTTCTCAGAGAGTTTTGAATTGTCAAGAGGAGTTAAACAAGGGTGTCCGCTGTCACCATATCTAGCTTTTAAAAATCAGATCCAATAACAACATTAGAGGATTAGAAATCCAAGGCTTAAAAACAAAGGTGTCCATGTATGCCGATGACTCAAGTTTTGCATTAAGTCCGCAAGCTAGATCCCTGCAATGTCTCATTGAAGATCTAGATAACTTTTCTGTACTCTGGACTAAAACCTAATTATGATAAGTGTATAATATTACGTATTGGCTCTTAAAAAATACTACTTTTATATTACCTTGCAGTTTACCTATAAAATGGGCTGACGGTGAAGTAGACATAGTTGGTATTCATATCACAAAATATATAAATAAGCTCTCAACAATGGATTTCAATAGAAAACTTGTAAAAATAGACAAGATCCTGCAACCACGAAGAAGTAAATACCTGTCCATTTATGGAAAAATTGCCCTGATTAACTCCTTAGTCATATCTCAGTTTACTCACTTACTTATGGTGCTGCCTACTCCTGATGATTTGTTTTTCAAATCATATGAGCAAAATATATTTTGCTTTATCTGGGACACTAAACCAGACAAAATAAAGCGTGCCTATCTATATAATGAATATGAATTGGGTGGGTTAAGATTATTAAATATAAAAGCACGAAACCTCTCTCTAAAAGCTTCACTTACACAACAGTTTTACTTGAACCCTAAATGGTTCTCAAGTCGATTACTAAGGAAAGCTCATCCATTGTTTAAAAATTGCCTTTTTGCCTTTGTGCAGATTGCCATGTCTCATTTTCAATTAATTGAAAATTATACTTTTTCAAAGCATCTCTCTTTTTCAAATAATCCTTGCAGAGCTGGCTACAATTGCAATTTCATCCCCCTGAAATGTTAGGACAAATATTATGGCTGAACCCAAATGTGCTGGTTGATAAAATATGTTTGAAAATTGTATTTTATTTTTAAATTATATCGTAAATTGGAATGGTAGATTTATGTCTTTAATGGAGTTATAGAATTGTACGGGAAGGTCTGCTCAATCCAAGAGTACAACCAATTGATTACAGCATTACCCCAAAAATGGAGGAGGCAGGTGGCAGTGGGAGGAGGAAGAGAACTGGTCTGTCTGCCCAATATAAAGGATCAAAACTGGCAGAGGAATAAAAATAACATAAATAGGAAAGTATACCATTTTCATTTGAGGACCAGGACGTTGACAACTGTGCCATATGGATTGCAAAATAGTTGGGAAGAGATTCTTGATGTACCGATTCCACAGTACAGTATGAGTTGATATATAAAACCACCCAAGATTCAAGACTTCATGCTTTTCAGCTAAAATGATTATATAGAATTCTTGCCACCAACAAAATGTTGAATATTTGGGGCATAAATCATCGAAGCTCTGCAGATTTTGTTGTGAGGATACAGAATCAATAGACCATTTATTTTTGTATTGCCCTCAGGTAGTCTGTTTCTGGTCTCAGGTTCAGGAATGGCTGAGAATGCATAACATTGATTCTAAAATGGACACTAGAAATAGTACTGTTAGTAGATCTGGAGAGACCGGGTCAGTCAATTACTAATATACTAATACTCATAGTAAAAGTATTTATCTTCAACTCGCAATCTGTGGATTCTATTCGATTAGATAGATTGAAATAGTACTTTAAACATCACAGCATAGTTGAAAGAGATGTGTTGCATAAAAATCCGAAGAGGTGGCCAGCAGAGATAGGTGGGATGGGCTGAGGGAAGCTGAGAGTTGGGATGTGGAATTGGAAACAAGTGGGAGTGGAGTTGCTGGGCGTGGGATAGAATGATAGTCAAAGATAAAAGTATAAAAAATAAAACATAATTAAAAGCAAGTTTAAATGATAGTGAGGGGCAATGTTTTTACAGCTAATGCCGGTTTGCCTGAGGCTGATGCCTTGCAGGTGTTTGTACACATGAATATTCACACACTCTCATTCAAATGCACACATACACGGACACACACACGCATGTAAATAGTGCCAGACATGCACTCAAACATATACAGTTGGCCTTGCTGTTATGATTTTAGTTGTCCTTGATGCCCTTTGTTTTTTACATTGTTGTTTGCTGTTTTCCTTTGTCATTTTCTTTTTTCTCTTTAGTTCATTTACTTGGTTGTTGGTGCATTGGGGGGGTTTATGGGGGTGGGGAATGGAATTATTTTTATTTTGTATTATTTTTATATTTTTTTCTTGGGGGGCTGTTTGAGGGGTCTCGGATGGTTGAGGGACAGCTCTTAGGGAACTGTGGGGGGATCTTGGAGAGTTCGGATCCCCGTTTTTGGCTTTGTGGGAGATCTGTCGACGTGCCCTTGAGCAGGGCATTGACCCTGGATGCTTCTGTGTGTCACTCTGAATGGGAGTCTGTTGGATGACTGGTGTGGTGTAGTTGTTGAGCGGCCTCACTGCAAGTATATTGTTTGTTTTGGATATTCAATAAAATACAATTTTAAAATATATTTTTTTAAAGAATGATGGAGACCACTGTGTTCTTGGGGACCTTTAATTCTGCAGATGTGTTTTGGTACCCTTCCCCAAATCTGTGCCTCGACACAATCCTGTCTTGGAGCTCTACGGACAATTCCTTCGACCTCATGGCTTGGTTTTTGCTCTGACATGCGCTGTCAACTGTGGGACCTTATATAGACAGGAGTGTTAATTTCTAAATCATGTAAAAATCAATTGAATTTACCACAGGTGACTCCAATCAAGTTGTAGAAACATCTCAAGGATGATCAATGAAAACAGAATCCACCTGAGCTCAAAAACTGTTTTTGCTTTGTCATAATGGGGTGTTGTGTGTAGATTGATGAGGATTTGTATTTATGTTATCCATTTTAGAATTAAGCTGTAATTTTGCAAAATGTGGAAAAAGTCAAGGGATCTGAAAACTTTCCGAAGGCACTGTACATGCATTGGCTTAAATCTTTCTAGAAAGGTGGAACGATTTATCTATTTCTTGCTTGAATGCATCTTGATGCATGTCAATTAGACTGTGACAGACCTGGAGGGGATTTTATTTTCAGACTGTTACTGATCATCTGAGAGAAACTGTAAGTGTTTAAACTAAAGTTAATCCTCCTCCCATTCAACCAGTCCCAACCTGTTAACTTGTCTTCCCAGACATGCTTTTAGCTCTTGGTATTTTGTATTTTGTAAGCATTATGTTGGCATAGCCTGCCCCAGGACAACCTCAGACTATAAGCTCAATAACGTGTATGAGGAAATGCATGTGATGCACATCCATTAAATCTCATCACAGTGATATTCTGTGTGTATTGTTATTGTGTTGCTAGCTATTAACGTATGGAGGATGTGTATATTGTTATTGTAATGCTATATATTAAAGTATGGATAATGTGTGTATTGTTATTGTGTTGTTAGGTAATACTGCACTCTGCACCTGAAAAAACATCTGCAAATGTGTGTACGTGACCAACAAACTTTGATTTAGATTTTGAGTGATTCTGCCCATAGAAAAACAATGAGTCAATGCCAAGAAAGACAGAAACACATTAAATCTTAACAGAGCTCATTCTCTACCTCTGTGCTTTCTGAAAGGGAATAATGAGCTTCAGAGAAAACCGGCAGAGAGACAGGATGCTGCATTTGTGACTCTCTCTCTTCAAACCCAGAGAAACCCATCGTATCTCACAGGCAAGCAGGAATTAGACAGGCAGTCAGGCAGGCAAGCAGGCTTCCGTTCCCCCTGCGGTGGGACAGATCCTGGGGACGCGGGGAACACTGTGCGTCAGCAGCACTCATTACCACACAGCACACCGACATAGACTGGGGCTGGGATAGGTGTATAGAGATAGAATCTCTAGAATGGACATGCCAATTCAAGTCAACGTTCCGGCGGCCATATGTTCTAGTAATTCTATTTCTATGGTTATTTCTACCACCACCATAACGTCATAATCTAAGTCACCTATTCCCACCTGTTCCTTGGCCTAGCCAGCTGATACGTGGTCAGAGTGTGGCGTGGGGGAGGGGAGGTGGTGAAGGAGGCTGGGTAAAGGAATAAGGGCACCGAATGAGGGGTAGGGCCAGCTGGAGCAGGGTAGGAGGGAGTGAAGGGGGAGTGGACAGGGTTGGACCGTGGCCTCAGCCCAGCCCAGCACGACCAGGAAACAATCCCAGCAGACCCACTGGGCATGACATGTATCCTCTCTCAGAGAAGGCTGTAGACACTATGGCATGACGTAACAATGTACATACTGCCAAAGCTTACATTGAAGATTTACAATATCAACATAATTAATAATAATAATAATAAACAATATTGTCAAAGGGACAACAGTAACAACAATAATCAAGGGTAAAAATAACCATATGCAGGTTGGTTGGTCCCTCATATTATGACAGCCAGCAATGTAGTGCGGTGCCAACCTACAGCTCTCTGCGTCCTCCCCCAACAGGACAGGTAGTCTGTTCTCATCAGAGAGGTCTTTTAAACCTTCAATAAGGGGTTCAAATTTGGGGAAATTACATTCTCTAATTGTTTAAAAAAAAAATACATTTCGTCAAGAAATGCAGCTCTGTCTCAGGTTCTGCTGTGGTGCAGTGGTTGCACAGCCTTTTCTCTACAGGGAGCCAGGTTTTCTTGTGTCTACCCTTCTCAATGGCAAGGCTGTGCTCTCTGAGCCTGTACTTTGTCAAGGTTTTTCTAAAGTTTGGATCAGTAACCATGGTCAAATAGTTAGCCACGGTGTACTGTTAAATTAGGGCCAGATAGCACTGCATTTTGCTTTGTGCTTGTATTTCCCAATAAGCAATGTAGTTTTAGTTTGACTGTGTTGTAATTTGTTTTATTCTGATTGATTGGATGTTCTGGTCCTGGGGCTTCATTGTGTTAGTAGAACAGGTTTGTGAACTCAGCCCCAGGACCAGCTGGATGAGGGGACTCTTTTCTTTGCTCAGCTCTTGGCATTGCAGGGCTTGGTAATGATATGAGAGGGGGTCACTGTATTTTAGATGTTTCCAAAACTGAATTGCTATTTTTTGTATTTTTATTATTAATGGACATTGCCCTAATTCTGCCCTGCATGGACTGTTTGTGGTTGTCCTCTGGACATGTAGGACAATCTTATAGAACTCTGCATGCAGGGTTTCAATGGGGTGTTTGTCCCGTTGCGTAAAATCTTGTTTTGCAAGTGGACCCCACACCTCACTGCCATAAAATGCAATTGGTTCATGGACACATTCAATTAGTTTTAGCCACATTTGAATAGGTATTTAGCCCTCCGTGCTTCCTCTCTCAGTTCATTCACAGCCTCATTAAGGTATCCAGTTGAGCTTATTTTTGAAACATAAGTAATTGTAGTGTATGTAGTGCAGGTCTGGCAGTACTGCTCTAGCAGGATCAGGCTCTGCTGTAGGTTACAGAAGGCACAGGTCATCTGCAAAGAGCAGACATTTTCTCTCTCTCTCTCTCTGGTCTTCACTCTGAGCATTCTGTTGGTTGTCTTGAGAACTTATGATGTGGCTCAAACAATAAGACGGTGAACTGCACAACACTGAGAAGTATTCTACAGTAGACATCCTCCTGTCTACTGAGGCCCCCAGGGGCCATGAACTACACACACAATAAACAATAAGACAGTGAACTGCAGAACACTGAGCGGTATTCTACGGTATTCTACAGTAGACATCCTCCTGTCTACTGAGGCCCCCAGGGGCTATGAACTACACACACAATAAACAATAAGACGGTGAACTGCAGAACACTGAGAAGTATTCTACTGTATTCTACAGTAGACATCCTCCTGTCTACTGAGGCCCCCAGGGGCCATGAACTACACACACAATAAACAATAAGACGGTGAAATGCAGAACACTGAGCAGTATTCTACGGTATTCTACAGTAGACATCCTCCTGTCTACTGAGGCCCCCAGGGGCCATGAACTACACACACAATAAACAATAAGACGGTGAACTGCAGAACACTGAGCAGTGTTCTAACGAGCAAATAAACCTCTCCAAAAACAACAGATGATACACGTGGAGGACAATTATTCTGAGTTCTAACTTGAATGCAGATGAGAGGTGGGTGGTGCAGTAACACTGGTAATATAGAGAAGAGTCTGGCTGGCTGAGAGGTGGGTGGTGGTGTAACACTGGTAATATAGAGAAGAGTCTGTCTGGCTGAGAGGTGGGTGGTGTAACACTGGTAACATAGAGAAGAGTCTGTCTGGCTGAGAGGTGGGTGGTGTAACACTGGTAATATAGAGAAGAGTCTGTCTGGCTGAGAGGTGGGTGGTGTAACACTGGTAATATAGAGAAGAGTCTGTCTGGCTGAGAGGTGGGTGGTGTAGCACTGGTAATATAGAGAAGAGTCTGTCTGGCTGAGAGGTGGGTGGTGGTGCAGTAACACTGGTAATATAGAGAAGAGTCTGTCTGGCTGAGAGGTGGGTGGTGTAGCACTGGTAATATAGAGAAGAGTCTGTCTGGCTGAGAGGTGGTGGTGTAACACTGGTAATATAGAGAAGAGTCTGTCTGGCTGAGAGGTGGGTGGTGGTGTAACACTGGTAATATAGAGAAGAGTCTGTCTGGCTGAGAGGTGGGTGGTGTAACACTGGTAATATAGAGAAGAGTCTGTCTGGCTGAGAGGTGGGTGGTGTAGCACTGGTAATATAGAGAAGAGTCTGTCTAGCTGAGAGGTGGGTGGTGTAACACTGGTAATATAGAGAAGAGTCTGTCTGGCTGAGAGGTGGGTGGTGTAGCACTGGTAATATAGAGAAGAGTCTGTCTGGCTGAGAGGTGGGTGGTGGTGTAACACTGGTAATATAGAGAAGAGTCTGTCTGGCTGAGAGGTGGGTGGTGTAACACTGGTAATATAGAGAAGAGTTTGTCTGGCTGAGAGGTGGGTGGTGTAGCACTGGTAATATAGAGAAGAGTCTGTCTGGCTGAGAGGTGGTGGTGTAACACTGGTAATATAGAGAAGAGTCTGTCTGGCTGAGAGGTGGGTGGTGTAACACCGGTAATATTGAGAAGAGTCTGTCTGGCTGAGAGGTGGGTGGTGTAACACTGGTAACATAGAGAAAAGTCTGTCTGGCTGAGAGGTGGGTGGTGCAGTAACACTGGTAATATAGACAAGAGTCTGTCTGGCTGAGAGGTGGTGGTGTAACACTGGTAATATAGAGAAGAGTCTGTCTGGCTGAGAGGTAGTGCTGTAACACTGGTAATATAGAGAAAAGTCTGTCTGGCTGAGAGGTGGGTGGTGTAACTGGTAACATAGAGAAGAGTCTGTCTGGCTGAGAGGTTGGTGGTGTAACTGGTAATATAGAGAAGAGTCTGTCTGGCTGAGAGGTGGGTGGTGTAACACTGGTAATATAGAGAAGAGTCTGTCTGGCTGATAGGTGGGTGGTGTAACACAGGTATTATAGAGAAGGGTCTGTCTGGCTGAGAGGTTGGTGGTGTAACTGGTAATATAGAGAAGAGTCTGTCAGGCTGAGAGGTGGGTGGTGTAACACTGGTAATATAGAGAAGAGTCTGTCTGGCTGAGGGGTGGGTGGTGTAACTGGTAACATAGAGAAGAGTCTGTCTGGCTGAGAGGTGGGTGGTGTAACTGGTAATATAGAGAAGAGTCTGTCTGGCTGAGAGGTGGTGGTGTAACTGGTAATATAGAGAAGAGTCTGTCTAGCTGAGAGGTGGGTGGTGGTGTAACACTGCTAATATAGAGAAGAGTCTGGCTGGCTGAGAGGTGATGGTGTAACTGGTCATATAGAGAAGAGTCTGTCTGGCTGAGAGGTGGTGGTGTAACACTGGTAATATAGAGAAGAGTCTGTCTGGCTGAGAGGTGGGTGGTGTAACACTGGTAATATAGAGAAGGGTCTGTCTGGCTGAGAGGTGGTGGTGTAACACTGGTAATATTGAGAAGAGTCTGTCTGGCTGAGAGGTGGGTGGTGCAGTAACACTGGTAATATAGACAAGAGTCTGTCTGGCTGAGAGGTGGGTGGTGCAGTAACACTGGTAATATAGAGAAGAGTCTGGCTGGCTGAGAGGTGGGTGGTGTAACACTGGTAATCTACAAAAGAGTCTGTCTGGCTGAGAGGTGGGTGGTGTAACTGGTAACATAGAGAAGAGTCCGTCTGGCTGAGAGGTGGGTAGTGTGACTGGTAATATAGAGAAGAGTCTGTCTGGCTGAGAGGTGGTGGTTTAACACTGGTAATATAGAGAAGAGTCTGTCTGGCTGAGAGGTGGGTGGTGTAACACTGGTAATATAGAGAAGAGTCTGTCTGGCTGAGAGGTGGGTGGTGTAACACTGGTAACATAGAGAAAAGTCTGTCTGGCTGAGAGGTGGGTGGTGCAGTAACACTGGTAATATAGACAAGAGTCTGTCTGGCTGAGAGGTGGTGGTGTAACACTGGTAATATAGAGAAGAGTCTGTCTGGCTGAGAGGTAGTGCTGTAACACTGGTAATATAGAGAAAAGTCTGTCTGGCTGTGAGGTGGGTGGTTTAACTGGTAACATAGAGAAGAGTCTGTCTGGCTGAGAGGTTGGTGGTGTAACTGGTAATATACAGAAGAGTCTGTCTGGCTGAGAGGTGGGTGGTGTAACACTGGTAATATAGAGAAGAGTCTGTCTGGCTGATAGGTGGGTGGTGTAACGCAGGTATTATAGAGAAGGGTCTGTCTGGCTGAGAGGTTGGTGGTGTAACTGGTAATATAGAGAAGAGTCTGTCGGGCTGAGAGGTGGGTGGTGTAACACTGGTAATATAGAGAAGAGTCTGTCTGGCTGAGGGGTGGTGGTGTAACTGGTAATATAGAGAAGAGTCTGTCTGGCTGAGAGGTGGGTGATGTAACTCTGGTAATATAGAGAAGAGTCTGTCTGGCTGAGAGGTGGGTGGTGTAACTGGTAACATAGAGAAGAGTCTGTCTGGCTGAGAGGTGGGTGGTGTAACTGGTAATATAGAGAAGAGTCTGTCTGGCTGAGAGGTGGTGGTGTAACTGGTAATATAGAGAAGAGTCTGTCTAGCTGAGAGGTGGGTGGTGGTGTAACACTGCTAATAT
Source organism: Salmo trutta (assembly GCF_901001165.1). NCBI lineage: Eukaryota > Metazoa > Chordata > Actinopteri > Salmoniformes > Salmonidae > Salmo > Salmo trutta. Next base: position 35,222,628 of record NC_042969.1, on the reverse strand, counting down.
AGAGAAGAGTCTGGCTGGCTGAGAGGTGATGGTGTAACTGGTCATATAGAGAAGAGTCTGTCTGGCTGAGAGGTGGTGGTGTAACACTGGTAATATAGAGAAGAGTCTGTCTGGCTGAGAGGTGGGTGGTGTAACACTGGTAATATAGAGAAGAGTCTGTCTGGCTGAGAGGTGGTGGTGTAACACTGGTAATATTGAGAAGAGTCTGTCTGGCTGAGAGGTGGGTGGTGCAGTAACACTGGTAATATAGACAAGAGTCTGTCTGGCTGAGAGGTGGGTGGTGCAGTAACACTGGTAATATAGAGAAGAGTCTGGCTGGCTGAGAGGTGGGTGGTGTAACACTGGTAATATACAGAAGAGTCTGTCTGGCTGAGAGGTGGGTGGTGTAACTGGTAACATAGAGAAGAGTCTGTCTGGCTGAGAGGTGGGTAGTGTAACTGGTAATATAGAGAAGAGTCTGTCTGGCTGAGAGGTGGGTCGTGTAACACTGGTAATATAGAGAAGAGTCTGTCTGGCTGAGAGGTGGGTGGTGTAACACTGGTAATATTGAGAAGAGTATGTCTGGCTGAGAGGTGGGTGGTGTAACACTGGTAACATAGAGAAAAGTCCGTCTGGCTGAGAGGTGGGTGGTGCAGTAACACTGGTAATATAGAGAAGAGTCTGTCTGGCTGAGAGGTGGTGGTGTAACACTGGTAATATAGAGAAGAGTCTGTCTGGCTGAGAGGTAGTGCTGTAACACTGGTAATATAGAGAAAAGTCTGTCTGGCTGAGAGGTGGGTGGTGTAACTGGTAACATAGAGAAGTGTCTGTCTGGCTGAGAGGTTGGTGGTGTAACTGGTAATATAGAGAAGAGTCTGTCTGGCTGAGAGGTGGGTGGTGTAACACTGGTAATATAGAGAAGAGTCTGTCTGGCTGATAGGTGGGTGGTGTAACACGGGTATTATAGAGAAGGGTCTGTCTGGCTGAGAGGTGGGTGGTGTAACTGGTAATATAGAGAAGAGTCTGTCGGGCTGAGAGGTGGGTGGTGTAACACTGGTAATATAGAGAAGAGTCTGTCTGGCTGAGGGGTGGTGGTGTAACTGGTAATATAGAGAAGAGTCTGTCTGGCTGAGAGGTGGGTGATGTAACTCTGGTAATATAGAGAAGAGTCTGTCTGGCTGAGAGGTGGGTGGTGTAACTGGTAACATAGAGAAGAGTCTGTCTGGCTGAGAGGTGGGTGGTGTAACTGGTAATATAGAGAAGAGTCTGTCTGGCTGAGAGGTGGTGGTGTAACTGGTAATATAGAGAAAAGTCTGTCTAGCTGAGAGGTGGGTGGTGGTGTAACACTGCTAATATAGAGAAGAGTCTGGCTGGCTGAGAGGTGATGGTGTAACTGGTCATATAGAGAAGAGTATGTCTGGCTGAGAGGTGGTGGTGTAACACTGGTAATATAGAGAAGAGTCTGTCTGGCTGAGAGGTGGGTGGTGTAACACTGGTAATATAGAGAAGAGTCTGTCTGGCTGAGAGGTGGTGGTGTAACACTGGTAATATTGAGAAGAGTCTGTCTGGCTGAGAGGTGGGTGGTGCAGTAACACTGGTAATATAGACAAGAGTCTGTCTGGCTGAGAGGTGGGTGGTGCAGTAACACTGGTAATATAGAGAAGAGTCTGGCTGGCTGAGAGGTGGGTGGTGTAACACTGGTAATATACAGAAGAGTCTGTCTGGCTGAGAGGTGGGTGGTGTAACTGGTAACATAGAGAAGAGTCTGTCTGGCTGAGAGGTGGGTAGTGTAACTGGTAATATAGAGAAGAGTCTGTCTGGCTGAGAGGTGGGTGGTGTAACACTGGTAATATAGAGAAGAGTCTGTCTGGCTGATAGGTGGGTGTTGTAACACTGGTATTATAGAGAAGAGTCTGTCGGGCTGAGAGGTAGGTGGTGTAACACTGGTAATATAGAGAAGGGTCTGTCTGGCTGAGAGGTGGATGGTGTAACACTGGTAATATAGAGAAGAGTCTGTCTGGCTGAGGGGTGGTGATGTAACTCTGGTAATATAGAGAAGAGTCTGTCTGGCTGAGAGGTGGGTGGTGTAACTGGTAACATAGAGAAGAGTCTGTCTGGCTGAGAGGTGGGTGGTGTAACTGGTAATATAGAGAAGAGTCTGTCTGGCTGAGAGGTGGTGGTGTAACTGGTAATATAGAGAAGCGTCTGTCTAGCTGAGAGGTGGGTGGTGGTGTAACACTGGTAATATAGAGAAGATTCTGTCTGGCTGAGAGGTGGTGGTGTAACACTGGTAATATAGAGAGGAGTCTGTCTGGCTGAGAGGTGGTGCTGTAACACTTGTTATATAGAGAAGAGTCTGTCTGGCTGAGAGGTGGTGATGTAACACTGGTAATATAGAGAAGAGTCTGTCTGGCTGAGAGGTGGTGGTGTAACACTGGTAATATAGAGAAGAGTCTGTCTGGCTGAGAGGTGGTGCTGTAACACTGGTAATATAGAGAAGAGTCTGTCTGGCTGAGAGGTGGTGGTGTAACACTGGTAATATAGAGAAGAGTCTGTCTGGCTGAGAGGTGGGTGGTGTAACACTGGTAATATAGAGAAGAGTCTGTCTGGCTGAGAGGTGGTGGTGTAACTGGTAATATAGAGAAGAGTCTGTCTGGCTGAGAGGTGGGTGGTGTAACACTGGTAATATAGAGAAAAGTCTGGCTGGCTGAGAGGTGGTGGTGTAACACTGGTAATATAGAGAAGAGTCTGTCTGGCTGAGAGGTGGTGGTGTAACACTGGTAATATAGAGAAGAGTCTCTCTGACTGAGAGGTGGTGGTGTAACTCTGGTAATATAGAGAAGAGTCTGTCTGGTTGAGAGGTGGTGGTGTAACACTGGTAATATAGAGAAGAGTCTGTCTGGCTGAGAGGTGGGTGGTGCAGTAACACTGGTAACATAGAGAGGAGTCTGTCTGGCTGAGAGGTGGTGGTGTAACACTGGTAATATAGAGAAGAGTCTGGCTGGCTGAGAGGTGATGGTGTAACAGGTCATATAGAGAAGAGTCTGTCTGGCTGAGAGGTGGGTGGTGTAACACTGGTAATATAGAGAGGAGTCTGTCTGGCTGAGAGGTGGTGGTGTAACACTGGTATTATAGAGAAGAGTCTGTCTGGCTGAGAGGTGGGTGGTGTAACACTGGTAATATAGAGAAGAGTCTGTCTGGCTGAGAGGTGGTGGTGTAACACTGGTAATATAGAGAAGTGTCTGTCTGGCTGAGAGGTGGTGCTGTAACACTGGTAATATAGAGAAGAGTTTGTCTGGCTGAGAGGTGGGTGGTGTAACTGTTAACATAGAGAAGAGTCTGTCTGGCTGAGAGGTGAGTGGTGTAACTGGTAATATAGAAAAGAGTCTGTCTGGCTGAGAGGTTGGTGGTGTAACACTGGTAATATAGAGAAGAGTCTGTCTGGCTGAGAGGTGGGTGGTGTAACACTGGTATTATAGAGAATAGTCTGTCTGGCTGAGAGGTGGGTGGTGCTGTAACACTGGTAATATAGAGAAGAGTCTGTCTGGCTGAGAGGTGAGTGGTGTAACACTGGTTTTATAGAGAAGAGTCTGTCTGGCTGAGAGGTGGGTGGTGTAACACTGGTAATATAGAGAAGGGTCTGTCTGGCTGAGAGGTGGGTGGTGTAACACTGGTAATATAGAGAAGAGTCTGTCTGGCTGAGGGGTGGTGGTGTAACTCTGGTAATATAGAGAAGAGTCTGTCTGGCTGAGAGATGGGTGGTGTAACTGGTAACATAGAGAAGAGTCTGTCTGGCTGAGAGGTGGGTGGTGTAACTGGTAATATAGAGAAGAGTCTGTCTGGCTGAGAGGTGGTGGTGTAACTGGTAATATAGAGAAGAGTCTGTCTGGCTGAGAGGTGGGTGGTGGTGTAACACTGGTAATATAGAGAAGAGTCTGACTGGCTGAGAGGTGGTGGTGTAACACTGGTAATATAGAGAAGAGTCTGTCTGGCTTAGAGGTGGTGCTGTAACACTGGTAATATAGAGAAGAGTCTGTCTGGCTGAGAGGTGGTGCTGTAACACTGGTAATATAGAGAAGAGTCTGTCTGGCTGAGAGGTGGTGCTGTAACACTGGTAATATAGAGAAGAGTCTGTCTGGCTTAGAGGTGGGTGGTGTAACTGGTAATATAGAGAAGAGTTTTTCTGGCTGAGAGGTGGTGGTGTAACTCTGGTAATATAGAGAAGAGTCTGTCTGGCTGAGAGGTGGTGCTGTAACACTGGTAATAAAGAGAAGAGTATGTCTGGCTGAGAGGTGGGTGATGTAACTGGTAATATAGAGAAGAGTCTGTCTGGCTGAGAGGTGGTGGTGTAACTGGTAACATAGAGAAGAGTCTTTCTGGCTGAGAGGTGGGTGGTGTAACTGGTAATATAGAGAAGAGTCTGTCTGGCTGAGAGGTGGTGGTGTAACTGGTAATATAGAGAAGAGTCTCTCTGGCTGAGAGCTGGGTGGTGGTGTAACACTGGTAATATAGAGAAGAGTCTGTCTGGCTGAGAGGTGGTGGTGTAACACTGGTAATATTGAGAAGAGTCTGTCTGGCTGAGAGGTGGTGGTGTAACTGGTAATATAGAGAAGAGTCTCTCTGGCTGAGAGCTGGGTGGTGGTGTAACACTGGTAATATAGAGAAGAGTCTGTCTGGCTGAGAGGTGGTGGTGTAACACTGTTAATATTGAGAAGAGTCTGTCTGGCTGAGAGGTGGTGGTGTAACTGGTAATATAGAGAAGATTCTCTCTGGCTGAGAGCTGGGTGGTGGTGTAACACTGGTAATATAGAGAAGAGTCTGTCTGGCTGAGAGGTGGTGGTGTAACACTGGAAATATAGAGAAGAGTCTGTCTGGCTGAGAGGTGGTGGTGTAACTCTGGTAATATAGAGAAGAGTCTGTCTGGCTGAGAGGTGGGTGGTGTAACTGGTAATATAGAGAAGAGTCTGTCTGGCTGAGAGGTGGTGGTGTAACTGGTAATATAGAGAAGAGTCTGTCTGGCTGAGAGGTGGGTGGTGGTGTAACACTGGTAATATAGAGAAGAGTCTGTCTGGCTGAGAGGTGGTGGTGTAACACTGGTAATATAGAGAAGAGTCTGTCTGGCTGAGAGGTGGTGCTATAACTGGTAATATAGAGAAGAATCTGTCTGGCTGAGAGGTGGTGGTGTAATACTGGTAATATAGAGAAGAGTCTGTCTGGCTGAGAGGTGGTGGTGTAACACTGGTAATATAGAGAAGAGTCTGTCTGGCTGAGAGGTGGTGCTGTAACACTGGTAAAATAGAGAAGAGTCTGTCTGGCTGAGAGGTGGGTGGTGTAATTGGTAATATAGAGAAGAGTCTGTCTGGCTGAGAGGTGGTGCTGTAACACTGGTAATATAGAGAAGAGTCTGCCTGGCTGAGAGGTGGGTGGTGTAACTGGTAATATAGAGAAGAGTCTGTCTGGCTGAGAGGTGGGTGGTGTAACTGGTAATATAGAGAAGAGTCTGTCTGGCTGAGAGGTGGTGGTGTAACACTGGTAATATAGAGAAGAGTCTGGCTGGCTGAGAGGTGGGTGGTGTAACTGGTAATATAGAGTAGATTCTGTCTGGCTGAGAGGTGGGTGGTATAACACTGGTAATATAGAGGAGAGTCTGTCTGGCTGAGAGGTGGGTGGTGTAACACTGGTAATATAGAGAAGAGTCTGTCTGGCTGAGAGGTGGTGGTGTAACTCTGGTAATATAGAGAAGAGTCTGTCTGGCTGAGAGGTGGGTGGTGCTGTAACACTGGTAATATAGAGAAGAGTCTGTCTGGCTGAGAGGTGGTGGTGTAACACTGGTAATATAGAGACGAGTCTGTCTGGCTGAGAGGTGGGTGGTGTAACACTGGTAACATAGAGAAGAGTCTGTCTGGCTGAGAGTTGGATGGTGCTGTAACCCTGGTAATATAGAGAAGAGTCTGTCTGGCTGAGAGGTGGTGGTGTAACACTGGTAATATAGAGAAGAGTCTGGCTGGCTGAGAGGTGATGGTGTAACAGGTCATATAGAGAAGAGTCTGTCTGGCTGAGAGGTGGGTGGTGTAACACTGGTAATATAGAGAGGAGTCTGTCTGGCTGAGAGGTGGTGGTGTAACACTGGTATTATAGAGAAGAGTCTGTCTGGCTGAGAGGTGGGTGGTGTAACACTGGTAATATAGAGAAGAGTCTGTCTGGCTGAGAGGTGGTGGTGTAACACTGGTAATATAGAGAAGTGTCTGTCTGGCTGAGAGGTGGTGCTGTAACACTGGTAATATAGAGAAGAGTTTGTCTGGCTGAGAGGTGGGTGGTGTAACTGTTAACATAGAGAAGAGTCTGTCTGGCTGAGAGGTGAGTGGTGTAACTGGTAATATAGAAAAGAGTCTGTCTGGCTGAGAGGTTGGTGGTGTAACACTGGTAATATAGAGAAGAGTCTGTCTGGCTGAGAGGTGGGTGGTGTAACACTGGTATTATAGAGAATAGTCTGTCTGGCTGAGAGGTGGGTGGTGTAACACTGGTAATATAGAGAAGAGTCTGTCTGGCTGAGAGGTGGGTGGTGTAACACTGGTTTTATAGAGAAGAGTCTGTCTGGCTGAGAGGTGGGTGGTGTAATACTGGTAATATAGAGAAGGGTCTGTCTGGCTGAGAGGTGGGTGGTGTAACACTGGTAATATAGAGAAGAGTCTTTCTGGCTGAGGGGTGGTGGTGTAACTCTGGTAATATAGAGAAGAGTCTGTCTGGCTGAGAGATGGGTGGTGTAACTGGTAACATAGAGAAGAGTCTGTCTGGCTGAGAGGTGGGTGGTGTAACTGGTAATATAGAGAAGAGTCTGTCTGGCTGAGAGGTGGTGGTGTAACTGGTAATATAGAGAAGAGTCTGTCTGGCTGAGAGGTGGGTGGTGGTGTAACACTGGTAATATAGAGAAGAGTCTGACTGGCTGAGAGGTGGTGGTGTAACACTGGTAATATAGAGAAGAGTCTGTCTGGCTTAGAGGTGGTGCTGTAACACTGGTAATATAGAGAAGAGTCTGTCTGGCTGAGAGGTGGTGCTGTAACACTGGTAATATAGAGAAGAGTCTGTCTGGCTGAGAGGTGGTGCTGTAACACTGGTAATATAGAGAAGAGTCTGTCTGGCTTAGAGGTGGGTGGTGTAACACTGGTAATATAGAGAAGAGTTTTTCTGGCTGAGAGGTGGTGGTGTAACTCTGGTAATATAGAGAAGAGTCTGTCTGGCTGAGAGGTGGTGCTGTAACACTGGTAATAAAGAGAAGAGTATGTCTGGCTGAGAGGTGGGTGGTGTAACTGGTAATATAGAGAAGAGTCTGTCTGGCTGAGAGGTGGTGGTGTAACTGGTAATATAGAGAAGAGTCTCTCTGGCTGAGAGCTGGGTGGTGGTGTAACACTGGTAATATAGAGAAGAGTCTGTCTGGCTGAGAGGTGGTGGTGTAACACTGGTAATATTGAGAAGAGTCTGTCTGGCTGAGAGGTGGTGGTGTAACTGGTAATATAGAGAAGAGTCTCTCTGGCTGAGAGCTGGGTGGTGGTGTAACACCGGTAATATAGAGAAGAGTCTGTCTGGCTGAGAGGTGGTGGTGTAACACTGGTAATATTGAGAAGAGTCTGTCTGGCTGAGAGGTGGTGGTGTAACTGGTAATATAGAGAAGAGTCTCTCTGGCTGAGAGCTGGGTGGTGGTGTAACACTGGTAATATAGAGAAGAGTCTGTCTGGCTGAGAGGTGGTGGTGTAACACTGGTAATATTGAGAAGAGTCTGTCTGGCTGAGAGGTGGTGGTGTAACTGGTAATATAGAGAAGAGTCTGTCTGGCTGAGAGGTGGTGGTGTAACTGGTAATATAGAGAAGAGTCTGTCTGGCTGAGAGGTGGGTGGTGGTGTAACACTGGTAATATAGAGAAGAGTCTGTCTGGCTGAGAGGTGGTGGTGTAACACTGGTAATATAGAGAAGAGTCTGTCTGGCTGAGAGGTGGTGCTATAACTGTTAATATAGAGAAGAATCTGTCTGGCTGAGAGGTGGTGGTGTAATACTGGTAATATAGAGAAGAGTCTGTCTGGCTGAGAGGTGGTGGTGTAACACTGGTAATATAGAGAAGAGTCTGTCTGGCTGAGAGGTGGTGCTGTAACACTGGTAAAATAGAGAAGAGTCTGTCTGGCTGAGAGGTGGGTGGTGTAATTGGTAATATAGAGAAGAGTCTGTCTGGCTGAGAGGTGGTGCTGTAACACTGGTAATATAGAGAAGAGTCTGTCTGGCTGAGAGGTGGGTGGTGTAACTGGTAATATAGAGAAGAGTCTGTCTGGCTGAGAGGTGGGTGGTGTAACTGGTAATATAGAGAAGAGTCTGTCTGGCTGAGAGGTGGTGGTGTAACACTGGTAATATAGAGAAGAGTCTCTCTGGCTGAGAGGTGGGTGGTGGTGTAACACTGGTAATATAGAGAAGAGTCTGTCTGGCTGAGAGGTGGGTGGTGGTGTAACACTGGTAATATAGAGAAGAGTCTGTCTGGCTGAGACGTGTTGCTGTAACACTTATTATATAGAGAAGGGTCTGTCTGGCTGAGAGGTGGGTGGTGTAACACTGGTAATATAGAGAAGAGTCTGTCTGGCTGAGAGGTGGGTGGTGTAACTCTGGTAATATAGAGAAGAGTCTGTCTGGCTGAGAGGTGGGTGGTGTAGCACTGATAATATAGAGAAGAGTCTGTCTGGCTGAGAGGTGGTGGTGTAACTGGTAATATAGAGAAGAGTCTGTCTGGCTGAGAGGTGGTGGTGTAACTCTGGTAATATAGAGAAGAGTCTGTCTGGCTGAGAGGTGGTGCTGTAACACTTGTTATATAGAGAAGAGTCTGTCTGGCTGAGAGGTGGTGGTGTAACACTGGTAATATAGAGAAGAGTCTGTCTGGCTGAGACGTGGTGGTGTAACACTGGTAATATAGAGAAGAGTCTGTCTGGCTGAGAGGTGGTGCTGTAACACTGGTAATATAGAAAAGAGTCTGTCTGGCTGAGAGGTGGTGGTGTAACACTGGTAATATAGAGAAGAGTCTGTCTGGCTGAGAGGTGGGTGGTGTAACACTGGTAATATAGAGAAGAGTCTGTCTGGCTGAGAGGTGGTGGTGTAACTGGTAATATAGAGAAGAGTCTGTCTGGCTGAGAGGTGGGTGGTGTAACACTGGTAATATAGAGAAAAGTCTGGCTGGCTGAGAGGTGGTGGTGTAACACTGGTAATATAGAGAAGAGTCTGTCTGGCTGAGAGGTGGTGGTGTAACACTGGTAATATAGAGAAGAGTCTGTCTGGCTGAGAGGTGGTGGTGTAACTCTGGTAATATAGAGAAGAGTCTGTCTGGTTGAGAGGTGGTGGTGTAACACTGGTAATATAGAGAAGAGTCTGTCTGGCTGAGAGGTGGGTGGTGCAGTAACACTGGTAACATAGAGAGGAGTCTGTCTGGCTGAGAGGTGGTGGTGTAACACTGGTAATATAGAGAAGAGTCTGGCTGGCTGAGAGGTGGGTGGTGTAACTGGTAATATAGAGTAGATTCTGTCTGGCTGAGAGGTGGGTGGTATAACACTGGTAATATAGAGGAGAGTCTGTCTGGCTGAGAGGTGGGTGGTGTAACACTGGTAATATAGAGAAGAGTCTGTCTGGCTGAGAGGTGGTGGTGTAACTCTGGTAATATAGAGAAGAGTCTGTCTGGCTGAGAGGTGGGTGGTGCTGTAACACTGGTAATATAGAGAAGAGTCTGTCTTGCTGAGAGGTGGTGGTGTAACACTGGTAATATAGAGACGAGTCTGTCTGGCTGAGAGGTGGGTGGTGTAACACTGGTAACATAGAGAAGAGTCTGTCTGGCTGAGAGTTGGATGGTGCTGTAACCCTGGTAATATAGAGAAGAGTCTGTCTGGCTGAGAGGTGGTGGTGTAACACTGGTAATATAGAGAAGAGTCTGGCTGGCTGAGAGGTGATGGTGTAACTGGTCATATAGAGAAGAGTCTGTCTGGCTGAGAAGTGGGTGGTGTAACACTGGTAATATAGAGAGGAGTCTGTCTGGCTGAGAGGTGGTTGTGTAACACTGGTATTATAGAGAAGAGTCTGTCTGGCTGAGAGGTGGATGGTGTAACACTGGTAATATAGAGAAGAGTCTGTCTGGCTGAGAGGTGGTGGTGTAACACTGGTAATATAGAGAAGTGTCTGTCTGGCTGAGAGGTGGTGCTGTAACACTGGTAATATAGAGAAGAGTTTGTCTGGCTGAGAGGTGGGTGGTGTAACTGTTAACATAGAGAAGAGTCTGTCTGGCTGAGAGGTGAGTGGTGTAACTGGTAATATAGAAAAGAGTCTGTCTGGCTGAGAGGTGGGTGGTGTAACACTGGTAATATAGAGAAGAGTCTGTCTGGCTGAGAGGTGGGTGGTGCAACACTGGTATTATAGAGAATAGTCTGTCTGGCTGAGAGGTGGGTGGTGTAACACTGGTAATATAGAGAAGAGTCTGTCTGGCTGAGAGGTGGGTGGTGTAACACTGGTTTTATAGAGAAGAGTCTGTCTGGCTGAGAGGTGGGTGGTGTAACACTGGTAATATAGAGAAGAGTCTGTCTGGCTTAGAGGTGGGTGGTGTAACACTGGTAATATAGAGAAGAGTTTTTCTGGCTGAGAGGTGGTGGTGTAACTCTGGTAATATAGAGAAGAGTCTGTCTGGCTGAGAGGTGGTGCTGTAACACTGGTAATAAAGAGAAGAGTATGTCTGGCTGAGAGGTGGGTGATGTAACTGGTAATATAGAGAAGAGTCTGTCTGGCTGAGAGGTGGTGGTGTAACTGGTAACATAGAGAAGAGTCTTTCTGGCTGAGAGGTGGGTGGTGTAACTGGTAATATAGAGAAGAGTCTGTCTGGCTGAGAGGTGGTGGTGTAACTGGTAATATAGAGAAGAGTCTCTCTGGCTGAGAGCTGGGTGGTGGTGTAACACCGGTAATATAGAGAAGAGTCTGTCTGGCTGAGAGGTGGTGGTGTAACACTGGTAATATTGAGAAGAGTCTGTCTGGCTGAGAGGTGGTGGTTTAACTGGTAATATAGAGAAGAGTCTCTCTGGCTGAGAGCTGGGTGGTGGTGTAACACTGGTAATATAGAGAAGAGTCTGTCTGGCTGAGAGGTGGTGGTGTAACACTGGTAATATTGAGAAGAGTCTGTCTGGCTGAGAGGTGGTGGTGTAACTGGTAATATAGAGAAGAGTCTGTCTGGCTGAGAGGTGGGTGGTGGTGTAACACTGGTAATATAGAGAAGAGTCTGACTGGCTGAGAGGTGGTGGTGTAACACTGGTAATATAGAGAAGAGTCTGTCTGGCTTAGAGGTGGTGCTGTAACACTGGTAATATAGAGAAGAGTCTGTCTGGCTGAGAGGTGGTGCTGTAACACTGGTAATATAGAGAAGAGTCTGTCTGGCTGAGAGGTGGTGCTGTAACACTGGTAATATAGAGAAGAGTCTGTCTGGCTTAGAGGTGGGTGGTGTAACACTGGTAATATAGAGAAGAGTTTTTCTGGCTGAGAGGTGGTGGTGTAACTCTGGTAATATAGAGAAGAGTCTGTCTGGCTGAGAGGTGGTGCTGTAACACTGGTAATAAAGAGAAGAGTATGTCTGGCTGAGAGGTGGGTGATGTAACTGGTAATATAGAGAAGAGTCTGTCTGGCTGAGAGGTGGTGGTGTAACTGGTAACATAGAGAAGAGTCTTTCTGGCTGAGAGGTGGGTGGTGTAACTGGTAATATAGAGAAGAGTCTGTCTGGCTGAGAGGTGGTGGTGTAACTGGTAATATAGAGAAGAGTCTCTCTGGCTGAGAGCTGGGTGGTGGTGTAACACTGGTAATATAGAGAAGAGTCTGTCTGGCTGAGAGGTGGTGGTGTAACACTGGTAATATTGAGAAGAGTCTGTCTGGCTGAGAGGTGGTGGTGTAACTGGTAATATAGAGAAGAGTCTCTCTGGCTGAGAGCTGGGTGGTGGTGTAACACCGGTAATATAGAGAAGAGTCTGTCTGGCTGAGAGGTGGTGGTGTAACACTGGTAATATTGAGAAGAGTCTGTCTATCTGAGAGGTGGTGGTGTAACTGGTAATATAGAGAAGAGTCTCTCTGGCTGAGAGCTGGGTGGTGGTGTAACACTGGTAATATAGAGAAGAGTCTGTCTGGCTGAGAGGTGGTGGTGTAACACTGGTAATATAGAGAAAGAGGGGGAGTGAAGGTAGAGAGGGGGTGAGAGAGGGGGAGAAGAAGAGAGAAAGAGGGGAGAGAGGGGGGGGGCGGGAGAGAAAGAGAGAGGAAAGAGAGAGGGGCGCGGGGGAGAAAAGAGGGAGAGACAGAGAGTGAGGAGAGAAGGGGGGAGAAGGGGCGAGGGGGAGAGAAAAGAGAAGGAGGTAAAGAGAAGAGAGAGAGAGAGGGGAGAGCTGAGAGAGAGGGGAGGAGCAAAGAGAAGAAAGAGGGGAAAGCGTGAGAAAGAGAGAGAGAGAGAGGCTAGAGGGGAGAGAGAAGGGGGAGAGGGGTGGAGAGAGAAAGGAAGAAGGAGAGGAAGGGGTGAGAGAGAGGAAGGAGAGAGAGAGAGAGGTGAGGAGAGAGAGGAACTGAGGGAGAGAGGGCGAGAGAGGGAGAAGAGAGAGAGAGGGGAGAGAAAGAGAGGGGGGAGAGAGAGAGGAGTGAGAGAGAGAGAGAGAGAGAGAGAGAGAGAGAGAGGGAGAGGGGAGAAAGAGAAGGGAGAGAGAGAGGGGGGAGAGAGAGAGGGGGTGAGAGGGGAGAAGAGAGAGAGAGGGGGGGGAGAGAAAGAGCAAGGGAGAAAGAGAGGGGGAGAGAGGAGGAGGAGAGAAGAGAGGGGTGAGAGAAAAGAGAAAGAGAGGTGAGAGAGAGGGGTGAGAGAGGGAGAGAGAGAGAGATAAAGAGGTGGAGAGAGTGCAAGAGGGGGGGAGAGAGGGGCGAGAGAGGAGAAAGAGGAGGGGGAGAGAGGGGGGGTGAGAGAGTGGGGGAGAAGGAGAGGGGGGAGAGAGACAGGGGAGAGAGAGAGGGGGTGAGAGAGAGAGGTTGGGAGAGAGAGAGAAATGGGGGAAAGAGGTGGGGGGAGAGGGGGGGGAAAGAGGGGGCAGAAAAAGAGGGGGGAGAGAGATAGAAAGAGAGAGAGTGAGAGAGAGAGATAGAAAGAGAGAGAGAGAGGGGAGAAAGAGAGAAACAAATCTGTAAAACTACCAGCTCTGTAAATGTTGATTTATTAACAGCGCTAACAGACTAGACATAGCCTCTGGCTGGAAAACCTGTTTTTTTATGCCCTAACACCTCTCTCTGTATCCATCTGGTTTCACAGCCCCTTCTCTTCACTGCACACCGGGCTAGTGGGCTAGATATGTCATATCTCAGCTGTTGTACTTTACAGTACATTTTCTAGTAAAAGTGGACAGTCTTTGAGATTACACAAAACCAGCCTGTACTGTAGTTAATCTGGTATAAATGGTAATATGAAAAGGCAGAATATATACAGTGAAAACTATGATCGGAGTTCCTTTATGTTGGAAGTCAAAACACAGGAACACCCCAAAGCCCTGACCTGTGTCTCAGAGCTAGGAGCTCCTAATGTTTACGTCCGATTCTTTCCCTTCACCTCCCCTCTCCCCTTGCCCTTTCAGTCAACATTAACATTCAGGGATATACATGGTGAAGTCAGATTAACATTCAGGGATATAGATGGTGAAGTCAGATTAACATTCAGGGATATAGATGGTGAAGTCAGATTAACATTCAGGGATATAGATGGTGAAGTCAGATTAACATTCAGGGATATAGATGGTGAAGTCAGATTATTATTCACTGATATACACTGAACAAAAATATTAAAACAACATGTAATGTGTTGGTCCCACGTTTCATGAGATGAAATAAAATATAAAATGTCCTTCATATCTGCTGGTTCTGTTGTTGATAGTGGTGGGGCCCAGGCCTCTAATGTTAGCTCTGTTACAGTAAACTAAGATATAGGCCCTCATACCATTTTAACTTTGAGCCTGTTTCTTATGCTGAGGTCTATAAAGCACTAAAGGCAATAGACACTAAAAAGTCTGCAGGTCCAGACAACCTGGACCCCTACCTCTTAAAGAGAGCAGCTGGTATTATTACTGAACCTGTGGCTCACATTTTCAACTGGAGTTTCTTGACCAATTCCATACCCAGCATTTGTAAATCAGTTTATGTCCTCCCACTGCTAAAGGCTGGAGATCCCTCAGATGCTAATAACTATCATCCTGTCTCTTAACTCCCTATCCTGGCCAATGTCTATGAATCCCTAGTGAACTCACAGTTAAAAAAATATATATTGAAAATAACATACAGATCAGGGCTCAGTTTGGGTTTAGATCGGGGCACAGCACCACACCTGCAGCTATATTGTGCTGCTCCATTTGTTGATTTATCAAAGGCATTTGACCATGAATTGTTGCTAGCTAGACTCAGTAACATTGGTCTCAGTGAAGGGGCAGTAAATTGGTTTAGGAACTATCTTTCTGACAGAACACAATGTGTATATACTGACAATCACAAGTCTAGCTTTCTAGAGATGAATTAAGGGTGTGCCCCAGGGTTCCATTTTAGCTCCTGTGTTGTTCTCAAGTTTTAGGGAAATGGGATGCAACCAGCAAAGTTGCATCTACAGTGCATTCGGAAAAGTATTCAGACCCCTTTACTTTTAGCATATTTTGTAATGTTGCAGTCTTAATCTAAAATGGGTTGAATATGCATTTTTTTCTCATCAATCTACACACAATAACCCATAATGACAAAGCGAAAACAGGTCTGCAAATGTATTAAAAAAAAAAAAAAAACAGAAATACCTTATTTACATGAGTATTCATACCCTTTGCTATGAGAAATTGAGGACAGGTGCATCCTGTTTCCATTAATCATCCTTGAGATGTTTCTTCAACTTGATGGAAGTCCACCAGTGGTAAATTCAATTGATTGGACATGATTTGGAAAGGCACACACCTGTCTATATAAGGTCCCACAGTTTACAGTGCATGTCAGAGCAAAAATCAAGCCATGAGGTCGAAAGAATTGTCCGTAGAGCTTCGGGACAGTATTGTTTTGAGGCACAGATCTGGGGAATGGTACCAAAAAATTCTGTAAGCATTGAAGGTCCCCAAGAACACAGTGGCCTCCATAATTCTAAAATGGAAAAAGTTTGGAACCACCAAGACACTTCCTAGAACTGGCCGCCAAACTGAGCAATCGGGGGAGAAGGAACTTTGTCAAGGAGATGACCAAGAACCCGATGGTCACTCTGACAGAGCTCCAGAGTTCCTTTGTGGAGATGTCGATGGGAGAACCTTCCAGAAGGACAGCCATCTCTGCAGCACTCCACCCATCAGACCTTAATGGTAGAGTGGCCAGACGGATGCCACTTCTCAGTAAAGGGCACATGACAGCCCACTTGGAGTTTGCCAAAAGGCACCTAAAGGACCACGAGAAACAAGATTATCTGGTCTGATGAAACCAAGATGGAACTCTTTGGCCTGAATGTCAAGTGTCACGTCTGGAGGAAACCTGGCACCATCCATACAGTGAAGCATCGTGGTGGCAGCATCATGCTGTGGGGATGTTTTTCAGCGGCAGGGACTGGGAGACTAGTCAGGATCGAGGGAAAGATGAAAGTAGAGATCCTTTATGAAAACCTGCCCCAGAGCACTCAGGAACTCAGACTGGGGCGAAGGTTCACCTTCCAACAGGACAACGACCCTAAGCTCACAGCCAAGACAACACAGGAGTGGCTGCAGGGCAAGTCTCTGAATGTCCTTGAGTGGCTCAGCTAGATTCCGGACTTGAACCCGATTTAACATCTCTGGAGAGACCTAAAAATAGCTGTGCAGCAACGCTCCCCATCCAACCTGACATAGCTTGAGAGGATCTGCAGAGAAGATTAGGAGAAACTCCCCAAATACAGGTCTGCCAAGCTTGTAGCGTCATACACAAGAAGACTCGAGGCCATAATTGCTGCCAAAGGTGCTTCAACAAAATACTGAGTAAAGTATCTGAATACAATACATATGTAAATGTGATATTTCAGTTTTTAAAAAACTGTTTTTGCTTCGTCATTACGGGGTATTGAGTGTAGATTGATTTAAGAATAAGAATAATCCATTTAAGAATAATGATGTAACGTAACAAAATGTGGAAAAAGTCAAGGGGTTCTGAATGCACTGTATATGCAGATGATAAAGTCATATATTTGTATTTAGTTGATTGAACCTTTATTTAACTAGGCAAGTCAGTTAGGAACAAAATGTTATTTACAATGACGGCCTCTCCAACCTAACTTGAGTGACGCGTGGCCCATTGTACACCGCCCTATGGGACTCCCAATCACGCCCAGATGTGATACAGCCTGGATTCGAACCAGGGACTGTAGTGATGCCTCTTGCACTGAGATGCAGTGCCTTTAGACCGCTGCGCCACTCGGGAGTCCCAAAATGTATGTGCTCCTTCTCTGGTACAGGCTGTTGAAGAGCTCCAGACTGCTTTTCAGTTACTGCAGGCCTCCCTTTATGGTCTCAAACTGGTCTTGAATGTACAAAAAAACTGAATTCATGACCTTTACAAGAGCTCGCAATCAGCCAGAGAAGGTTAGCATTGTCACATCTGGTGGCTTACCCATTGAAAAAGTGTCATCATACAAATACCTAGGTATCTGGTTGGATGACAAGTTGTCCTTTAAAGTTCATGTGGATAATCTTGTAAGGAAGCTTAAATTGAAATTGGGTTTTTATTTTCGTAATAAGGCTTGCTATCTGCTTATGGCCAGGCAGAAGCTTGTTCAGGCTACTTTTGTCGTTGTAATTGATTATGGTGACATGTTGTATATACAAGCAGACTCTTCCGTTTTAGAGACTGGACTCTGTTTATCATGCATCCTTGGGCTTTATTACAAACACCAAGTCACTCCCCCAACATTGCACATTGTACCAAATGGTAGGTTGGACCTCACTTTATATGTGCAGAAAGCTACCTTGACTTTGTGGGTTCTTCTACAAAGCCCTTTTGGGTAAACTCCCTCTTTACCTCTGTAGTCTGGTCTCCTTCACCACCAGCAGTTACCATACCTGGTCTGCTAGGTGGTTGCTACTTAAAGTCCCCAGGACATTCACAGTATTATGCAAGACTGCCTTCTCATCTGGTGCACCAGAGGCAGGGAATAGTCTACTACCCATGCTTCTACTGCATGCTGTATGTTAATGCCGCTGGATCAATCTAACATTTTGATGGGAGACTTTTTTACAGAGGAGTGTAAATGCTTTTTTATTAGGCTGGATCATGTTGTTGAATTGTATTCTATTGTTGTATGTTTTAGTTATGTAATGTGGTAATTGTTGGCCAGGTCTCCCTTGAAAAAGAGACTAAGGGCCTCAATGGGCTTTTCCTGGTTAAATAAAGGTTAAATAAAAAAATAACAATGTGTTTACATCCCTGTTTGTGTTTTCTCCTTTGCCAAGATAATCCATCCACCTGACAGATGTGGCATATCAAGAAGAAGATTAAACAGCATGATCATTTAACAGGTGCATCTTGTTCTGGGGATAATAAAAGGCCACTCTAAAATATGCAGTTTTGTCACACAGCACAATGCCACAGATGTCTCAAGTTTTGAGGGAGCATGCAAATGGCATGCTGACTGCAGGAATGTCCACCAGTACTGAGAATTTCATGTTAATATCTCTACCATAAGCCGCCTCTAACATCGTTTTAGAGAATTTGGCAGTACATCCAACCGGCCTAACAACCGCAGACTGCGTGTAACACCAGCCCAGGACCTCCACATCCGGCTTCTTCACCCGCGGGATCATCTGAGACCAGTCACCCGGACACCTGATGGAACTGTGGGTTTGCACAACCGAACAATTCCTGCAAAAACTGTAAAAAAAAAAAACGTCTCAGGGAAGCTCACCTGCGTGCTCGTCGTCCTCACCAGGGTCTGACTGCAGTTCGGCGTTGTAATTGTCTTGTGTGTGTGTGTGTGTGTGTGTGTGTGTGTGTGTGTGTGTGTGTGTGTGTGTGTGTGTGTGTGTGTGTGTGTGTGTGTGTGTGTGTGTGTGTGTGTGTGTGTGTGTGCATGCTCTGTGTATGCGTGTGTACAGTTGAAGTCGGAAGTTTACATACACTTAGGTTGGAGTCATTAAAGCTCGTTTTTCAACCACTCCACACATTTCTTGTTAACAAACTATAGTTTTGGCAAGTCAGTTAGGACATCTACTTTGTGCATGACACAAGTCATTTTTCCAACAATTGTTTACAGACAGATTATTTCACTTATAATTCACAGGATCACAATTCCAGTGGGTCAGAAGTTTACATACACTAAGTTGACTGTGCCTTTAAACAGCTTGGAATATTCCTGAAAATGATGTCATGGCTTTAGAAGCTTCTGATAGGCTAATTGACATCATTTGAGTCAATTGGAGGTGTACCTGTAGATGTATTTCAAGGCCTACCTTCAAACTCAGTGCCTCTTTGCTTGTCATCATGGGAAAATCAAATTTGCGTCACAGTTACTTTTAGTTAATATCATCACCCCTTTTGAATTTCTTTGCCCATGACAGAAGTATATTTCCCGCCCACAGTTATTTTTCCACAAAACTTCAGCTAAAATTGTTGAATGTGTTTCCTGTAAATAATAGATATTATATTCCTTCTCTTTTAGCCAGTTAACTGCTGATTGTCTTTTCTTATTATCTGCTAAGCCATTTCAATTGTAACTGGCTATACTTATTTCACCACTTACCATAATGAGACACAAGTTTCATTTCTATTTATCAAAATATATGTTTGTAAACTTACCATTAGAAAGTAACATGATGACTGAGAGTCTATATAGCTGTACCATGATATTTGCCATCCTTCGATAACAGCACACAGAGCCACCCACAGAACAGAAGCAGATCAACCGCCAAATGCATTTCCATACCTCGATTTGTATTATATATAGCTATTAAAAAAAATATATATATATATATATATATATTTAAATATTCCTGTTTATCTTATTTTCTATAATTAGCTATTAATATTTGTAGTAATGTAGGCAGTTTATTGCAAGGAATTTTATCTCTTATCAGTCTCGACATTACCAGAAATACATTACGGAAAGCAATTATTATTTTAGCAAACAATTATTGTGATTCATCCTATATTGTCCCTAACATATTTTTCTCCCTCGCAACAGTTGTGGGACACACACACACACACACACACACACACACACACACACACACACACACACACACACACACACACACACACACGCAACCCCTTTCCACCACAACAACCATAGACTCAGATTCTCACCATCTCAGAGATATACCCCTTTCCCCTGAAACACCCACAACATGGTCCCCCGTATTGACCATATTCCCAAGCATCTCCGTGCAGTCAGACCTTTGATTTTGTGCCACCAGGGCCACAATAATATGCCCCCTCTCTGAATGTCTGAGTGTGACCACCCTCCCAATGGGTTACTGCAGCTAGTGTTGCCAGCAATGCCACTGCCTGGGTGGGGGCACCCCACCGGAATCCCCACCGGCTAGGTACAAGGTCATCAAGGTTCTCATTAGCAGCTTTGAGAATTCCCTTGTATAGTATACTCTCTCATCAGGGGGCTCTGGCTCTGCAGGACCACCGCTGCCAAGCAGGCTCAGAATCGTGAGGGGGCGGTGCTGCTCTTGGTCTCTGACCGCATTTTGGCTGCATACAGGCAGCTTACAGCAGGCCCATAAAACAGATAGGGACTTTTTATCTCCACCATGTTTGTGCTTTTGTGTTCCAATTAGTTATATTTCAAGATAGATAGAAAAGTTACATATTTTTTGGTTTCATTACGATTCATACCATGGCTAGTATTGTGTGTTTCATTATTTGCCTCCTCTATGAGAACTTTGTAATTTTTAGAATAACCATGGAGTAATCTTTGTGTCTCTGAACAACTGGTTATCAATATACAGTTTATCGACTACTAGAGCTACTCTTTCTCCTTTCAATCTATTTTCCTTGAATATTGGATACAGAACTACAGACCTCCATTCTGTAATTTCCTTCGGGAACTGGTCATTCATGCCTATTTTCGTGCCAGCAAGTCTTTCACCCAGGCTTTTAATCATTATTTTATCTTTAAAGAAAGCAAATTTGGCAACAATTGGGCGTTCATACCTCTGCCCTCTATCCGAAGCGGTGTACACGTTCGAGTTGGATTTTGTCGATAGCTTCACGTGGGATCTGAAGAGCTGTAAGGAGGAACTCACTAACTACAGATTCAGGAACTTCTCCTTCTTTCTCTTGTATTCCTGTAAGTACCAGATTCTCTCTCATGGATCTAGTCTGTATTTTTACATTTACATTTTAGTCATTTAGCAGACGCTCTTATCCAGAGCGACTTACAGTAGTGAATGCATACATTTCATTTCATGCTTTTTTTTTTTGTACTGGCCCCCCGTGGGAATCGAACCCACAACCCTGGCGTTGCGCACACCATGCTCTACCAAAGTAAGGCTTCTCTCACAACGATGTTCTCCTTTTTAAGTTCATTAACTTCGGTTTTAATCTTGTTGACTGTCCCTTTCAGCTTGTTTGTGTCTTTCTCCAATGTTGCAGGTTTTTGGTCACTCATCTCGAGGCCTTCAACTCTTTTATATCCTTACTGACTAGTTCTAGTATACCCAGTTTGTCATTTATTGATTTTAACAGATGCGTTTCGACCTTTACCATTCCCGGTGGTGAAAATATTAAATCTTCTGTGTCTGTCATAGTGTCATGTTTTCGTTTTGAAATAGGTTCCCCTGTCTTACTCTTCATCATGTTGAGATTGGTTCCCCTGTCTTACTCTTCATCATGTTTGGGTGTTGCTTGTTTTCGTAATATTTGTAGATACATTTCTTTAGCCTTATGATTTATTTTGTGTTGTTATCCAGATTGAAGGTTATTACCCACCAGATTGTGAAGTGCTAATATTTAGTCTAACTTACCGATATTGAATATTATGTTTTTAGGTGATCTACACTGCTGTGTTCAGTCCGCCATCTTCCTCCTAGATCTTGTTAAGCATCATTAATGATATGCAATTAAGGTATTAAACATCATTAATGATATGCAATTAAGGTATTAAGCACCATTAATGATATGCAATGAAGGTATTAAGCATCATTAATGATATGCAATTAAGGTATTAAGCGTCATTAATAACATGCAATTAAGGTATTAAGCATAATTCATGCTATACAATTAAGGTGTTAAGCCCATTTTCATGCATGAGTTCCCCCAAGAGGGTGACACAGATGGAGCATTAGGTTAGAGCATTGGACCAGTAAACCGAAAGGTTGCTAGTTAGAATCTCCGAGCCGAGAAGGTGCAAATTCTGCTGATCTGCCCTTGAGCAAGACACTTACCCTTAATTGCTCAAGGGTTCGCTGTCATCAATGGCTCATCTGTGGCCCCGCTCTCCAAAAGTTTCTCAGGGGATACTGGTGTCACGACTTCAGCCGAAGTCGGTCCCTCTCCTTGTTCAGGCGACGTTCGGCGGTCGACGTCACCAGCCTTCTAGCCATCGCTAATCCACTTTTTATTTTCCATTTGTTTTGTCTTTGTTTTACACACCTGGTTTCAATTCCCCAATTACATGTTCATTATTTAACCCTCTGTTTTCCCCATGGTTTTTGTGCGTGATTGTTTTATGTATGTTCGGTCCGTTATTGTGGGCTCGGTATTACGACATGTTATTGGTATATTTGAATAAAGTTACTTGTGTTACTCATCTCTGCTGTCCTGCGCCTGACTCCTCTGCACCACCTACACCCAGACCACTACAGAATCACGCACCCCAAAAATGGAGTCAGCAGGAGCAGAAAACCCCCCTTTGGCGGTCGAGGAGCGCGTCCAGCAGCAAGCGACCATGTTACAACGTCTCGACACCGCCATGGATCGCGTGCTGTCCCACTGGGACCGATGGGAGACAAGAAGAGTTTTTCCAGCACCTCCACCGGCACCACTACAACAGGCACCACTGTTCACCCCTCCTTCACCCGGTCCCAGTGGGATTCGGGAAGCGCTCCTGAGGGAGTATGATGGGACGAGGTGCTGCGCTTAGTGCGACCAGAGGAGAGGCCGTTCCCTGTACCATCTGTGGCCACAGAGGGCACACTGCTGGTTGGTGCTGGGGAGGTTCCTCTGGAAGCCCCCTGTTGCTCACATGTTTTTGTTTATCAATTTTCCTGAGTTTTCCCCGTATTCCCAGCATAAGGTGCTCGTAGATTCAGGCGAAGCTGGGAATTTTATTGACAGAGCATTTGCCCATGGTTTAGGGATCCCCATTGATCCTGTGGATATGCCCTTCCCTGTGCACGCCCTAGATAGTCGACCATTAGGGTCAGGGCTAATTAGGGAGGCCACCGCTCCACTGGGCATGGTTACGCAGGAGGGTCACAAGGAGAGAATTAGTCTTTTCCTTATTGATTCTCCTGCGTTTACCGTGGTGCTGGGCCTACCCTGGTTGGCCTGTCATGACCCCACTATTTCGTGGCAACAGAGGTCTCTCAAGGGGTGGTCACAAAAGTGTTCAGGGAGGTGTTTAGGGGTTTCCATTGGTGCTACTACGGTGGAAAGTCCAGACCAGGTCTCCACCGTGCGCATCCTCTCTGAATATGCCGATTTGGCTCTCGCCTTCTGTAAGAAGAGGGTGACTCAATTACCACCCCATCGACGGGGGGATTGTGCAATAAATCTCCTGGTAGACGCAGCACTTCCCAGGAGTCACGTGTATCCCTGTCACAGGAGGAGACGGCGGCTATGGAAACATATGTCTCCGAATCCCTGGGGCAGGGATACATTCGGCCCTCCACTTCACCTGCCTCCTCGAGTTTCTTTTTTGTGAAGAAGTAGGATGGAGGTCTGCGCCCATGCATTGACTATCGAGGTATCAACCAAATCACTGTGAGGTACAGCTACCCGCTGCCTCTCATAGCCAGTGCAATAGAGTCAATGCACGGGGCGCGCTTCTTCACAAAATTGGATCTCAGGAGCACCCACACCCTGGTGCGTATCTGGGAGGGGGACGAGTGGAAGACGGCATTTAATACCACCTCAGGGCACTATGAGTACCTCGTCATGCCGTACGGGTTGATGAATGCTCCATCAGTCTTCCAGGCCTTTGTAGATGAGTTTTTCCGGGACCTGCACGGGCAGGGTGGAGTGGTGTATATCCACAACATTCTGATGTACTCTGCTACATGCGCCGAGCATGCGTCCCTGGTGCGCAGGGTGCTTGGTCGACTGTTGGAGCGTGACCTGTAAGTCAAGGCTGAGAAATGTCTGTTCTTCCAACAGTCCGTCTCCTTCCCAGGGTACCACATTTCCACTTCAGGGGTGGAGATGGAGAGTGACCGCATTTCAGCCGTGCGTAATTGGCCGAAACAGGACAAATATAAGCACCCCCTATTTGACCTAATCTCACCCTTGTTGTCAGCTCCATTCCTAGTCAGAGGAGTCCAGCGAGGCTGAGGGGTGTGATTCACCTTGATCCAATCTGGTCTGTTCTGGTCCATTTAACCTACAGAGCCAACCTGGGCTGTACTGGTCCATTTAAACTACAGAGAGCCAACCTGGGCTGTACTGGTCCATTTAACCTACAGAGAGCCAACCTGGGCTGTACTGGTCCATTTAACCTACAGAGCCAACCTGGGCTGTACTGGTCCATTTAACCTACAGAGAGCCAACCTGGACTGTACTGGTCCATTTAACCTACAGAGAGCTAACCTGGGCTGTACTGGTCCATTTAACCTACAGAGAGCCAACCTGGGCTGTACTGGTCCATTTAACCTACAGAGAGCCAACCTGGGCTGTACTGGTCCATTTAACCTACAGAGAGCCAACCTGGGCTGTACTGGTCCATTTAACCTACAGAGAGCCAACCTGGACTGTACTGGTCTATTTAACCTACAGAGAGCCAACCTGGGCTGTACTGGTCCATTTAACCTACAGAGAGCCAACCTGGACTGTACTGGTCTATTTAACCTACAGAGAGCCAACCTGGACTGTACTGGTCTATTTAACCTACAGAAAGCCAACCTGGGCTGTACTGGTCTATTTAACCTACAGAGAGCCAACCTGGGCTGTACTGGTCTATTTAACCTACAGAGAGCCAACCTGGACTGTACTGGTCTATTTAACCTACAGAGAGCCAACCTGGGCTGTACTGGTCTATTTAACCTACAGAGAGCCAACCTGGACTGTACTGGTCTATTTAACCTACAGAGAGCCATGCTGGCCATTATGACCTCTTTGAACTATTTATTTTATTTAACCTTTATTTAACTACAATGTCGGCCTACCAAAAGACAAAAGGCCTAAAGCGGGGTCGGGGTATGGGATTAAAAGATATATAAATAAATTAAATAAAAATATAGGACAAAACACACATCACGATAAGAGAGACAACACTACATAAAGAGAGACCTAAGACAACAACATAGCATGGCAGCAACACATGACAACACAGCATGGTAGCAACACAACATGACAAAAACATGGTAGAAACACAACATGGTAGCAACACAACATGACAACAACATGGTAGCAACACAACATAACAACAACATGGTAGCAACACAACATGACATGGTAGAGACAACAATACATCACGCAAAGCAGCCACAACTGTCAGTAAGTGTCCACGATTGATTCTTTGAATGAAGAAATTGAGATAAAACTGTCCAGTTTGAGTGTTTTTTGCAGCTCATTCCAGTCGCTAGCTGCAGCGAACTGAAAAGACCGACCCAGGGATGTGTGTGCTTTAGGGATCTTTATTATTGGTCACATACACATGGTTAGCAGATGTTAATGCGAGTGTAGCGAAATGCTTGTGCTTCTAGTTCCGACAGTGCAGTAATATCTAGCAAGTAACCCAACAATTTCACAACAACTAACTTATACACACAAGTGTAAAGGAAAGAAAAATAATATGTACATATAAATATATAGATGAGCGATGGCCGAACGGCATAGACAAGATGCAGTAGATGGTATAGAGTACAGTATATACATATGAGATGAGTGATGTAGGGTATGTAAACATTATATAAAGTGGCATTGTTTAAAGTGGCTAGTGATACATTTATTACATCCAAGGAATGTAGCAGTAGTCGATGAACAGCATTCTTACATAGGTATTCCTCTTGTCCAGATGGGTTAGGGCATCGTCTGTGGACCTATTGGGGCGGTAAGCAAATTGGAGTGGGTCTAGGGTGTCAGGTAGGGTGGAGGTGATATGATCCTTGACTAGTCTCTCAAAGCACTTCATGATGACGGAAGTGAGTGCTACGGGGCGATAGTCGTTTAGCTCAGTTACCTTAGCTTTCTTGGAAACAGGAACAATGGTGGCCCTCTTGAAGCATGTGGGAACAGCAGACTGGGATAGGGATTGATTGAATATGTCCGTAAACACACCAGCCAGCTGGTCTGCGCATGCTCTGAGGACGCGGCTAGGGATGACGTCTGCGAGGGTTAACACGTTTAAATCTTTTACTCACCTTGGCTGCGGTGAAGGAGTCCACAGGTTTTGATAGCGGGCCGTGATGGTGGCACTGTATTGTCCTCAAAGCGAGCGAAGAAGTTGTTTAGTTTGTCTGGTAGCAAGACATCGGGGTCTGCGACGGGGCTGGTTTTCTTTTTGTAGTCCGTGATTGACTGTAGACCCTGCTACATTCCTCTCGTGTCTGAGCCATTGAATTGCAACTCTACTTTGTCTCTATACTGACGCTTAGCTTGTTTGATTGCCTTGCGGAGGGAATAGCTACCCTGTTTGTATTCGGTCATGTTTCCTGTCACCTTGCCCTTATTAAAAGCAGTGGTTCGCGCTTTCAGTTTTGCGCGAATGCTGCCATCATTCCACGGTTTCTGGTTGGGGAAGGTTTTAATAGTCGCTGTTGGCACAACATCACCGATGCACTTGCTAATAAACTCGCTCACCAAATCAGCGTATACATTAATGTTGTTGTTCGACGCTATCCGGAACATATCCCAGTCCACGTGATCGATGCAATCTTGAAGCGTTAAATCAGATTGGTCCGACTAGCGTTGAACAGACCTGAGCACGGGCATTCCCTGTTTTAGTTTCTGCCTATAGGCTGGGAGCAACAAAGTCGTGGTCAGATTTGCCGAAAGGAGAGCGAGGGATGGCTTTGTATACGACGCGGAAGTTAGAGTAACAATGATCCAGAATTTTCCCAGCCCGGGTCATGCATTCGATATGCTGATAAAATATAGGGAGCCTTGTTTTCAGATTAGCCTTGTTAAAATCCCAAGCTACAATACATGCAGCCTCAGGTTATGTGGTTTCCAGTTTACATAGAGTCCAATGAAGTTCTTTCAGGGCCATCGAGGTGTCTGCTTGGGGGGGATGTACACAACTGTGATTATAATCAAAGAGAATTCTCTTGGTAGATAATGCGGTCGGCATTTGATTGTAAGGAATTCTAGGTCAGGTAAACAAAAGGACTTGAGTTCCTGTATGTTGTTATGATCACACCACGACTCGTTAATCATAAGGCATACACCCCCGCCCTTCTTCTTACCAGAGCGATATTTGTTTCTATCGGCGCGATGCGTGAAGAAACCAGGTGGCTGTACCGACTCTGATAACATATCCCGAGTGAGCCATGTTTCCGTGAAACAGAGAATGTTACAATCTCTGATGTCTCTCTGGAAGGCAACCCTTGCTCGGATTTCGTCTACCTTGTTGTCAGGAGACTGGACGTTGGCTAGTAAGAGCGGTGGGCGATATGCCTATCTACGGAGCCTGACCAGAAGATCGCTCCGTCTGCTCCTTCTGCAGCGCCGTTGTTTTTGGTTGCCTGCTGGGAGCCGATCCATTGTCCTGGGTGGTGGACCAAACAGAGGATCCGCTCCGGGATAGTCGTATTCCTGGTCGTAATGTTGCCATTGCTCTTATATCCAATAGTTCCTCCCGGCTGTATGTAATGAGACTTAAGATTTCCTGGGGTAACAGTGTAAGAAATAATACATAAAAAAAAATACTACATAGTTTCCTAAGAACGCGAAGCGAGGCGGTCATCTCTGTCGGTACCGGAAGAACGGGTGTTGTATGTGGAGGATGAGGGCTGCAGTAGATGTCTCAGATAGTGGGGTTTTATAAATAAGCATCAATCAGTGGGTCATCTACAGAGATGACAAGTTTACAGAGGAGTATAGAGTGCAGTCATGTGTCCTATAAGGAGCACTGGTGGAAATCTGAAGGCAGAATGGTAAAGAACAAGAGCACCCTTTCCTGCCGATCTATAAATTATATCTCCGTAATCTAGCATGGGTAGGATGGTCATCTGAATCAAGGTTAGATTGTCAGCTGGGCTGAAAGAGGAGCGGAGAGATTGCATACCAGAGAGAATACTATAGACATCAAGAAAGCCAGTCAGTTGATTATTGACAAGTTTTTCAACATTATTGATAAACAGGGCAAAATAGAAATAGGCCTATAACAGTTAGGATCAGCTTGATCTCCCCATTTAAATAAAGGATGAACCGTGGCTGCCTTCCAAGCAATGCAAACCTCCCCAGAGAGGAGAGACAGGTTAAAAAGGTCAGAGATGGGCTTGGCGATGATAGGGGCAGCAACCTTAAAGAAGTGAGGGCACAGGCTGGTGCTGATGGAGGACGATAACACCCAGCGAGAGTCAACGAAGAGCTATTTGAAAATGTAATGCTTAAAATCAGCAAATAAAATTGTTTGGGGACAGACTTGGTGGAGACAACCGAGCACTGAAGGTGATCCTTGGTAAAGATTGCCACTCCCCCACCTTTGGAAGATCTGTCTTGCCGAAAAAGGTTATAACCAGAAAGGTTAACGTCAGTATTCAAAACACTCTTCCTTAAAACCTCACTAGGGCACTGGCCAACATCCAGTGAAATTGCAGAGCGCCAAATTCAAAAACAGAAATACTCATTATAAACATTCATAAAACATACAAGTGTTATACATCGGTTTAAAGAGTAATTTCTTGTTAATCCAACCACGGTGTCAGATTTCAAAAAGGCTTTACGGCGAAAGCATACCATGCGATTATCTGAGAACAGCGCCCAGCAGACAAATCATTACAAACAGTTACCAGCCAAGTAGAGGAGTTACACAAGTCAGAAATAGAGATAAAATTAATCACTTACCTTTGATGATCTTCATATGGTTGCACTCACAAGACTCCCATTTACTCAATAAATGTTAGTTTTGTTCGATAAAGTCCCTCTTTATATCCAAAAAAACTCCGTTTTGTTTGCGGGTTTTGTTCAGTAATCCACAGGCTCAAACGCAGTCACTACAGGCAGACAAAAAATCCAAATAGTATCCGTAAAGTTCGTAGAAACATGTCAAATGATGTGTATAATCAATCCTCAGGTTGTTTTTAGCCTAAATAATCGATAATATTTCAACCGGACAATAACATCGTCAATATAAAAGGTAAACAAGAAAGGCGCACTCTCGGTCGTGCACATGAAAAATCTCTGGGACACTGTAGTGTCCACTCATTTAGAGTGGTCTTACTCTCTCATTTTTCAGAATACAAGCATGAAACAATTTCTAAAGACTGTTGACATCTAGTGGAAGCCATAGGAAGTGCAATTTGAGTCCTAAGTCAATGGATACTGTAATGGCAATAGAAAACTACAAACATAAAAAAATCCCACTTCCTGGATGGATTTTTCTCAGGTTTTCGCCTGCCAAATCAATTCTGTTATACTCACAGACATTATGTTAACAGTTTTGGAAACTTTAGAGTGTTTTCTATCTAAATCTAACAATTGTATGCATATCCTAGCTTCTGGGCCTGAGTAGCCGGCAGTTTACTCTCGTGAAGTTAACCACGTCTCAGTAATGACCAAGACATCTGGATTGGAGCTGTGAACCCACACTTTCAATTTATCCATTTTAGGTAATAAGCTTCTAGTCTTAATGTGCAGAAAACCCAGGCTTTTACGAGAGCAGAAATTAGTGAAGCAGATATCAGAGTTGAATTGGGGCTAGCAACAGTAGATGGGCCAGGGTGTACATGCACATTTCCAGAAACCATCAGCAGTAATACAATCAAGGCACGGCAGAGAGTGTACTGAATGGTACTGTGCACAGTGATATACGGTTGTACCGGATAGGAACAGGCCTACATCATAGTTTACCATGATGGCTTGGGGGTGGAACTGTTGTCACCGACAACAGTGGTTCAACTTCAGTTGCTGATAATACAAAAACATTAAATATGGTTAACTATATCAGACCATTCACACACAGACACACACACACACACAAACACACAGACACAAACTCTCTCTCATACACACACACACACATACACACACACACACACACACACAAACACTCACACACACACATATAAACACAAACAAACTCTCACACACATAAACTTTTGCTATGAACTTTAATAATATCAAGTGTAATCTCATATGCGAGGTCATGACATGGTGCGTCATAGTCAGGGCTGCTCATGCATGCGGTCGCCAATCAGAGTGACATTTTTTCCAAATCTTTTCCAACGTTTCATCAAAGGTGAAAGTGAGGGAAATGTAATCAATATTGCTATTCAATTAATAACAAAAAGATTAGCGCTAAACCATATGAATAAATTAACAATTATCATCCCCACCAAGACTTATGCTTTATCACGCTGACATTACAGTTAATAAACTATCTGTCTGACTCATGATGTGACATGACAGTTAATAAACTATCTGTCTGACTCATGAGGTGACATGACAGTTAATAAACTATCTGTCTGACTCATGATGTGACATGACAGTTAATAAACTATCTGTCTGACTCATGAGGTGACATGACAGTTAATAAACTATCTGTCTGACTCATGAGGTGACATGACAGTTAATAAAAAATCTGTCTGACTCATGAGGTGACATGACAGTTAATAAACTATCTGTCTGACTCATGAGGTGACATGACAGTTAATAAACTATCTGTCTGACTCATGAGGTGACATTACAGTTAATAAACTATCTGTCTGACTCATGAGGTGACATTACAGTTAATAAACTATCTGTCTGACTCATGATGTGACATTACAGTTAATAAACTATCTGTCTGACTCATGACGTGACATTGCAGTTAATAAACTATCTGTCTGACTCATGAGGTGACATTACAGTTAATAAACTATCTGTCTGACCCATGATGTGACATTACAGTTAATAAACTATCTGTCTGACTCATGACGTGACATTACAGTTAAACTATCTGTCTGACTCATGAGGTGACATGACAGCTAATAAACTATCTGTCTGACTCATGACGTGACATTACAGTTAATAAACTATCTGTTTGACTCATGAGGTGACATGACAGTTAATAAACTATCTGTCTGACTCATGATGTGACATTACAGTTAATAAACTATCTGTCTGACTCATGAGGTGACATGACAGTTAATAAACTATCTGTCTGACTCATGAGGTGACATGACAGTTAATAAACTATCTGTCTGACTCATGAGGTGACATTACAGTTAATAAAAAATCTGTCTGACTCATGAGGTGACATGACAGTTAATAAACTATCTGTCTGACTCATGATGTGACATGACAGTTAATAAACTATCTGTCTGACTCATGATGTGACATGACAGTTAATAAACTATCTGTCTGACTCATGAGGTGACATGACAGTTAATAAACTATCTGTCTGACTCATGAGGTGACATGACAGTTAATAAAAAATCTGTCTGACTCATGAGGTGACATGACAGTTAATAAACTATCTGTCTGACTCATGAGGTGACATGACAGTTAATAAACTATCTGTCTGACTCATGAGGTGACATGACAGTTAATAAACTATCTGTCTGACTCATGAGGTGACATTACAGTTAATAAACTATCTGTCTGACTCATGATGTGACATTACAGTTAATAAACTATCTGTCTGACTCATGACGTGACATTGCAGTTAATAAACTATCTGTCTGACTCATGAGGTGACATTACAGTTAATAAACTATCTGTCTGACCCATGATGTGACATTACAGTTAATAAACTATCTGTCTGACTCATGACGTGACATTACAGTTAAACTATCTGTCTGACTCATGAGGTGACATGACAGCTAATAAACTATCTGTCTGACTCATGACGTGACATTACAGTTAATAAACTATCTGTTTGACTCATGAGGTGACATGACAGTTAATAAACTATCTGTCTGACTCATGATGTGACATTACAGTTAATAAACTATCTGTCTGACTCATGATGTGACATGACAGTTAATAAATTATCTGTCTGACTCATGAGGTGACATGACAGTTAATAAACTATCTGTCTGACTCATGAGGTGACATGACAGTTAATAAACTATCTGTCTGACTCATGAGGTGACATTACAGTTAATAAACTATCTGTCTGACTCATGAGGTGACATTACAGTTAATAAACTATCTGTCTGACTCATGATGTGACATTACAGTTAATAAACTATCTGTCTGACTCATGACGTGACATTGCAGTTAATAAACTATCTGTCTGACTCATGAGGTGACATTACAGTTAATAAACTATCTGTCTGACCCATGATGTGACATGACAGTTAATAAACTATCTGTCTGACTCATGACGTGACATTACAGTTAAACTATCTGTCTGACTCATGAGGTGACATGACAGCTAATAAACTATCTGTCTGACTCATGACGTGACATTACAGTTAATAAACTATCTGTCTGACTCATGATGTGACATTACAGTTAATAAACTATCTGTCTGACTCATGACGTGACATTGCAGTTAATAAACTATCTGTCTGACTCATGAGGTGACATTACAGTTAATAAACTATCTGTCTGACCCATGATGTGACATTACAGTTAATAAACTATCTGTCTGACTCATGACGTGACATTACAGTTAAACTATCTGTCTGACTCATGAGGTGACATGACAGCTAATAAACTATCTGTCTGACTCATGACGTGACATTACAGTTAATAAACTATCTGTTTGACTCATGAGGTGACATGACAGTTAATAAACTATCTGTCTGACTCATGATGTGACATTACAGTTAATAAACTATCTGTCTGACTCATGATGTGACATGACAGTTAATAAATTATCTGTCTGACTCATGAGGTGACATGACAGTTAATAAACTATCTGTCTGACTCATGAGGTGACATGACAGTTAATAAACTATCTGTCTGACTCATGAGGTGACATTACAGTTAATAAACTATCTGTCTGACTCATGAGGTGACATTACAGTTAATAAACTATCTGTCTGACTCATGATGTGACATTACAGTTAATAAACTATCTGTCTGACTCATGACGTGACATTGCAGTTAATAAACTATCTGTCTGACTCATGAGGTGACATTACAGTTAATAAACTATCTGTCTGACCCATGATGTGACATGACAGTTAATAAACTATCTGTCTGACTCATGACGTGACATTACAGTTAAACTATCTGTCTGACTCATGAGGTGACATGACAGCTAATAAACTATCTGTCTGACTCATGACGTGACATTACAGTTAATAAACTATCTGTTTGACTCATGAGGTGACATGACAGTTAATAAACTATCTGTCTGACTCATGATGTGACATTACAGTTAATAAACTATCTGTCTGACTCATGATGTGACATGACAGTTAATAAACTATCTGTCTGACTCATGAGGTGACATGACAGTTAATAAACTATCTGTCTGACTCATGAGGTGACATTACAGTTAATAAAAAATCTGTCTGACTCATGAGGTGACATGACAGTTAATAAACTATCTGTCTGACTCATGATGTGACATTACAGTTAATAAACTATCTGTCTGACTCATGATGTGACATGACAGTTAATAAACTATCTGTCTGACTCATGAGGTGACATGACAGTTAATAAACTATCTGTCTGACTCATGAGGTGACATGACAGTTAATAAACTATCTGTCTGACTCATGAGGTGACATTACAGTTAATAAACTATCTGTCTGACTCATGAGGTGACATTACAGTTAATAAACTATCTGTCTGACTCATGATGTGACATTACAGTTAATAAACTATCTGTCTGACTCATGACGTGACATTGCAGTTAATAAACTATCTGTCTGACTCATGAGGTGACATTACAGTTAATAAACTATCTGTCTGACCCATGATGTGACATTACAGTTAATAAACTATCTGTCTGACTCATGACGTGACATTACAGTTAAACTATCTGTCTGACTCATGAGGTGACATGACAGTTAATAAACTATCTGTCTGACTCATGATGTGACATTACAGTTAATAAACTATCTGTCTGACTCATGATGTGACATGACAGTTAATAAACTATCTGTCTGACTCATGAGGTGACATGACAGTTAATAAACTATCTGTCTGACTCATGAGGTGACATTACAGTTAATAAAAAATCTGTCTGACTCATGAGGTGACATGACAGTTAATAAACTATCTGTCTGACTCATGATGTGACATTACAGTTAATAAACTATCTGTCTGACTCATGACGTGACATTACAGTAAATAAACTATCTGTCTGACTCATGATGTGACATTACAGTTAATAAACTATCTGTCTGACTCATGAGGTGACATGACAGTTAATAAACTATCTGTCTGACTCATGAGGTGACATTACAGTTAATAAACTATCTGTCTGACTCATGAGGTGACATTACAGTTAATAAACTATCTGTCTGACTCATGATGTGACATTACAGTTAATAAACTATCTGTCTGACTCATGACGTGACATTGCAGTTAATAAACTATCTGTCTGACTCATGAGGTGACATTACAGTTAATAAACTATCTGTCTGACCCATGATGTGACATTACAGTTAATAAACTATCTGTCTGACTCATGACGTGACATTACAGTTAAACTATCTGTCTGACTCATGAGGTGACATGACAGCTAATAAACTATCTGTCTGACTCATGACGTGACATTACAGTTAATAAACTATCTGTTTGACTCATGAGATGACATGACAGTTAATAAACTATCTGTCTGACTCATGATGTGACATTACAGTTAATAAACTATCTGTCTGACTCATGATGTGACATGACAGTTAATAAACTATCTGTCTGACTCATGAGGTGACATGACAGTTAATAAACTATCTGTCTGACTCATGAGGTGACATTACAGTTAATAAAAAATATGTCTGACTCATGAGGTGACATGACAGTTAATAAACTATCTGTCTGACTCATGATGTGACATTACAGTTAATAAACTATCTGTCTGACTCATGACGTGACATTACAGTAAATAAACTATCTGTCTGACTCATGATGTGACATTACAGTTAATAAACTATCTGTCTGACTCATGATGTGACATTACAGTTAATAAACTATCTGAGTCTGACTGATGAGGTGACATTTCCTCAACAGGTTGATAGTTAAACTGTGATACTATCTGAGTCTGACTGATGAGGTGACATTTCCTCAACAGGTTGATAGTTAAACTGTGATACTATCTGAGTCTGACTGATGAGGTGACATTTCCTCAACAGGTTGATTGGTATACTGTGAAACTATCTGAGTCTGACTGATGAGGTGACATTTCCTCAACAGGTTGATAGTTAAACTGTGATACTATCTGAGTCTGACTGATGAGGTGACATTTCCTCAACAGGTTGATAGTTAAACTGTGATACTATCTGAGTCTGACTGATGAGGTGACATTTCCTCAACAGGTTGATAGGTATACTGTGATACTATCTGAGTCTGACTGATGAGGTGACATTTCCTCAACAGGTTGATAGTTAAACTGTGATACTATCTGAGTCTGACTGATGAGGTGACATTTCCTCAACAGGTTGATAGTTAAACTGTGATACTATCTGAGTCTGACTGATGAGGTGACATTTCCTCAACAGGTTGATAGTTAAACTGTGATACTATCTGAGTCTGACTGATGAGGTGACATTTCCTCAACAGGTTGATAGGTATACTGTGATACTATCTGAGTCTGACTGATGAGGTGACATTTCCTCAACAGGTTGATAGTTAAACTGTGATACTATCTGAGTCTGACTGATGAGGTGACATTTCCTCAACAGGTTGATAGTTAAACTGTGATACTATCTGAGTCTGACTGATGAGGTGACATTTCCTCAACAGGTTGATAGTTAAACTGTGATACTTTCTGAGTCTGACTGATGAGGTGACATTTCCTCAACAGGTTGATAGTTAAACTGTGATACTATCTGAGTCTGACTGATGAGGTGACATTTCCTCAACAGGTTGATAGTTAAACTGTGATACTATCTGAGTCTGACTGATGAGGTGGCATTTCCTCAACAGGTTGATAGTTAAACTGTGATACTATCTGAGTCTGACTGATGAGGTGACATTTCCTCAACAGGTTGATAGTTAAACTGTGATACTATCTGAGTCTGACTGATGAGGTGACATTTCCTCAACAGGTTGATAGTTAAACTGTGATACTTTCTGAGTCTGACTGATGAGGTGACATTTCCTCAACAGGTTGATAGGTATACTGTGATAGACAGGAATATAACAAGAGGACTCTATCTTCATTATGTATAGTTTTGATATGGAACGACATCAGAACCTTCCAAGCACCTCCCTTCATGTGTATAACGCAACATGAAACAGTGTTACAAGGGTAATAATGACAGGAGGGTTCTATAGAGACATGGAAAACGTGTGTTTGATATGGACTGACAGACTAGTAATAACCTGTCGTATGAGGTTTCTGAAACATGTGAAGGAAGCTTTCACCACAATACTGATACAGAGGTATTCAAAAGACAGTAAAGGCCACAGTATAAAGAAGCATGGCTTCACAGCACGGCTTCACAGCACGGCTTCAACAGCACGGCTTCAACAGCACGGTTTCACAGCGTGGTTTCACAGCGTGGCATCAACAACATGGCTTCAAAGCATAGCTTCAACAGCGTGGTTTCACAGCATGGCTTCACAGCATGGCTTCACAGCTGGACTAAGGTGGTAGAGACAGGATAGAGGCTAAAGAGATGGGAGAAAGATGTTTTGTTAAATCCTCTTCACACAGTTTAATGTCTGAGACAGAGAGAGGGAGGGAAGACGAGGAGAGACACGATTGATGGAAGATCAGCTCAGACAATCAAAGGAAGAAAGATTTGGTGATGCATCCCAACAGGTACCCTATTCCTTATTTAGTGCACTACTTTTGACCAGAGCCTTGTAGTATTATGCAATAATCGGGAAGTAAGGGAACAGGGTGCCATTTTGGACACACAATTGGTGATGCCAGAGAGAGAAGCCTGTCTGGTGCACCCTGTCCAACCGTATGTCTGGATCGAATGAGAGAGAGAGGACTGTTTGATAACATCATAGAATTGGTAACGCTCCAACATAACTCATACAGGTCTACGTCAGCCTGGGAATCTGATTAGCCAATGTTGTCTTGTGGTGATTTTATAGGCTTAGTCCTGTTTAAACTAGAAAAACTTAGAGAGAACTGTGATCCCTACCAACCCTTCCAGGATATATCTCAACCAGCCCTACCTGGATACATCCTTACAACTAGCATACCTCCAAAACCATCCCTATCATCCCTACCAACCCTTCCAGGATATATCTCAACCAGCCCTACCTGGATACATCCTACCAGTCATATCGGCCCAACTAGCATACCTCCCTACCTTCCCTCCCAACATACAACCCTACCATCCCTACAATCATACACCCCTACCACCCCTATCATCCCTACCATCCCTACCATCCCTACAAAACCTACAATCATACACCCCTACCACCCCTACCATCCCTACCATCCCTACCATCCCTACAAAACCTGCAATCATACACCCCTACCACCCCTATCATCCCTACCATCCCTACCATCCCTACAAAACCTACAATCATACACCCCTACCACCCCTATCATCCCTACCATCCCTACCATCCCTACAAAACCTACAATCATACACCCCTACCACCCCTACCACCCCAACATCCATCCCAACATACCTCCCTACCGTCCCTACAATCATACACCCCTACCATCCATACCACCCCTACCATCCCTACCATCATACAACCCCACCATCCCTCCCAACATACCTCCCTACCACGACTCCCATCATACACCCCTACAATCATACACCCCTACCATCCCTACCACCCCTACCATCCCTCCCATCATACAACCCCACCATCCCTCCCAACATACCTCCCTACCACGACTCCCATCATACACCCCTACAATCATACACCCCTACCATCCCTACCACCCCTACCATCCCTCCCATCATACAACCCCACCATCCCTCCCAACATACCTCCCTACCACGACTCCCATCATACACCCCTACCATCATACATCACTACCATCCCTACCATCCCTACCACCCCTACCATCATACATCACTACCAGCCCTACCATCATTACCATCACTACAAGCCCTACCATAACTACCAGCCCTACCATCACTACCATCCCTACTGACACTACAAGCCCTACCATCACTACAAGCTCTACCATCACTATCATCCCTACAAGCCCTACCATCACTACAAGCCCTACCATCCCTACTATCACTACAAACCCTACCATCACTACAAGCCCCACCATCACTACCAGCCCTACCATCACTACCATGCCTACCATCACTACAAGCCCTACCATCACTACAAGCCCTACCATCACTTCAAGCCCTACCATCACTACCAGCACTACCATCACTACCATCCCTACCATCACTACAAGCACTACCATCACTACAAGCCCTACCATCACTACCATCCCTACCATCACTACCACCACTACCACCACTACCATCACTACCATCCCTACAATTACTACCATCACTACCATCCCTACCATCACTACCATCACTACCATCCCTACCATTCCTACCAGCCGTACCATCACTACCATCCCTACCATCACTACCATCACTACCATCCCTACCATCACTACCATCACTACCATCCCTACCATTCCTACCAGCCGTACCATCACTACCATCCCTACCAGCACTACCATCACTACCATCCCTACCATACCTACTATCATACATCACTACAATCCCTACCGTCCCTACCATCCCTACCAGCCATACCAATCCTACCATCCATACCAACCTTACCATCACTACCAACCCTACCATCAAACATCCCTACCATCTCTACCATCATACATCACCACCATCCCTACAGTCCCTACCATCCCTACCGTCCCTACCGTCACTACCATCCCTACCGTCCATACCGTCCCTACCGTCCCTACCATCCATACCATCCCTACTGTCCATACCGTCCCTACCGTCCCTACCGTCCCTACCGTCCTTACCATCCCTACCAGCCATACCAAACCTACCATCCAATCCATCACTACCATCTCTACCAACCCTACCATCAAACATCCCTACCATCAAACATCCCTACGATCCCTACCATCCCTACCAATCCTACCATCAAACATCCATACCATCCCTACCATAAAACACCCCTAACATCCCTACCATCTCTGCCATCATACATCCCTACCGTCCCTACCATCCCCACCATCCCCACCATCCCTAACGTCCCTACCATCTCTACCGTCCCTACTGTCCCTACCATCCCTACTATACATACCATCCCTATTATCCCTATCATCCCAACCATCCCTACTATCCCTGCCATCCCTACATCCCTACTATCCATACCAATCCTACCATCAAACAGCACTACCATCCCTACCATCCCAACCCACCCTACCATCACTACAATCCCTACCGTCACTACTGTCCCTACCGTCCCTACCATCCCTTCCATCCCTACCGTCCCTACCATCCCTACCATCCCTACTATCATACATCACTACAATCCCTACCGACCTTACCATCCCTACCATACCTACCATCATACATCACCACAATCCCTACCATCCAAACCATCCCTACCAGTTCTACCGTCCCTAAATCCCTACCAGCCATACCAATCCTACCATCCATACCATCCCTACCATCCCTACCATCAAACATCCCTACCATCCCTACCATCCCTACCAATCCTACCATCCCTACAATCAAACATCCGAAACAACTCTACCATCCCTACCATCCCTACCATCCCTAACATCAAACATCCCTACCATCCCTACCGTCCCTACCGTCCCTACCATCCCTACCGTCACTACCATCCCTACCATACCTACTATCATACATCACTACAATCTCTACCGTCCCTTCTGTCCCTACCGTCCCCACCATCCCTTCCATCCCTACCGTCCCTACCATCCGTACCAACCCTACCATCCCTACCATCCTTACCATCCCTACCAATCCTACAATCCATACCATCCCTACCATCCCTACCAACCCTACCATCAAACATCCCTACCATCCCTACCATCAAATATCCCAAACCTCATACATCACTACCATCCCTACCACCCCTACCATCATACGTCACTACCAGCCCTACCATCACTACCATCACTACAAGCCCTACCATGACTACCAGCCCTACCATCACGACCATCCTTACCGACACTACAAGCCCTAACCTTCCTTACCATCCCTGCCATCCATACCATCCCTACCATCCTTACCATCCCTACTATCCATACCATCCCTACCATCCATACCATCCCTACCATCCATACCATCCCTACCATCCTTACCATCCCTACCATCCTTACCATCCCTACTATCCATACCATCCCTACCATCCATACCATCCCTACTATCCATACCATCCCTACCATCCATACCATCCCTACCATCCATACCATCCCTACCATCCTTACCATCCCTACCATCCTTTCCATCCATACCATCCCTACCTTCCCTACTATCTCTACCATCCTTACCATCCCTACCATCCTTACCATCTCTACCATCACTACAAGCCCTACCATCCTTACATTCCATAACATCACTTCCATCCCTACCATCCCTACCATCAAAAATCACTACCATACCAACCCACCCTACCTTCCCTACTATCCATACGATCCCTACCATCCTTACATTCCATAACATCACTACCATCCCTACCATCCCAACCCACCCTACCTTCCCTACCATCCCTACCATCCTTACATTCCATAACATCACTACCATCCCTAACATACCTACTATCATAAATCACTGCAATCCCTACCAATCCTACCATCCCTACCATCCCTACCATCAAACATCCCTACCATCCATACCATCCCTACCAACCCTACCATCCCTACCAACCCTAACATCAAATATTCCTACCATCCCTACCATCAAACATCCCTAACATCCCTACCATCCCAACTATCCATACCATCCCTACTATCCATACCATCCCTACAATCCCTACCGTCCCTACATCCCTACCATCCATACCGTCCCTACCATCCCTACCTTCCCTACTATCCATACCATCCCTACCGTCCCTACCGTCCCTACCGGCCCTACCGTCCCTACCATCCATACCATCCCTACCATCCTTACCGTCCCTACCGTCCCTACCGTCCCTACCATCCCTACCATCCCTACCAGCCGTACCAATCCTACCATCCATACCATTCCTACTATCCCTACCATCCCTACGATCCCTACCATCAAACATCCATACCATCCCTACCAACCCTACCATCCCTACCATCAAACATCACTACCATCCCTACTATCCCTAGTATCCATACCATCCCTACCATCCCTACTATCCATACCATCCCTACTGTCCATACCAGCCCTACCA
Organism: Salmo trutta; assembly: GCF_901001165.1. Lineage (NCBI taxonomy): Eukaryota > Metazoa > Chordata > Actinopteri > Salmoniformes > Salmonidae > Salmo > Salmo trutta. The sequence goes on along the minus strand of NC_042969.1, from coordinate 35,181,874 downwards.
TCCCTACCATCAAACATCCCTAACATCCCTACCATCTCTACCATCATACATCCCTACCGTCCCTACCATCCCTACCATCCCTACCATCCCTACCGTCCCTACCGTACCTACCGTACCTACCGTCCCTATTCTCCCTACCATCCCTACCATCCCTACCATCAAACATCCCTACCATCAAGCATCACTACCATCCCTACCATCCCTACTATCCATACCTTCCCTACCATCCCTACTGTCCCTACCATCTTTACCGTCCCTACCATCCCTACCGTCTTTAATACCCCCCCTGTCCCTACCATCCATACTATCCATACCATCCCTACCACCCCTACCATCCCTACTATCCATACCATCCCTATCATCCCTACCAGCCCTACTATCCCTACAATCTATACCATCCCTACCGTCCCTACCATCCCTACCATCCCTACCGTCCCTACCGCCCCTACCGCCCCTACCATCCCTACCATCCCTACCGTCCATGCCATCCCTACCGTCCCTACCATCATACATCACTACCATCCCTACCATCCCTAACAGCCCAATCAACAATACAAGCTCTACCAGCACTACTGTCCCTATCAGCCCTACCATCCCTATTAGCCCTACCATCCCTATCAGCCTACCAGCCCTACCAGCATACATCCCTATCATCCCTACCATCCCTATCAGCCCTACCATCCCTACCAGCACTTCCAGCCCTACCAGCATACATTCCTATCAGGCCTACCATCCCTATTAGCCCTACCATCCCTACCAGCCCTAACATCTCTACCAGCTCTACCAGCATACATCCCTACCAGCCCTACCAGTCCTACCAGATTACATCCCTACCAGCCCTACCATCCCTACCAGCCATTCCAGCCCTGCCAGCATACATCTCTACCATCCCTACCATCCCTATTAGCCCTACCATCCCTTCCAGCTCTACTATCCCTACCAGCCCTACCAGCCCTACCAGCCATTCCAGCCCTGCCAGCATACATCTCTACCATCCCTACCAGCCCTACTAGCCCTACCAGCCAAACCAGCATACAGCCTCCCATCCCTACAACACACACCAGCCTTACCAGCATACATCTCTACCATCCCTACCAGCCCTACCAGCCCTACCATCATTTCCAGTTCTACAAGCACTAACATCCCTACCAGTCCTACCATCCCTACCAGTCCATCAGCATACCTACCTACCAGCATACATCCCTACCATGCCTACCAGCACTACTAGCACACATCCCTACCATCTCTACCAATCTTACCATCCCTACAAGCCCTATGGACATTACCAGCCCTACCATCCCTACCAGCCCTAAAAACATACAACCCTACCAGCACTACAAGCACTGCCATCATACATCCCTACGAAATCTACCAACCTACCTGCCCTACCAACTCTACTATCATACATCCCCATGAACTCTACCAGGCTACCATCCCTACCAGCACTACCAGCACTACCAGGCCTACCAGCAAATATCCCTACCATCCCTTTCAACCCTACCAGCATACATCCCTACCAGCCCTACCTGCCCTACCATCCATACCATTTGTACTAGCTCTACCAACTCTACCAGCATATATCTCTACCATCCCTACCATCCTACCATCCCTACCATCCCTACCATCCCTACCATCCTACCATCCTACCATCTGTACTAGCCCTACCAACCCTACCAGCATACATTCTACCATACCTACCATCCCTACCAGCCCTTTCAGCCCTACCAGCCAACAAAGTGAGGGAAAGGATCTCGGAGAAACTGAAGATGAACCACAGGAAGGTTGAGGTGGAGTGCTCCCATAGGACTGGGAAAGCTACCACCGGCCCAGGCGACAGGCCCAGGCCGATAGTGGTCAAGTTCTTGAGGTTCAAGGACAAGGTAACTGTTCTGGAAAGAGCTAAGAACCTGAGAGGAGCCTATATCTTCCTCAAGAAGGTCTATCCTGAAGCTGTGCACCAGAAGAGGAAAGAACTGATCCCAGTCATGAAAGCTGCCAGAGCGCGTGGGGACATTTTTTACATCTGCTACATCACAGGATCATTGTCCACCCTCGCTCCCAAACAGCTTGGTAGGGATGAGAGAGCCAAACCTATGTGTTCGTAGCTTCAACCACACAGCACACACACTTCCACACACCAACTGATTAATGGACTGCTGAATGTATGTTTTTTTCTCCTGCTTTGTTTGCTCTTTTCCATGTTATGTCTATCTCTGATAAGCTACCCAGGAAAGGGCTGTAAAATAGCCCATATTAATATATGTAGCAATAGGTTCAGGAAATTAGTAACTTGCTAAAATCAGATAACATTCATATATTAGCCATTTTTGAGACCCATTTAGAAAGTTAATTTGATGATACAGAAGTAGCAATATGAGGATATAGTACATGGTGTTACAGCCCCACCAGCCCTACCAGTCTACCAGCCCTACCAGCCCTAGTACATGGTGTTACAGCCCTACCAGCCCTACCAGCCCTACCAGCCCTAGTACATGGTGTTACAGCCCTACCAGCCCTACCAGCCCTACCAGCCCTAGTACATGGTGTTACAGCCCTACCAGCCCTACCAGCCCTAGTACATGGTGTTACAGCCCTACCAGCCCTACCAGCCCTACCAGCCCTAGTACATGGTGTTACAGCCCTACCAGCCCTACCAGCCCTACCAGCCCTAGTACATGGTGTTACAGCCCTACCAGCCCTACCAGCCCTAGTACATGGTGTTACAGCCCTACCAGCCCTACCAGCCCTAGTACATGGTGTTACAGCCCTACCAGCCCTACCAGCCCTACCAGCCCTAGTACATGGTGTTACAGCCCTACCAGCCCTACCAGCCCTACCAGCCCTAGTACATGGTGTTACAGCCCTACCAGCTCTACCAGCCCTAGTACATGGTGTTACAGCCCTACCAGCCCTACCAGCCCTACCAGCCCTAGTACATGGTGTTACAGGCCTACCAGCCCTACCAGCCCTACCAGCCCTAGTACATGGTGTTACAGCCCTACCAGCTCTACCAGCCCTAGTACATGGTGTTACAGCCCTACCAGCCCTACCAGCCCTACCAGCCCTAGTACATGGTGGTACAGCCCTACCAGCCCTACCAGCCCTAGTACATGGTGTTACAGCCCTACCAGCCCTACCAGCCCTAGTACATGGTGTTACAGCCCTACCAGCTCTACCAGCCCTAGTACATGGTGTTACAGCCCTACCAGCCCTACCAGCCCTACCAGCCCTAGTACATGGTGGTACAGCCCTACCAGCCCTACCAGCCCTAGTACATGGTGTTACAGCCCTACCAGCCCTACCAGCTCTACCAGCCCTAGTACATGGTGTTACAGCCCTACCAGCCCTACCAGCCCTACCAGCCCTAGTACATGGTGTTACAGCCCTACCAGCCCTACCAGCCCTACCAGCCCTAGTACATGGTGGTACAGCCCTACCAGCCCTACCAGCCCTAGTACATGGTGTTACAGCCCTACCAGCCCTACCAGCCCTAGTACATGGTGGTACAGCCCTACCAGCCCTACCAGCCCTAGTACATGGTGTTACAGCCCTACCAGCCCTACCAGCCCTACCAGCCCTACCAGCCCTAGTACATGGTGTTACAGCCCTACCAGTCTACCAGCCCTACCAGCCCTAGTACATGGTGTTACAGCCCTACCAGCTCTACCAGCCCTACCAGCCCTAGTACATGGTGTTACAGCCCTACCAGCCCCACCAGCCCTACCAGCCTACCAGCCTACCAGCCCTACCAGCCCTACCAGCCCTAGTACATGGTGTTACAGCCCTACCAGCTCTACCAGCCCTACCAGCCCTACCTGCCCTAGTACATGGTGTTACAGCCCTACCAGCCCTAGTACATGGTGTTACAGCCCTACCAGCTCTACCAGCCATAGTACATGGTGTTACAGCCCTACCAGCCCTACCAGCCCTACCAGCCCTAGTACATGGTGTTACATTCTTACTTGAAAACCTAATTTTATTTCCATTTAATTTCCAGATCTAGACATGCTAAAGTAGTTTCACCCATAGTGGCATGAAGCTGAGAATAGCCTATGAGACAGGGCCATGACCTGCTCTGATTCTTCTGCTGCGTATACACATGCAGAGGGAAGACTGAAGAGCGACTTTTACACACTGGCAGTGTGATCTGAAGGCTAACAGCAGTTCATTTAGTGTTTTACTGAGTTTCCCATGACAAGATGAGGATTGTCAACCTCAAGGCTAAACAGAGAACAGAGCTATATCAATCCACCAGCCCTGTCTCTATGCTGTCTCAGGGTTATTAGCTGTCCCACAGGACCTGTCACTATGCTGTCTCAGGGTTATTATCTGTCCCACAGGCCCTGTCACTATGCTGTCTCAGGGTTATTATCTGTCCCACAGGCCCTGTCTCTATGCTGTCTCAGGGTTATTATCTGTCCCACCAGCCCTGTCTCTATGCTGTCTCAGGGTTATTATCTGTCCCACCAGCCCTGTCTCTATGCTGTCTCAGGGTTATTATCTGTCCCACCAGCCCTGTCTCTATGCTGTCTCAGGGTTATTAGCTGTCCCACAGACCTGTCTCTATGCTGTCTCAGGGTTATTATCTGTCCCACAGGCCCTGTCTCTATGCTGTCTCAGGGTTATTATCTGTACCACCAGTCCTGTCACTATGCTGTCTCAGGGTTATTAGCTGTACCACAGGCCCTGTCACTATGCTGTCTCAGGGTTATTATCTGTCCCACAGGCCCTGTCTCTATGCTGTCTCAGGGTTATTATCTGTCCCACCAGCCCTGTCTCTATGCTGTCTCAGGGTTATTACCTGTCCCACCAGCCCTGTCTCTATGCTGTCTCAGGGTTATTATCTGTCCCACCAGCCCTGTCTCTATGCTGTCTCAGGGTTATTAGCTGTCCCACAGACCTGTCTCTATGCTGTCTCAGGGTTATTATCTGTCCCACAGGCCCTGTCTCTATGCTGTCTCAGGGTTATTATCTGTACCACCAGTCCTGTCACTATGCTGTCTCAGGGTTATTAGCTGTACCACCAGTCCTGTCACTATGCTGTCTCAGGGTTATTAGCTGTCCCACAGACCTGTCACAATGCTGTCTCAGGGTTATTATCTGTCCCACAGGCCCTGTCTCTATGCTGTCTCAGGGTTATTAGCTGTCCCACCAGCCCTGTCTCTATGCTGTCTCAGGGTTATTAGCTGTCCCACCAGTCCTGTCACTATGCTGTCTCAGGGTTATTAGCTGTCCCACAGGACCTGTCATCAGGGTTATTATCTGTCCCACCAGCCCTGTCTCTATGCTGTCTCACGGTTATTATCTGTCCCACAGGCCCTGTCTCTATGCTGTCTCAGGGTTATTATCTGTCCCACAGGCCCTGTCTCTATGCTATCTCAGGGTTATTAGCTGTACCACCAGTCCTGTCACTATGCTGTCTCAGGGTTATTATCTGTCCCACCAGCCCTGTCACTATGCTGTCTCAGGGTTATTATCTGTCCCACAGGCCCTGTCTCTATGCTGTCTCAGGGTTATTATCTGTCCCACAGGCCCTGTCTCTATTATATCTCAGGGTTATTATCTGTCCCACCAGCCCTGTCTCTATGCTGTCTCAGGGTTATTATCTGTCCCACAGGCCCTGTCTCTATGCTATCTCAGGGTTATTATCTGTCCCACCAGCCCTGTCTCTATGCTGTCTCAGGGTTATTATCTGTCCCACAGGCCCTGTCTCTATGCTATCTCAGGGTTATTATCTGTCCCACAGGCCCTGTCTCTATGCTGTCTCAGGGTTATTATCTGTCCCACAGGCCCTGTCACTATGCTGTCTCAGGGTTATTATCTGTCCCACAGGCCCTGTCTCTATGCTGTCTCAGGGTTATTATCTGTCCCACCAGCCCTGTCTCTATGCTGTCTCAGGGTTATTAGCTGTCCCACCAGTCCTGTCACTATGCTGTCTCAGGGTTATTAGCTGTCCCACCAGCCCTGTCTCTATGCTGTCTCAGGGTTATTATCTGTCCCACAGGCCCTGTCTCTATGCTGTCTCAGGGTTATTAGCTGTCCCACCAGCCATGTCTCTATGCTGTCTCAGGGTTATTAGCTGTCCCACCAGTCCTGTCTCTATGCTGTCTCAGGGTTAATAGCTGTCCCATTAGCCCTGTCTCTATGCTGTCTCAGGGTTATTAGCTGTCCCACCAGCCTTGTCTCTATGCTGTGTCAGGGTTATTAGCTGTCACACCAGCCCTGTCTCTATGCTGTCTCATGGTTATTAGCTGTCCCACAGGACCTATCACTATGCTGTCTCAGGGTTATTAGCTGTCCCATTAGCCCTGTCTCTATGCTGTCTCAGGGTTATTAGCTGTCCCACCAGCCTTGTCTCTATGCTGTCTCAGGGTTATTAGCTGTCCCACCAGCCCTGTCTCTATGCTGTCTCAGGGTTATTAGCTGTCCCACCAGTCCTGTCTCTATGCTGTCTCAGGGTTATTAGCTGTCCCACCAGCCTTGTCTCTATGCTGTCTCAGGGTTATTAGCTGTCCCACCAGCCCTGTCTCTATGCTGTCTCAGGGTTAGTAGCTGTCCCACCAGCCCTGTCTCTATGCTATCTCAACGTTATTAGCTGTCCCACCAGCCCTGTCACTATGCTGTCCCACCAGCCCTGTGAGGCCATGCCATGGTGTTCACTGGGAGGTGAGGCCATGCCATGGTGTTCACTGGGAGGTGAGGCCATGTCATGGTGTTCACTGGGAGGTGAGGCCATGCCATGGTATTCACTGGGAGGTGAGGCCATGCCATGGTGTTCACTGGGAGGTGAGTCCATGCCATGGTGTTCACTGGGAGGTGAGGCTATGCCATGGTGTTCACTGGGAGGTGAGGAAATAAAGACAACACTTCCATCTGGTGGTGGGAAGCAGATAAACAGTACTGTAGAACAAGATGCCCGTAGACAAGTTTGCTACTGTAACTATAAGCCAGCTACCTAGATAGGTGTAAGCGTTGTCTTCAAAATACAGTGCCTCAGGCTAGCAACCAATTAAGCCTCTACATCTGCATCGCTTACTCTCGTGGGTTTTAGGCTCTGTTTCTGTATAGGCCTTTGTGACAACATCTGTTGTAAATAGGTCTATATAAATAAATGTGATTGATTGATTGAAGTCTATCCCATGGGTTTAGCTGCAACGTTAAATGCTTGTTTTGGAACCTGGAAGATACTAATGCATGGCAGTTTTGCTGAGATGTTTGGCTACTGTACTTAGAACTAAATCTGGCAACCACTGAATTGTGTTTATGCTGGAGACAGGCTATGGATTAGATTTGTTCACAAAAGCCTGTATCACAATTGATCAATCTAAAGAATAAAGACCAATTTCCTGATTGGAGGTATCAAGTGAAGGATTAAATTGAAACGCATCTGGTAAATTAACTTCTGACTGTAGGAAGATCTCAACTGTATAATCCTCGCGTCCTCTCTCTCCTCGCCTCCTTCTCAAACCCCATTGGATGAGAGTTAGAGGTTCCGCCCATTTGACCTTCTCCTTCAATGGGTTTTGAGAAGAAGGAGAAAGGAGCGAGGATGCGAGGAAATATAATTAAGATTTGACCATTTACATTTGCGCCCACTTTATGGAGTCTGTCACGTGACGAGCCTCCAGTTTGCGTTGATAAACACGGAAGTGGGGCTGAAACGTGAAAACAAATCTTTACCGCACCGCCTCACAAAGTGTTATGACACAGTCAATACCGATTATTTTTTATACGTGCACAATCTTAGTTTACGTGATTTCTGCTGTTATTCTGAATTAACCGTAATTATTTATAGTTCTGCTGTAGAGTAGATTAGCACAATGAAGAACTGTATTGCTGCTGTGATAACACTATGCATTGTAATGCAGGTGAATGATGCTTTGGATTTCGAGAAAACGCGCACGGCATATTCTGCAAAGGCGAGTGAAATATCTTTAAATGTATTCAAATGTTGTTCAGTAACCTACGCTATCAATTCATTATGTATGGTATAGTAACATAGACTATTCAATGCTATTGCACAGATCTTTGGGTTCTCATGGGAGAACTGCGGTAAGCCAGACGACCCAGCGGTTCTGAAGACCCTAGCCCTGTCCCCGGACCCCATCACAGTTCCAGGGGACCTGACGGCCAGTGCGTCCGGGAACACAACGGTCGAGCTGGCCGCTCCCCTCGCTGTTAGTACTAAGCATGCACAAAGGGGCTCCTCCTAAAATGCTCAAATGAGATTTGGAATGCTATTTGATTACTTATGAAGTATACTGATTTGTTTAGGTAGCTAGCAGTGGTGGAAAAAGTACCCAATTGTCATACTTAATAAAGGTAAAGTTACCTTAATAGAAATACTACTTGAGTAAAAGTCTAAAGGTATTTGGATTTAAATATACTTAAGTATCAAAAGTAAATGTAATTGCTAAAATATACTTAAGTATCAAGAGTAAAAGTACAAGTATAAATAATTTAAAATTCCTTATATAAAGCAAACCAGATGGAATCATTTTATAGTTTTTTTTAAATCTACAGATAGCCAGGGACATGCTCCAACACTCAGACATCATTTACAAACAAAGCATTTGTGTTTAGTGAGTCCGCCAGATCAGGGGCAGTAGGGATGACCAGGGATGTTCTCTTGATAAGTGTGTGAATAAGGCAATTTTCCTGTCCTGCTAAAGGAAAATGTATGGCGTAAAATGTACATAATTTTCTTTAGGACTATAGCGAAGTAAAAGTAGTCAAAAATATCAGTAGTAAAGTACAGATATCCCACAAAAAACTACTTAAGTATTACTTGAAAGTATTTTTACAGCGCTGGTAGCTAGTGAATGTAATTAACCAACCATTCGTTTTTGAGGTAGGCATATGGTATTGCCTGTCTTTTTAATATATACATATATATAGAATAAATAGGCTCTTCGTGGATAAAAATGGTCACAGTAAAAGCCAGTTATACACACAATAGCCCTAATAAATAAGAGACCATCAGTTCTTCCTGAAAAACTTACCAACAGAGAATTGAATGCTGTTACTTAGCCATTTCAGTCTGTAGGCCTATTCAGACAGGTGAGAGCCTATTCCACTTTGTCTGTGTGTGTCTATTGTTGGCTCTGAGTGCTTCTGGGGGGCTCTGGGTAGTTCTGGGTGCTTCTGGGTGCTGTGTTGTTAAACAGGTAGAAACTTGCCTGGGGGATGTTAGTATGACTCACTGATCCCATGAGCTTCATGTGAGCAGCTCACCACATAAACCCCGCTCTGTTGCACTGATGACCCAAATAGATATGAAATGTACAGTATACTTCCTGATACAATGCTCACCCTTACAATGCAGAGTTCACAAGAGAAGGGATGGCATTGGCAGTGCTTTTGGCAATGTTCTGATCAAGAATGCACCAATGTAATATTGCTGCATTTTGGAGAAAAAAATTCAACAGACAGCTTTCACGTACTAGACATTCTGTTGTTCCTGAACTTGAATTGCTTTAGTTGATGCAATGCATAGAAGAGTGACTTAACTGTTCTTCTTGGAAATCAATTACTTAGATCACAGTGCCAGATTATAATTTTCCTTCCCTACCAAGTAAAAAGGCAGTAACTGTTCATAGCGTGCAACTGAGAAAAATTGCTTTTATTTACCTTGGTTTCACAGTAACTTTATGCAGTTACTGCTAACATGACCCCCATTTTCTCCAAAACACAATACAATAGAGGCAGGATACTTGTTCACATGATTAAGCATGTATTTAATGTAGCAAAAATGACATGAACTAATTTTTGACCAAATGAGCAGTTACTGCCTTTTAGCTTGGTATGGCAGTAATACCCTCCCCTGAATTCTTTCTAACATTGCAGAATTCCAATGGTGACATCATTGCAAGGCAGAATATAACACTTTAGTCTTTGCTGTAAACGACTAGGGCACAATGTTCAAGTCAAGAATAGCGTGGCATTAGACAAGGCTTTAAAACACCATGGCACTGGTTATTTTCTCCTCTTAGGTAACTTGACCAAGCTTGGTGGTACAACTGTAAAATATAGTTTTATTGACACTTTGTTTTTCATAACATCCTGGCCCTATTTAGGATGCAAATTGGCCAGTCAAAAGTCGAACAGTAGTTAAAAAACAGTATTTTGTCCGTAGGTAAATGTAACCTTGTGATGGCTTACCTTGTGGATAGGTCTACTGTTACTGTAGCCTACCATGTTTTTCCAGACATCCCACTTAACTGGCCCAATATATTTCTCTCTTAGGTGAATGTGACGCTGGAGAAGGAGGTGGCAGGGTTCTGGGTCAAGGTCCCATGTCTGGAAGAGATAGGGAGCTGCCATTACACAGACGGCTGTGAACTGCTCAACCAGCTGATACCGCCAGGACAGGACTGTCCTGAACCTCTTCACACCTACGGCATCCCCTGCCACTGTCCCTTTAAAGCTGTGAGTCTTTACTGTAGTTCATCCCCTGCCACTGTCCCTTTAAAGCTGTGAGTCTATACTGTAGTTCATCCCCTGCCACTGTCCCTTTAAAGCTGTGAGTCTTTACTGTAGTTCATCCCCTGCCACTGTCCCTTTAAAGCTGTGAGTCTATACTGTAGTTCATCCCCTGCCACTGTCCCTTTAAAGCTGTGAGTCTATACTGTAGTTCATCCCTTGCCGACTGCCCCTTTAAAGCTGTGAGTCTTTACTGTAGTTCATCCCCTGCCACTGTCCCTTTAAAGCTGTGAGTCTATACTGTAGTTCATCCCCTGCCACTGTCCCTTTAAAGCTGTGAGTCTTTACTGTAGTTCATCCCCTGCCGACTGCCCCTTTAAAGCTGAGTCTTTACTGTAGTTCATCCCTTGCCGACTGCCCCTTTAAAGATGTGAGTCTATACTGTAGTTCATCCCCTGCCACTGTCCCTTTAAAGATGTGAGTCTTTACTGTAGTTCATCCCTTGCCGACTGCCCCTTTAAAGATGTGAGTCTATACTGTAGTTCATCCCCTGCCACTGTCCCTTTAAAGCTGTGAGTCTATACTGTAGTTCATCCCCTGCCACTGTCCCTTTAAAGCTGTGAGTCTTGAGTTTGTGGTCATGTTCATTAGGGCACAATCATTTGAAACCATTTTGCAATGAAAAATGATCATGGTTGTTCCTGGTCCTTCTATTGGCATGGGTGTTCCTGGTCCCTCTATAGGCATATTTGTCAATTTTATTCAATTTGGTGCCTTTTGAACACAACCCTCCTACATGGTATGTGTTGTAGAAAGTACCTGTTATTCAGTGGTTACCGCTTAGGCTACTTCCCTCTTTCATATCCTCATCAGTGCAATGTAGTGAATGTCCGTTGATAGCACTGTGAATGACTGGTAACAGAGTGCTGTTTGTTGAACAACAAAACGTACTCTGAATGTTTTGAACATTTGCACTTAACGTTCTGTTGCTCAGTACTCATTCTGTTTTTCCTCAAGGATACGTTTTTTCTGTTTACTCAATGTCTATTGTGTTCAAATGACCTACACTGGGGAAAAAAAGTATTTGATCCCCTACTGATTTTGTACGTTTTCCCACTGACAAAGAAATGATCAGTCTATAATTTTAATGGTAGGTTTATTTGAACAGTGAGAGACAAAATAACAACACAAATATCCAGAAAAAAGCATGTCAAAATGTTATAAAATGATTTGCATTTTAATGAGTGAAATAAGTATTTGACCCCCTCTCAATCAGAAAGATTTCTGGCTCCTAGGTGTCTTTTATACAGGTAACGAGCTGAGGTTATTCTGTCTCTCACTGTTCAAATAAACCTACCATTAAAATTATAGACTGATCATTTCTTTGTCAGTGGGCAAATGTACAAAATCAGCAGCGGATCAAATACTTTTTCCCCTCACTATATTTTCTCTCTCCTGAGGGTGCATACATTTTCTATACAGTAAAACATGCTTCACTCAAAGGCTTGTGTCCCAAATTACACCTTATTCTTGTATATACTTTGACCAAGGTGCACTACCTTTGAATAGAGCCCTATGGGCCTTGGTCATAAGTAGTGCACTTTATAGGTTATAGGATGCCATTTGGGTTGAAGTGAAAGTGTATTGGTTGAAACCTCTATTTCCTGTCTGTTCTAAGGGGGTATACGCACTACCAGAGTCAGACTTCTACCTCCCTGACATTGACCTGCCCTACTGGCTGACCAACGGACACTACAGGGTACAAGGAGTGCTGGGAGCTATGGGAAAAGAACTGGGCTGCCTCAAAATCATCTTCTCTGTCCACTCTAATAACTAAATGATGGATAAATTATCTTCTCTGCCCACTCTAATTAAATGGTGGATAAATTACCTTCTCTGCCCACTCTAATTAAATGGTGGATAAATGACCTTCTCTGCCCACTCCAATTAAATGGTGGATACAGGGAACATTATGTACCATTCAATGAGCTGGTGTACTGACATTTTGTCTACTTTATTCTGAAGGGAACTTCTGCTCTGCTCTCATCTCTTCTCATCTCATCCAGCCGCCAATTGAGAACTGGGCCTGTATACACAAAGCCTCTCAGAGTAGGAGTGCTGCTCAAGGATCAGTTTTACCTTTACAATCGTAATGAATAAGAGGGGGGGACCTGATCCTAGATCAGTACTCTAAAAGGCGTTGTGGATACTGGCCCTGTACCAAACAAACAGTAACAGCTGCAACTGTAGTGGTACTGTAGTGTAGGATATGATTCAGACTCACTTTCAGGTAAAACAGTTCAGTTGAGTGATTTTTGCATGGCTTCCTACTGTACTGCTATGAACTTGTCATAACCAGTATGATTCTTTTTCATAATGTTTTACACAAATTTTTATTAGATTTCTTCTCAAGTGTGAATGGCCGTGGGTATGCTTCTATTGGTCATCGGCTTTTACCCTTGGTAAGGTACTGGTCACATGACTAGCAGTTTTAGGAGTTTTTAATTGTGACATAGTCGTTTCTAGCTGATGCTTACTGTGTCATAATTTTTGGTTCTATGGGTCATAATGCTACTTCCTGTTGCTAGTGGTGACACTTCTGATTTTACAACCCCTGGGAATATGTTGTTCTTCCTGTTGCTAGTGGTGACACTTCTGATTTTACAACCCCTGGGAATATGTTGTTCTTCCTGTTGCTAGTGGTGACACTTCTGATTTTACAACCCCTGGGAATATGTTGTACTTCCTGTTGATGGTGTATTGATCTGTTTTTTTCTGAAGGTGTTTTATTGTTGACATGTTCAAAGTGCCTAAATAAACCTGCTGGAAAGGAGATCTGCGAATCAGGTGGGACTGTGTGATGTTTCAAAGGGAAATGGAATGAAAGCAGACAATCAATTCCCTCCCTCGTATAATACTGTACCAATAGGCTAATCCTATTCTATAACCAATTAAAGTGTTGTAAGGAATGTAAGGAAGTGCACTATCTTAAATAATAATTCTAATGAAATGGTTATCAAGTATAGAAGTCTTAAGGAATCAACATGAAAAATTGCATCTTGATTATTTAGAAATGACATGCTTACTACTGTAACAAATCAGCATTATGTTGGTAAAAACATTTTTTTTTCTCAATAAAATAATATCCTATATGTTGGTAAGTCTTTTGTTTTCTGAAATGCATTACTGTATTGCACAATCAAGGTGTCCAGGATTTGAATCTCTGCAGTTCCACAGGATGGCCACAAGATGGAACTAGAGGTTAAACGTTGATTACATGATGGATATGTTAGTACTTCATCTTTCTGATGTTGACCAGTCAGTCTGCAGTTGGAAATCCGCTCTTTGTGTCCTCATTCCTGATTTTACAGGGTGTACTCCAATTCACTTTACACTAACAGATGTCCAGGTGCTCTGTAGTCTCTCTCTCTCTCTCTCTCTCTCTCTCTCTCTCTCTCTCTCTATAGCTCTCGCTCTCTACTCCATCTCCCTCTCTCGTTCTCTTCCTGTACGTACCCTCCCCTCATGTATATAAACATCCTGTATGTACCCTCCCCTCATGTCACTAAACATCCTTTATGTACCCTCCCCTCATGTCACTAAACTTCCTGTATGTACCCTCCCCTCATGTCTATAAACATCCTGTATGTACCCTCCCCTCATGTCACTTAACTTCCTGTATGTACCCTCCCCTCATGTCACTAAACTTCCTGTATGTACCCTCCCCTCATGTCTATAAACATCCTCTATGTACCCTCCCCTCATGTCACTAAACTTCCTGTATGTACCCTCCACTCATGTCACTAAACTTCCTGTATGTACCCTCCCCTCATGTCTATAAACATCCTCTATGTACCCTCCCCTCATGTCACTAAACATCCTGTATGTTTTCTCTCCTCATGTCACTAAACTTCCTGTATGTACCCTCCCCTCATGTCTATAAACATCCTCTATGTACCCTCCCCTCATGTCACTAAACTTCCTGTATGTACCCTCCCCTCATGTCACTAAACTTCCTGTATGTACCCTCCCCTCATGTCTATAAACATCCTCTATGTACCCTCCCCTCATGTCACTAAACATCCTGTATGTTTTCTCCCCTCATGTCACTAAACTTCCTGTATGTACCCTCCCCTCATGTCCATAAACATCCTCTATGTACCCTCCTCTCATGTCACTAAACTTCCTGTATGTACCCTCCCCTCATGTCACTAAACTTCCTGTATGTACCCTACCCTCATGTCACTGAACTTCCTGTATGTACCCTCCCCTCATGTCTATACACATCCTGTATGTACCCTCCCCTCATGTATATAAACTTCCTGTATGTACCCTCCCCTCATGTCACTAAACTTCCTGTATGTACCCTCCCCTCATGTCACTAAACTTCCTGTATGTACCCTCCCCTCATGTCTATAAACATCCTGTATGTACCCTCCCCTCATGTCTATAAACATCCTGTATGTACCCTCCCCTCATGTCACTAAACATCCTGTATGTACCCTCCCCTCATGTCACTAAACATCCTGTATGTACCCTCCCCTCATGTATATAAACTTCCTGTATGTACCCTCCCCTCATGTCACTAAACTTCCTGTATGAACCCTCCCCTCATGTCACTAAACTTCCTGTATGTACCCTCCCCTCATGTCTATAAACATCCTGTATGTACCCTCCCCTCATGTCAATAAACATCCTGTATGTACCCTCCCCTCATGTCACTAAACATCCTGTATGTACCCTCCCCTCATGTCACTAAACTTCCTGTATGTACCCTCCCCTCATGTATATAAACATCCTGTATGTACTCTCCCCTCATGTCTCTAAACATCCTGTATGTACCCTCCCCTCATGTCACTAAACTTCCTGTATGTACCCTCCCCTCATGTCACTAAACTTCCTGTATGTACCCTCCCCTCATGTCTATAAACATCCTCTATGTACCCTCCCCTCATGTCACTAAACTTCCTGTATGTACCCTCCCCTCATGTCACTAAACTTCCTGTATGTACCCTCCCCTCATGTCTATAAACATCCTCTATGTACCCTCCCCTCATGTCACTAAACATCCTGTATGTTTTCTCCCCTCATGTCACTAAACTTCCTGTATGTACCCTCCCCTCATGTCTATAAACATCCTCTATGTACCCTCCTCTCATGTCACTAAACTTCCTGTATGTACCCTCCCCTAATGTCACTAAACTTCCTGTATGTACCCTCCCCTCATGTCTATAAACATCCTCTATGTACCCTCCCCTCATGTCACTAAACTTCCTGTATGTACCCTCCACTCATGTCACTAAACTTCCTGTATGTACCCTCCCCTCATGTCTATAAACATCCTCTATGTACCCTCCCCTCATGTCACTAAACATCCTGTATGTTTTCTCTCCTCATGTCACTAAACTTCCTGTATGTACCCTCCCCTCATGTCTATAAACATCCTCTATGTACCCTCCCCTCATGTCACTAAACTTCCTGTATGTACCCTCCCCTCATGTCACTAAACTTCCTGTATGTACCCTCCCCTCATGTCTATAAACATCCTCTATGTACCCTCCCCTCATGTCACTAAACATCCTGTATGTTTTCTCCCCTCATGTCACTAAACTTCCTGTATGTACCCTCCCCTCATGTCCATAAACATCCTCTATGTACCCTCCTCTCATGTCACTAAACTTCCTGTATGTACCCTCCCCTCATGTCACTAAACTTCCTGTATGTACCCTACCCTCATGTCACTGAACTTCCTGTATGTACCCTCCCCTCATGTCTATAAACATCCTGTATGTACCCTCCCCTCATGTATATAAACTTCCTGTATGTACCCTCCCCTCATGTCACTAAACTTCCTGTATGTACCCTCCCCTCATGTCACTAAACTTCCTGTATGTACCCTCCCCTCATGTCTATAAACATCCTGTATGTACCCTCCCCTCATGTCTATAAACATCCTGTATGTACCCTCCCCTCATGTCACTAAACATCCTGTATGTACCCTCCCCTCATGTCACTAAACATCCTGTATGTACCCTCCCCTCATGTATATAAACTTCCTGTATGTACCCTCCCCTCATGTCACTAAACTTCCTGTATGAACCCTCCCCTCATGTCACTAAACTTCCTGTATGTACCCTCCCCTCATGTCTATAAACATCCTGTATGTACCCTCCCCTCATGTCAATAAACATCCTGTATGTACCCTCCCCTCATGTCACTAAACATCCTGTATGTACCCTCCCCTCATGTCACTAAACTTCCTGTATGTACCCTCCCCTCATGTATATAAACATCCTGTATGTACTCTCCCCTCATGTCTCTAAACATCCTGTATGTACCCTCCCCTCATGTCACTAAACTTCCTGTATGTACCCTCCCCTCATGTCACTAAACTTCCTGTATGTACCCTCCCCTCATGTCTATAAACATCCTCTATGTACCCTCCCCTCATGTCACTAAACTTCCTGTATGTACCCTCCCCTCATGTCACTAAACTTCCTGTATGTACCCTCCCCTCATGTCTATAAACATCCTCTATGTACCCTCCCCTCATGTCACTAAACATCCTGTATGTTTTCTCCCCTCATGTCACTAAACTTCCTGTATGTACCCTCCCCTCATGTCTATAAACATCCTCTATGTACCCTCCTCTCATGTCACTAAACTTCCTGTATGTACCCTCCCCTCATGTCACTAAACTTCCTGTATGTACCCTCCCCTCATGTCTATAAACATCCTCTATGTACCCTCCCCTCATGTCACTAAACTTCCTGTATGTACCCTCCACTCATGTCACTAAACTTCCTGTATGTACCCTCCCCTCATGTCTATAAACATCCTCTATGTACCCTCCCCTCATGTCACTAAACATCCTGTATGTTTTCTCTCCTCATGTCACTAAACTTCCTGTATGTACCCTCCCCTCATGTCTATAAACATCCTCTATGTACCCTCCCCTCATGTCACTAAACTTCCTGTATGTACCCTCCCCTCATGTCACTAAACTTCCTGTATGTACCCTCCCCTCATGTCTATAAACATCCTCTATGTACCCTCCCCTCATGTCACTAAACATCCTGTATGTTTTCTCCCCTCATGTCACTAAACTTCCTGTATGTACCCTCCCCTCATGTCCATAAACATCCTCTATGTACCCTCCTCTCATGTCACTAAACTTCCTGTATGTACCCTCCCCTCATGTCACTAAACTTCCTGTATGTACCCTACCCTCATGTCACTGAACTTCCTGTATGTACCCTCCCCTCATGTCTATAAACATCCTGTATGTACCCTCCCCTCATGTATATAAACTTCCTGTATGTACCCTCCCCTCATGTCACTAAACTTCCTGTATGTACCCTCCCCTCATGTCACTAAACTTCCTGTATGTACCCTCCCCTCATGTCTAAAAACATCCTGTATGTACCCTCCCCTCATGTCTATAAACATCCTGTATGTACCCTCCCCTCATGTCACTAAACATCCTGTATGTACCCTCCCCTCATGTCACTAAACATCCTGTATGTACCCTCCCCTCATGTATATAAACTTCCTGTATGTACCCTCCCCTCATGTCACTAAACTTCCTGTATGAACCCTCCCCTCATGTCACTAAACTTCCTGTATGTACCCTCCCCTCATGTCTATAAACATCCTGTATGTACCCTCCCCTCATGTCAATAAACATCCTGTATGTACCCTCCCCTCATGTCACTAAACATCCTGTATGTACCCTCCCCTCATGTCACTAAACTTCCTGTATGTACCCTCCCCTCATGTATATAAACATCCTGTATGTACTCTCCCCTCATGTCTCTAAACATCCTGTATGTACCCTCCCCTCATGTCACTAAACTTCCTGTATGTACCCTCCCCTCATGTCACTAAACTTCCTGTATGTACCCTCCCCTCATGTCTATAAACATCCTCTATGTACCCTCCCCTCATGTCACTAAACTTCCTGTATGTACCCTCCCCTCATGTCACTAAACTTCCTGTATGTACCCTCCCCTCATGTCTATAAACATCTTCTATGTACCCTCCCCTCATGTATATAAACATCCTGTATGTACTCTCCCCTCATGTCTCTAAACATCCTGTATGTACCCTCCCCTCATGTCACTAAACTTCCTGTATGTACCCTCCCCTCATGTCACTAAACTTCCTGTATGTACCCTCCCCTCATGTCTATAAACATCCTCTATGTACCCTCCCCTCATGTCACTAAACTTCCTGTATGTACCCTCCCCTCATGTCACTAAACTTCCTGTATGTACCCTCCCCTCATGTCTATAAACATCTTCTATGTACCCTCCCCTCATGTCACTAAACATCCTGTATGTTTTCTCCCCTCATGTCACTAAACTTCCTGTATGTACCCTCCCCTCATGTCTATAAACATCCTCTATGTACCCTCCTCTCATGTCACTAAACTTCCTGTATGTACCCTCCCCTCATGTCACTAAACTTCCTGTATGTACCCTACCCTCATGTCACTAAACTTCCTGTATGTACCCTCCCCTCATGTCTATAAACATCCTGTATGTACCCTCCCCTCATGTATATAAACTTCCTGTATGTACCCTCCCCTCATGTCACTAAACTTCCTGTATGTACCCTCCCCTCATGTCACTAAACTTCCTGTATGTACCCTCCCCTCATGTCTATAAACATCCTGTATGTACCCTCCCCTCATGTCTATAAACATCCTGTATGTACCCTCCCCTCATGTCACTAAACATCCTGTATGTACCCTCCCCTCATGTCACTAAACATCCTGTATGTACCCTCCCCTCATGTATATAAACTTCCTCTATGTACCCTCCCCTCATGTCACTAAACTTCCTGTATGTACCCTCCCCTCATGTCACTAAACTTCCTGTATGTACCCTCCCCTCATGTCTATAAACATCCTGTATGTACCCTCCCCTCATGTCAATAAACATCCTGTATGTACCCTCCCCTCATGTCACTAAACATCCTGTATGTACCCTCCCCTCATGTCACTAAACTTCCTGTATGTACCCTCCCCTCATGTCACTAAACTTCCTGTATGTACCCTCCCCTCATGTCTATAAACATCCTCTATGTACCCTCCCCTCATGTAACTAAACTTCCTGTATGTACCCTCCCCTCATGTCACTAAACTTCCTGTATGTACCCTCCCCTCATGTCTATAAACATCCTCTATGTACCCTCCCCTCATGTCACTAAACATCCTGTATGTTTTCTCCCCTCATGTCACTAAACTTCCTGTATGTACCCTCCCCTCATGTCTATAAACATCCTCTATGTACCCTCCCCTCATGTCACTAAACTTCCTGTATGTACCCTCCCCTCATGTCACTAAACTTCCTGTATGTACCCTCCCCTCATGTCTATAAACATCCTCTATGTGCCCTACCCTCATGTCACTAAACATCCTGTATGTTTTCTCCCCTCATGTCACTAAACTTCCTGTATGTACCCTCCCCTCATGTCTATAAACATCCTCTATGTACCCTCCTCTCATGTCACTAAACATCCTGTATGTACCCTCCCCTCATGTATATAAACTTCCTGTATGTACCCTCCCCTCATGTCACTAAACTTCCTGTATGTACCCTCCCCTCATGTCTATAAACATCCTGTATGTACCCTCCCCTCATGTATATAAACTTCCTGTATGTACCCTCCCCTCATGTCACTAAACTTCCTGTATGTACCCTCCCCTCATGTCTATAAACATCCTCTATGTACCCTCCTCTCATGTCACTAAACATCCTGTATGTACCCTCCCCTCATGTATATAAACTTCCTGTATGTACCCTCCCCTCATGTCACTAAACTTCCTGTATGTACCCTCCCCTCATGTCTATAAACATCCTGTATGTACCCTCCCCTCATGTCAATAAACATCCTGTATGTACCCTCCCCTCATGTCACTAAACATCCTGTATGTACCCTCCCCTCATGTCACTAAACTTCCTGTATGTACCCTCCCCTCATGTATATAAACATCCTGTATGTACTCTCCCCTCATGTCTCTAAACATCCTGTATGTACCCTCCCCTCATGTCTATAAACATCCTGTATGTACCCTCCCCTCATGTCTATAAACATCCTGTATGTACCCTCCCCTCATGTCACTAAACATCCTGTATGTACCCTCCCCTCATGTCACTAAACATCCTGTATGTACCCTCCCCTCATGTCACTAAACCTCCTGTATTTACCCTCCCCTCATGTCACTAAACCTCCTGTATGTACCCTCCCCTCATGTCACTAAACTTCCTGTATGTACCCTTCCCTCATGTCTATAAACATCCTGTATGTACCCTCCCCTCATGTCTATAAACATCCTGTATGTACCCTCCCCTCATGTCTATAAACATCCTGTATGTACCCTCCCCTCATGTCACTAAACATCCTGTATGTACCCTCCCCTCATGTATATAAACATCCTGTATGTACCCTCCCATCATGTCACTAAACATCCTGTATGTACCCTCCCCTCATGTCACTAAACATCCTGTATGTACCCTCCCCTCATGTCACTAAACATCCTGTATGTACCCTCCCCTCATGTCACTAAACTTCCTGTATGTACCCTCCCCTCATGTCACTAAACATCCTGTATGTACCCTCCCCTCATGTCACTAAACATCCTGTATGTACCCTCCCCTCATGTATATAAACATCCTGTATGTACCCTCCCCTTATGTCACTAAACTTCCTGTATGTACCCTCCCCTCATGTCACTAAACATCCTGTATGTACCCTCCCCTCATGTCACTAAACATCCTGTATGTACCCTCCCCTCATGTATATAAACCTCCTGTATGTACCCTCCCCTCATGTCACTAAACTTCCTGTATGTACCCTCCCCTCATGTCACTAAACATCCTGTATGTACCCTCCCCTCATGTCACTAAACTTCCTGTATGTACCCTCCCCTCATGTCTATACACATCCTGTATGTACCCTCCCCTCATGTATATAAACATCCTGTATGTACCCTCCCCTTATGTCACTAAACTTCCTGTATGTACCTTCCCCTCATGTCACTAAACATCCTGTATGTACCCTCCCCTCATGTCACTAAACATCCTGTATGTACCCTCCCCTCATGTATATAAACATCCTGTATGTACCCTCCCCTCATGTCACTAAACTTCCTGTATGTACCCTCCCCTCATGTCACTAAACATCCTGTATGTACCCTCCCCTCATGTCACTAAACTTCCTGTATGTACCCTCCCCTCATGTCTATACACATCCTGTATGTACCCTCCCCTCATGTATATAAACATCCTGTATGTACCCTCCCCTTATGTCACTAAACTTCCTGTATGTACCCTCCCCTCATGTCACTAAACATCCTGTATGTACCCTCCCCTCATGTCACTAAACATCCTGTATGTACCCTCCCCTCATGTATATAAACATCCTGTATGTACCCTCCCCTTATGTCACTAAACTTCCTGTATGTACCCTCCCCTCATGTCACTAAACATCATATATGTACCCTCCCCTAATATCTATAAACTTCAGCCAGGGGCACTATAGGTGCAAATATAATATTGTCCCCGGCCGGCTCTCTGAATTGAGCCTGTGGACGAGGTAAGTGGAAATATAACGTATCACTACTATTTAATGTCACTTACTTTACACTACGTGGATACTAAATATTAATACAGCACTAAATCAAAGACTATAATTGAGGAAAACACTGTACACTGCTTGGCCTCAGTGATGTACTGGGCTGTACGCACTACCGTCTGTATCGCCTTACGGTCAGATACCGAGCAGTTACCATACCAGGCAGTGATGCAACCGGTCAGGATGCTCTCGATGGTGCAGCTGTAGAACTTTTTTTGTCAGATTGAACAGAAGATCTCTTTGTTTCTTGGGACCTAGAACAAGCATCTCTGTTTTGTCCGAGTTTAAAAGCAGAAAGTTTGCAGCCATCCACTTCCTTATGTCTGAAACACAGGCTTCTAGCGAGGGCAATTTTGGGGCTTCACCATGTTTCATTGAAATGTACAGCTGTGTGTCGTCCGCATAGCAGTGAAATTTAACATGTTTTCGAATGACATCCCCAAGAGGTAAAATGTATAGTGAAAACAATAGTGGTCCTAAAACGGAACCTTGAGGAACACCGAAATTTACAATTGATTTGTCAGAGGACAAACCATTCACAGAGACAAACTGATATATGATTTCTACCCTCCTGATGTCTGGGTCTCCTACCTTCCTACCCTCCTGGTCTCTGGGTCTCCTACCCTTCTGATGACTGACCCTCCTACCCTCCTGATGTCTGGTCCTCCTAACCTCCTGATGTCTGGTCCTCCTACCCTCCTGATATCTGGTTTTCCTACCCTTCTGATGTCTGGCCCTCTTACCCTCCTACCCTCCTGATGTCTGGTCCGCTTACCCTCCTACCCTCCTGGTGTCTGGTCCTCATACCCTCCTGATGTCTAGTCCTCCTACCCACCTGATGTCTGGTTCTCTTACCCTCCTGATGTCTGCTTCTCCTACCCTCCTGATGTCTGGTTCTGCTACCCTCCTGATGTTTGGCCCTCTTACCCTCTACCCTCCTGATGTCTGGTCCTCATACCTGCCTGATGTCTGGTCCTCCTACCCTCCTAACGTCTGGTCCTCCTACCCTCTTGATGTCTGGTTCTCCTACCCTGTTGATTTATGCTTCATCTACCCTGCTCATGTCTGGTCCTCCTACCCTCCTGATGTCTGGCCCTACTACCCGCCTGATGTCTCATCCTACTACCCTCCTGATGTCTGGCCCTACTACCCTCCTGATATCTGGTCCTCCTACCTGCCTGATGCCTTTCCTCCTACCCTCCTGATGTCTGGTCCTTCTACCCTCCTGATGTCTGGCCCTCCTACCCTCCTGATGTCTGGCCCTCCTACCCTCCTGATGTCTGGTCCTCCTACCTTGCTGATGTCTGGTCCTCCTACCCTCCAGATAGCTGGCTCTCCTACCCTCCTGATAGCTGGTCCTCCTACCGTTTTGATATCTGGTCCTCCTATCAATCAAATGTATTTATAAAGCCCTTTTTACATCAGCTGATGTCACAAAGTGCTGTTCAGAAACCCAGCCTAAAACCCCAAACAGCAAGCAATGCAGGTGTAGAAGCACCGTGGTTAGGAAAAACTCCCTAGAAAGGCCAGAACCTAGGTAGAAACCTAGAGAGGAACCAGGCTATGAAGGGTGGCCAGTCCTCTTCTGGCTGTGCCGGGTGGAGATTATAACAGAACATGGCCAAGATGTTGAAATGTTCATAGATGACCAGCAGGGTAAAATAATAATAATCACAGTGGTTGTAGAGTGTGCAACAGGTCATTACGTCCGGTGAACTGGTCAGGGTTCCATAGCCGCGGGCTGATGTCTGGCCCTCCTACGCTCCTGATGACTGGCCCTCCTACCCTCTTACCCTCCTGATGTCTGGCACTCCTACCCTCCTGATGTCTGGCCATCTAACCCTCCTGATGTCTGGCCTCCTGCCTTCCTACCTTCTTAATGTCTGGTTCTCCTACGCTCCTGATGTCTTGTCCTCCTACACTCCTAATGTCTTGGCCTCCTACCCTCCTGATGTCTGGCCCACTACCCTCCTGCCTTCCTGATTTCTGGCCCTACTACCCTCCTGATGTATGGTCCTAATACCCTCCTGATGTCTGGTCCTACTACCCTCCTGATGTCTGGTCCTCCTATCCTCCTGATGTCTGGCCCTCCTACCCTCCTGATGTCTGGCCCTCCTACCCTCCTGATGTCTGGCCCTCCTACGCTCCTGATGCCTGGCCTCCTACCCTCCTATCCTCCTGATGTCTGGCCCTCCTACCCTCCTGATGTCTGGCCCTCCTACCCTCCTGATGACTGGCCCTCCTACCCTCTTACCCTCCTGATGTCTGGCCCTCCTACCCTCCTGATGTCTGGCCCTCCTACGCTCCTGATGACTGGCCCTCCTACCCTCTTACCCTCCTGATGTCTGGCACTCCTACCCTCCTGATGTCTGGTCCTCCTACCCTCCTGATGTCTGGTCCTCCTACCCTCCTGATGTCTGGTCCACCTACCCTCCTGATGTCTGGTCCTCCTACCCCCCTTATGTCTGGTCGTCCTACCCTCCTGATGTCTGGTCCTCCTACCCCGCTGATGTCTGGGCATCCTACCCTGCTGATATCTGGTCCTTCTACCCTCCTGATGTCTGGCCCTCCTACCCTCCTGATGACTGGACTTCCTACCCTCCTGATGACTGGCCCTCCTACCCTCCTGATGTCTGTCCCTCCTACCCTCCTGATGACTGCCCTCCTACCCTCCTGATGTCTGGCCCTCCTACCCTCCTGATGTCTGTCCCTCCTACCCTCCTGATGTCTGGCCCTCCTTCCCTCCTGATGTCTGGCCCTCCTTCCCTCCTGATGTCTGAACCTCCTACCCTCCTGATGACTGGCCCTCCTACCCTCCTGATGTCTGTCCCTCCTACCCTCCTGATGACTGCCCTCCTACCCTCCTGATGTCTGGCCCTCCTACCCTCCTGATGACTGGACATCCTACCCTCCTACCTTCCTGATGTCTGGCCTTCCTACCCTCCTTTTGACTGGCCTTCCTACCCTCCTTTTGACTGGCCTTCCTACCCTCCTGATGTCTGGTCCTCCTACCCCGTTGATGTTTGGTCACCCTACCCTGATGATATCTGGTTCTCCTACCCTCCTGATGTCTGGTCCTCCTACCCTCCTGATGTCTGGGCATCCTACCCTGCTGATATCTGGTCCTTCTACCCTCCTGATGTCTGGCCCTCCTACCCTCCTGATGACTGGACTTCCTACCCTCCTGATGACTGGCCCTCCTACCCTCCTGATGTCTGTCCCTCCTACCCTCCTGATGACTGCCCTCCTACCCTCCTGATGTCTGGCCCTCCTACCCTCCTGATGTCTGTCCCTCCTACCCTCCTGATGTCTGGCCCTCCTTCCCTCCTGATGTCTGGCCCTCCTTCCCTCCTGATGTCTGAACCTCCTACCCTCCTGATGACTGGCCCTCCTACCCTCCTGATGTCTGTCCCTCCTACCCTCCTGATGACTGCCCTCCTACCCTCCTGATGTCTGGCCCTCCTACCCTCCTGATGACTGGACATCCTACCCTCCTACCTTCCTGATGTCTGGCCTTCCTACCCTCCTTTTGACTGGCCTTCCTACCCTCCTTTTGACTGGCCTTCCTACCCTCCTGATGTCTGGTCCTCCTACCCCGTTGATGTTTGGTCACCCTACCCTGATGATATCTGGTTCTCCTACCCTCCTGATGTCTGGTCCTCCTACCCTCCTGATGTCTGGTCTTCCTACCCTCCTGATGTCTGGTCTCCCTACCCCCTTACGTCTGGTCCTCCTACCCTGCAGATGTCTGGTCCTCCTACCCTCCTGATGTCTGGTCCTCAATCCCCGCTGATGTCTGGTCATCCTACCCTGCTGATATCTGGTCCTTCTACCCTCCTGATGTCTGGCCCTCCTACCCTCCTGATGTCTGGTCCCCTACCCTACTGATGACTGGCCTTGCTACCCTCCTACCCTCCTGATGTCTGTCCCACTTACCCTCCTGATGTCTGGCGCTCCTACCCTCCTGATGTCTGGCCCTCCTACCCTCCTGATGACTGGCCCTCCTACCCTCCTACCCTCCTGATGTCTGGCCCTCCTAACCTCCTGATAACTGCCTCTCCTACCCTCTTACCCTCCTGATGTCTGGCCCTCCTACCCTCCAGATGTCTGGCCCTGCTACCCTCCTGATGTCTGACCCTCCTACCCTCCTGATGTCTGGCCCCCTACCCTCCTGATGACTGGCCTTCCTACTTTCCTACCCTCTTGATGTCTTTCCCTCTTACCCTCCTGATGACTGCCCTCCTACCCTCCTGATGACTGGGCATCCTACCCTCCTACCTTCCTGATACCTGGCCTCCCTGCCCTCCTTTTGACTGGCCCTCCTACCCTAATGATGTCTGGCCTTCCTACCTTAATAATGTCTAGCCCTCCTATCCTCCTGATATCTGGTCCTCCTACCCTCCTGATGTCTGGTCCTCCTACCCTCCTGATGTCTGGTCCTCATACCCTGCTGATGTCTGGTCCTCTTACCCGCCTGATGTCTGGTCCTTCTACCCTCCTGATGTTTTGTCCCCTACCCTCCTGATGACTGGCCCTCCTACCCTCCTACCCTCCTGATGTCTGTCCCACCTACCCTCCTGATGTCTGGCGCTCCTACCCTCCTGATGTCTGGCCCTCCTACCCTCCTGATGACTGGCCCTCCTACCCTCCTACCTTCCTGATGTCTGGCCTTCCTACCCTCCTGATGACTGGCCCTCCAACCCTAATGATGTCTGGCCCTTCTACCTTAATGATGTCTAGCCCTCCTACCCTCCTACCCTCCTGATGACTGGCCCTCCTACCCTCCTACCTTCCTGATGTCTGGCCTTCCTACCCTCCTGATGACTGGCCCTCCTACCCTAATGATGTCTGGCCCTTCTACCTTAATGATGTCTAGCCCTCCTACCCTCCTGATGTCTTCCTCTACCTTCCTGATGTCTGGTCCTTCTACCCTCCTGATGTCTGGTCCTCCTACCCCGCTGATGTCTGGTCCTCCTACACTCCTAATGTCTTGGCCTCCTACCCTCCTGATGTCTGGCCCACTACCCTCCTGCCTTCCTGATTTCTGGCCCTACTACCCTCCTGATGTATGGTCCTAATACCCTCCTGATGTCTGGTCCTACTACCCGCCTGATGTCTGGTCCTCCTATCCTCCTGATGTCTTCTCCTACCCCCCTGATGTCTGGTCCTCCTACCCACCTTATGTCTGGTCCTCCTACCCTGCTGATGTCTGGTCCTCTTACCCACCTGATGTCTGGTCCTCCTACCCTCCTGATGTCTGGCCCTTCTACCCACCTTATGTCTGGTCCTCCTACCCTGCTGATGTCTGGTCCTCTTACCCGCCTGATGTCTGGTCCTCCTACCCTCCTGATGTCTGGCCCTTCTACCCTGCTGATGTCTGGTTCTCTTACCCGCCTGATGTCTGCCCCTTCTACCCTCCTTATGTCTGGTCTTCATACCCTGCTGATGTCTGGTTCTCCTACCTGCCTGATGTCTGGTCCTCTTACCTACCTGATGTCTGGTCTTGCTGCCCTCTTGATGTCTTCTCCTACCCTCCTGATGTCTTCTCCTACCCCCTGATGTCTGGGTCCCCTACCCTCCTGATGTCTGCTTCTCCTACCCTCCTGATGTCTGGTTTTCCTACCCTCCTGATGTCTGGCCCTCCTAAAATCCTGATGTCTGGTCCTCCTACCCTCCTGTTGTCTGGTCCTCCTACCCTCCTGATGTCTGGTCCTCCTACCCTCCTGATGTCTGGTCCTCCTACCCTCCTGATGTCTGGTCTCCTACCCTTATCTCGTGCTTTAGCTGTATGAGGGTTTATTATACAAAGACCTTTATGCCTCCACAATCACACTCCCTGTTTTTAGTAGGGCTGCGGCATGACTTCCCTTATGTCCCCACAATCACATTCCCTGTTTATTGTCAGGCTGGGGCATGACTTTCCAAATGCCAAGTCCTATAAAAATACACTATACTGCTGATCACTTTGAAGACAATGTGTATTAGGCTACAGTAGACTACTACTGAAAACTAAATATTTGGCTTAAGACTTGAATTCATTGTATTTGTTAAAAGCTAATAACTGTTCATGCATGGTGGATATGGAGTTTCACATCTACTTATAAACTCTTACACATTGGTGAAAGTTTATACCGTGACTCTATGTGGGGAAACTAAATATCCAGCATGTATAAACAGTTGTTGGCTCTTACGTAAAATCCCCTAATCACACATACAATGAACTCGATAGTCTTAGCCTACTGTTCCTTAAATATTTGGAAGTAGTCCAGCCTAATACACATTGTGTTGAATGTGATCAGCACCCTAAGTATATGACTATAGGATTGGTATTAAAAAGTCATGGGCCTACATTCTTAAAAATCTTTCACTTGTTTTTTTTCATCCTTCTTTTCCACCTTCACTTTGGGAAAGTCATAATTTCCTATCCTGGTGCCTAGTAATGAAAAAAGGAAGGATGTCACCTCCCTTCTCCTCCCTCTTTCCAGTGTCCATTGAGGCCCTCTTTCTAAGATAAATGATTAGCCTACCAATGACAGTGACCCTTCCCGATGATCTCTTTCCTCTTGCCAGTGTTCTTTCCAGAGGCCTTATCGAGGCTAGCCTGATTCCAGATCTGTTTGTGCTGTTTTGCCAACTCCTAGGGTCATTGTCACACTGCACTAACATTAGTTGGCAAGACAGCACCAACAGATCTAGGACCAGGATGGGGTCTATAGGTCCAGTGGTGCATACGGGGTCTGTAGGTCCAGTGGTGCATACGGGGTCTGTAGGTCCAGTGGTACGGGTAGGTCCAGTGGTGTGTACGGGGTCTATAGGTCCAGTGGTGTGTACGGGGTCTATAGGTCCAGTGGTGTGTACGGGGTCTATAGGTCCAGTGGTGTGTACGGGGTCTATAGGTCCAGTGGTGTGTACGGGGTCTATAGGTCCAGTGGTGCGTACGGGGTCTATAGGTCCAGTGGTGCGTACGGGGTCTATAGGTCCAGTGGTGCGTACGGGGTCTATAGGTCCAGTGGTGCGTACGGGGTCTATAGGTCCAGTGGTGCGTACGGGGTCTATAGGTCCAGTGGTGCGTACGGGGTCTATAGGTCCAGTGGTGCGTACGGGGTCTATAGGTCCAGTGGTGTGTACGGGGTCTATAGGTCCAGTGGTGTGTACGGGGTCTATAGGTCCAGTGGTGTGTACGGGGTCTATAGGTCCAGTGGTGTGTACGGGGTCTATAGGTCCAGTGGTGTGTACGGGGTCTATAGGTCCAGTGGTGCGTACGGGGTCTATAGGTCCAGTGGTGCGTACGGGGTCTATAGGTCCAGTGGTGCGTACGGGGTCTATAGGTCCAGTGGTGTGTATGGGGTCTATAGGTCCAGTGGTGCATACGGGGTCTGTAGGTCCAGTGGTGCATACGGGGTCTGTAGGTCCAGTGGTGTGTACGGGGTCTATAGGTCCAGTGGTGTGTACGGGGTCTATAGGTCCAGTGGTGCGTACGGGGTCTGTAGGTCCAGTGGTGCGTACGGGGTCTATAGGTCCAGTGGTGCGTACGGGGTCTATAGGTCCAGTGGTGTGTACGGGGTCTATAGGTCCAGTGGTGCGTACGGGGTCTATAGGTCCAGTGGTGCATATGGGGTCTATAGGTCCAGTGGTGTAACTGAGACACTACAGCTGCTACTGTTACTGAACAGTTTCACTGTTCACACACACAGTTCTCAACGAACCACTGCGCCATCTTTTTATGTGGGATTAGAGCTCACTAACCCAAAAATAGACTGGGTTTTGACAAAAATGAAAGTTTGGGGGATTTTTACGGTTGATCTGGCCTTAGTACTATAGAGGTGACACATCTATGATCAGTACTATAGAGGCGACACATCTATGATCAGTACTGTAGAGGTACCACAACTTTGATCAGTACTGTAGAGGTGACACATCTATGATCAGTACTGTAGAGGTACCACATCTATCCTTAGTGTAAACTAGACTCACTGTTTCAGTGAACTCTTTGCCGGGTTGTGGAGAAGACAGCTGTTGTCTCAGATTAAAGAAATACGGGATGTAGAGAAGACAGCTGTTGTCTCAAATTAAAGAAATACGGGATGTAGAGAAGACAGCTGTTGTGTCAGATTAAAGAAATACGGGATGTAGAGAAGACAGCTGTTGTCTCAGATTAAAGAAATACGGGATGTAGAGAAGACAGCTGGTTTGTCTGTGTAAACAAAGACATTGGAATCCATTGTTCTACACACTTTGATTGTTTTTATGCAACTTTTTGTTTATCAACTATTTTGCAAGAGAGACTTTCTGTCTCTAATATGTTCAAAGTTGAAATAATGTAATGTTGATTGAGATAATATAGGTATTTTGTAAGGGGGGGCCAACTTTCAGAGTCATATTTGTTTGAGTCTTATCTATGAGATAAAATCTCTTTGTTCAATGTTGAAATTATTGAATGTTAATTGCAGGGAAATGTATTTTTGTAAGAGTGCCAACTTTCAGAGTCATTTCTGTTTAACCTCGTAGTTTTGTAGTTTTGCATTTAACCCATGATGTCACCTTTGGGAAATGTGATTGTCAGCTAAAAGCCAATCAGAGCAGAGCTCTTCATGGGACACTGCCAACCTGCACAGTAGTTTACATTCTGTGTGCAAGTCCACACGCACGCACACATACACATCCATACATTCCAGACGTATAGGTCATTTAGCCCCCCCTCCCTGTGACGCTGTGAGAGATCAGAACTCTGATTTGATGAACCTCTGGAAATGAATGTTGTTATTGAAGAAGGCCTTGGATATGTAAGACTTGTAACATCTTTAGAACGGGTGGGGTTTTGACAATAACTCAAACATTCCAGCATCAGTTGTCTTTTTCTTTTGTTCATATCAACCAGTTGTCTTGAATACAGTTACGTACTGTAAGTCTGGAACCAACAGTACCCTGAACTGTTTCTACCCCCAAGCTATAAGGCTGCTAAATAGTTAGTCTGGCTAGCTATTTGGTTAACTATTTACATATCTCCCTCAATTACCCCTGCACATGGACTAGGTACTGGTACCCCGTGTATATCGCCAAGTTATCGTTATTCATTGTGTATTTATTATTACTTTTATTATTATGTATTTTCCTATTATATGTCTTATTTCTCTCTGCATTGTTGGGAAAGACTGTAAGTAAGCATTTCGCTATTAGTCTACACTGAAGCATGTGACAAATACAATTTGATCGGATTTGTAAGTCATGAGGGCAAACAATAATTCTTAGCTATGCGACAGGATGAAATGTTGCAGGTTGGTAAATTATCATAGAGGGCTATGTGCAGCCTACAGGGGTAAGGCTATGATATGGAGTCTTTACAGCTGGCCCCCCGCTACATCAGCATGACCTTCTCCTCAGAGACGGAATTTATCTGTAAAGTAAAAACATGGCCCATTTCCTTCTGACAGACCTTCCTCCCTGGATGGATGGATGAATGGATGGATGAATGGATGGATGGATGGATGTAGGGAGGGAGGGTGGGAGGGAGGGATGTATCTACTGTGTCTTTCACATGTCCATTGACTGTGTGTTTTTCACATGGACTCTTCCCCAACATGTATTGTAAAAAAATGACAGGTTCAGATCAGTCCATACAGTTCTTTATTTGTATCTTACTACAGTGCGAATTCAATATTATTGGGCACATTGTAGGCCTGATATAATTAAATAGCCTCTAGGCAATAGGAAAAACAATCCATGCATGAAACCTATGATTAGGTAACCTATTATGTGTGATGTAAATCTGATGGGGAGTGTATTCGGTGTATTACGGTAAAATGTCAAATCGATAGACTTGAAACACCCACAAGCCTCAATTTTGCGTAACAGGATGGGCAATCCACTGATCTACACCCTGTTTCCCCTTCTAGAACGTGGGTCGGTTCAGTTTGTTTTAAGATCAGTGTTTTTTATTTTTAAAGAGAACCGCCCATCTGGTCGAGTTGAGTGAGTTGTTCTGAGTGAGAGTGAGCAGCACAGACCTCTTGAGAGACCCTACCACAGACCGGCGAGGCGCAGTGTTCAGAAGAGTTGGTAACTCTAGACAGGGACTGGTAGGGTTGACGAGAGGACGCGGGCAGGCATGGGTTGCAGCCACAGCAAGGTGCGTGGCAGAATTTGCAAGAAAACGGTATTTATTCATCTTTGTTGTGAAATAATCTAGGATATTAATTAAGTAACCAAGTGGTGTTTTGTTATTGTAGCTTCCCATTGTCGCACGGATTCGTAGCACAACACAGTCGTGTTGAATTTTTATTTGTTTTAATCGATCAAGCAACATTGTTAGTTTATAGACTCATTTCCCACATGCGTTAATCTCTAGTGGATTTTATTCCTGGGGATTAACATCCGTGTTTTGCAACGCGTGATGTATTCTATCAGTCAATTTGTGCGAAGTTTTCTCAAAGTTTTTTTTTTATTGGAAACAGATGTGCTGAAAATAATTTAAAAGATGTCTATCCTCTGAGACTGACTTTCCCACGGTTTCAAACTACTTGTCAAACGTAACAGTTCAGTGAACTAATCTGACCTCATTCTTCCGCATTAATTATAGGAAGTTACAGGTTGACCAGACATTGACAGTCACTGGTGGTGATACATTGTATCAATGACCTTAGGTGTCATTGTATCATCATCATCACCAGTAAATTATACATTGTATTAATTGATTGACACCCTGTAGCCTCCATAGTCAGTGAATTACATCTGTGAAGGTTTTTTTTAACTTTCTGATCATACGAGTTTTTCTACTTAAGTGCACAAAATCAGTTGATGTTTCCTGTGACGACTACTGATAACTACAAATTGCACTGTTTTGTGATAGGAAAGAAGTGACTTGGGGATATGGAAAGTGTAATTATTAACATCCAGTTCAATGTATTTTCAGTAGGCTACAGTTAGATGTACTAGTACTGCCTCTGACATTTACAACCAGTGACACAGGCTTATATTACCATCCAGAAATGATACCCCAGATTGTACCACTTCCAGGAGGCGTTGAAGAGCGAGGCTAGATTGATTAAGTTACATTTATTTCCCCTTCAACTCATCTGGCAATGCATCAAACAGTCACACATTGAGACCACTTACACAGTTAAAAACAGCAGGTGTCCTTTGATTGATTAGTCAAGATTCTCTGTGAGTGGATTTCTTCATTTCTCAATGGTGGTGTTTGACATGCACTCCTTGAGATAGAGAATCATTTTTCTTCTACAAAAAAAGTAAGTACTTAAGAGGTACTGTAAACCAAGCCACTGGCGAGCTGTATTGCAGCGTCT
This sequence comes from Salmo trutta, assembly GCF_901001165.1. Classification (NCBI taxonomy): domain Eukaryota; kingdom Metazoa; phylum Chordata; class Actinopteri; order Salmoniformes; family Salmonidae; genus Salmo; species Salmo trutta. The sequence goes on along the minus strand of NC_042969.1, from coordinate 35,148,512 downwards.
GCAGAGCAGATCACAAAACCATCTGTTTGGCTGGTTGACGTAGGCAACTGGAGAAGTGTGAAGATCTGCTACAGAGGGCTCTGCAAGAGAAGCCTGGAGAGACAGAAACACACACACACACACACACACACAGCAATATGGGGCTCCATCCGGACCATGATGAAAATGCCACATGAAGAAACTCCTCAGCCAAGTGTTAATGGCATATCACGGAACATGTGTTTCTCTGCTTGGAAGACTCAACCACAGTCTAAATTAAATGTCCTTTAACTAAGTCTGAATGTCCTTTGTATTGAAGATGTGGTTTTAGTTTTCTGAATTTTCTTTGAGTTGGGGGCTGTTTTTCTAGTTCTCTCAGCCGATGGTACATGTCTGTCGCCTATGCGTGTACCTTTTACAGGCCTGTTCTTTATTCACATTTTTTGTTGACATTTTGAACTCTTCTTGGAAAGTTTCTTTCAACTCTTGTGAGAGCATACCTGGACTAGATATTTCTCACAAAAGTCACAAAACATTCAGTATTAACCTTAACTCTAGGGCCAGGAGGAACTTGTAAACATTAGGAGTCTGGTGTAGGCTACAGTCTGCCATGGGGCTAGGATGTTCCCTGTGCATTTAGTCAGTAAATACATAACTCAACGTTGGAAGTTTCTCCAGTGTTTAAAAAGACTGGGGACACGGGTCCGCCGTCCCAAATGGCACCCTATTCCCTCTGTAGTGAACTACTATGGGGCCCTGGTAAAAGGTAGTGCACTAGATTGGGTCCCATTTGGGACGTACTGCCTGAGAAGGAAGAGAAGGTGTGATTTATGGTCGTGTTAAAGAGAGCCTTTCCAACCCCACCTTGTGCCCCTGGACTTGTGTGTTTTAAGATCTTTAACTGAGATTTAAAGCAGGTAATAAAACGCATGCCCATCACACATCATGTTAAGATCCTTTATTGAGATTTAAGGCCCATCACACGTCATGCTGTACTGGTCTCTACAGTGTCTTTCTGGAGTCACTTTTCTTTTTGGACTATTGGAGCAGCCAGGTTGGTGAGAAGGAACATGGTATTTATTGGAGCAGCCAGGTTGGTGAGAAGGAACATGGTGTTTATTGGAGCAGCCAGGTTGGTGAGAAGGAACACAGTATTTATTGGAGCAGCCAGGTTGGTGAGAAGGAACATGGTATTTATTGGAGCAGCCAGGTTGGTGAGAAGGAACATGGTGTTTATTGGAGCAGCCAGGTTGGTGAGAAGGAACATGGTATTTATTAGAGCAGCCAGGTTGGTGAGAAGGAACATGGTGTTTATTGGAGCAGCCAGGTTGGTGAGAAGGAACACAGTATTTATTGGAACAGCCAGGTTGGTGAGAAGGAACACGGTATTTATTGGAGCAGCCAGGTTGGTGAGAAGGAACACTGTATTTATTGGAGCAGCCAGGTTGGTGAGAAGGAACACGGTATTTATTGGAGCAGCCAGGATGGTGAGAAGGAACACGGTATTTATTGGAGCAGCCAGGTTGGTGAGAAGGAACACGGTATTTTTTGGAGCAGCCAGGTTGGTGAGAAGGAACACGGTATTTATTGGAGCAGCCAGGTTGATGAGAAGGAACATGGTATTTATTGGACTATTGGAGCAGCCAGGTTTGTGAGAAGGAACACAGTATTTATTGGAGCAGCCAGGTTGGTGAGAAGGAACACGGTATTTATTGGAGCAGCCAGGTTGGTGAGAAGGAACACGGTATTTATTGGAGCAGCCAGGTTGGTGAGAAGGAACACAGTATTTATTGGAGCAGCCAGGTTGGTGAGAAGGAACACAGTATTTATTGGAGCAGCCAGGTTGGTGAGAAGGAACACGGTATTTATTGGAGCAGCCAGGTTGGTGAAAAGGAACATGGTATTTATTGGACTATTGGAGCAGCCAGGTTGATGAGAAGGAACACGGTATTTATTGGAGCAGCCAGGTTGGTGAGAAGGAACACGGTATTTATTGGAGCAGCCAGGTTGGTGAGAAGGAACACGGTATTTATTGGAGCAGCCAGGTTGGTGAGAAGGAACACGGTATTTATTGGAGCAGCCAGGTTGGTGAGAAGGAACACGGTATTTATTGGAGCAGCCAGGTTGGTGAGAAGGAACACGGTATTTATTGGAGCAGCCAGGTTGGTGAGAAGGAACACGGTATTTATTGGAGCAGCCAGGTTGGTGAGAAGGAACACGGTATTTATTGGAGCAGCCAGGTTGGTGAGAAGGAACACGGTATTTATTGGAGCAGCCAGGTTGGTGAGAAGGAACACGGTATTTATTGGAGCAGCCAGGTTGGTGAGAAGGAACACGGTATTTATTGGAGCAGCCAGGTTGGTGAGAAGGAACACGGTATTTATTGGAGCAGCCAGGTTGGTGAGAAGGAACACAGTATTTATTGGACTAATGGAACAGCCAGGTTGGTGAGAAGGAACACGGTATTTATTGGAGCAGCCAGGTTAGTGAGAAGGAACACGGTATTTATTGGAGCAGCCAGGTTAGTGAGAAGGAACATGGTATTTATTGGAGCAGCCAGGTTGGTGAGAAGGAACACAGTATTTATTGGAGCAGCCAGGTTGGTGAGAAGGAACATGGTATTTATTAGAGCAGCCAGGTTGGTGAGAAGGAACATGGTATTTATTGAAGCAGCCAGGTTGGTGAGAAGGAACATGGTATTTATTAGAGCAGCCAGGTTGGTGAGAAGGAACATGGTATTTATTGGACTATTGGAGCAGCCAGGTTGGTGAGAAGGAACACGGTATTTATTGGACTATTGGAGCAGCCAGGTTGGTGAGAAGGAACACGGTATTTATTGGAGCAGCCAGGTTGGTGAGAAGGAACACGGTATTTATTGGACTATTGGAGCAGCCAGGTTGGTGAGAAGGAACACGGTATTTATTGGAGCAGCCAGGTTGGTGAGAAGGAACACGGTATTTATTGGACTATTGGAGCAGCCAGGTTGGTGAGAAGGAACACGGTATTTATTGGAGCAGCCAGGTTGGTGAGAAGGAACATGGTATTTATTGGACTATTGGAGCAGCCAGGTTGGTGAGAAGGAACACGGTATTTATTGGAGCAGCCAGGTTGGTGAGAAGGAACACGGTATTTATTGGAGCAGCCAGGTTGGTGAGAAGGAACACGGTATTTATTGGAGCCGTAAGACCATGGTCAAAAGTAGTGCACTATATAGAAAGGGTGGCATTTAGGATACACACCATGTTTTCCAGGCACAAATAAAGCTTGTTGCTTGGAGTTTCTATGTGTTTACACAGAGGTAGTGGTGGTGGGATAACGTTGTGTTGTGGGAGGATGTCAGCAGGTGTCTGGTCTCCATGGACGACAGGGCAGCAGGTAGCCTAGCGGTTAAAATGTTGGGCAAGTAATCGAGAAGGTCGCTGGTTCGAATACCCGAGCCGACAAAGTGGAAAAAATATGCCAATCATCCCTTGAGCAAGTCACTTAACCTAATGTGTTACAGGAGTACTGTACTACTATGGCTGGTCCTGTAAAACAGTACATTTTACTGCACCTATCTGGTCTGTTTGTTTTTTACAGTCTGCACAGACTTAACTCTTCAGTCTCTACACAGTGAGGACAGGACACAATGTAATGTTGTGTGATCTGGTCTCCTAGTAATGTCAGGAACCTTGGTATTGTTTGACAGTTTAGGAAAACGTTGGTATAGAGTAGTCACCGAATGCTTCAAACTGTTTTTTTTTGTTTCTTCCAAGCTTGGCTAATATTTGGTATTGGGCAATTCCACGATAAAGGAATTAGGCTCAGACTGGGTTTTCCCTGTTTAAAATTTTATTTTGAACAAAAATCATTGATTTCAGAGTTTAACAAACCATATAACTCTATGCACAGACTACTTTGAACAATTTACACAGTTAAACAAACAAAACACATTTTCCATTTACTGGAAGAACTGCGATAATTATGGTTAGATAAGATAATTACGGTAAAATGTTGTATCTGCACAGTTCTTCCTGTAAATGTGTTTTTCTAAGTAGTCCTTGTGTATATAGTTCTATGGTTTGTTACATTTGATTTCAAAGTTGTTGTTTTTTGTATACATTTTTAAATGGGGAAAAATGTGAGTCTCAGCGTAATTCCAATACCATGGAATTGCCCAATTACAAAAACAGTTATGATTGACCTTACTGTAACTCCTTAGTGTAGATGTCTATGCTCAACTAGTATAGGTTATTCTACAACAACGTAATGTATCTAATGCAGAAATGTTTTTATTAAGGCTCTATAATTACTGGTATGATCAGTTTGAAGTAAATAACCATTGTATCACATTGTACAACTAGTATGAAGACCCAGGTCAGCTGCTGAATCATAAAACTGTAGCATGGACATGTTACGTAACTTTTGAACAAACTAATGATTCATTTCCAGTCATGTGGGAACTAATCACTCACTGTGAGAGAGCCATATGGGTCAAGCACCAATCAGAAGCTTTACATAACATCTTACCCTGTTCCACTTGTCCCTGGTACTTCAAAACATACAGAATAGAATAGTGTGGAATTCAAATCACATTTTATTTGTCACATGCACTGGATACAAGTGAAATGCTTACTTACAAGCCCTTAACCAACAATGCAGTTTTAAGGGGGGATAGAAAAATGTTTAAGTATTTACTAAAATTAACTGAAGTAAAAAAAAAAAAAGATTTACTTTTTGTTCTTATTTATCTATAATATGTTGAGAGATTGTGTGTCTGATGTAGGAATACAATACAACACACTTTTTTTCTCCTTGTAGAGGAAAAGCAAAGTGAAAGAGGAAGAGAAGACTGTGAAGGAGGTCAACAACAGTCAAGATGGAGAAGGTGAGGAGTGTGGTTTCCTGTTGTGTTGTAGACTGTCACTGTGACTCCTCTCCTGTTGTGTTGTAGACTGTCACTGTGACTCCTCTCCTGTTGTTGTGGACTGACACTGTGACTCCTCCTCTCCTGTTGCGTTGTAGACTGACTCCTCCTCTCCTGTTGCGTTGTAGACTGACACTGTGACTCCTCCTCTCCTATCCTGTTGTAGACTGTCACTGTGACCCCTCCTCTCCTGTTGTAGACTGACACTGTGACGCCTCCTCTCCTGTTGTGTTGTAGACTGTCACTGTGACTCCTCCTCTCCTGTTGTAGACTGTCACTGTGACTCCTCCTCTCCTGTTGTAGACTGACACTGTGACTCCTCCTCTCCTGTTGTGTTGTAGACTGTCACTGTGACTCCTCCTCTCCTGTTGTAGACTGACACTGTGACTCCTCCTCTCCTGTTGTGTTGTGGACTGACACTGTGACTCCTCCTCTCCTGTTGTGTTGTGGACTGACACTGTGACTCCTCCTCTCCTGTTGTGTTGTGGACTGACACTGTGACTCCTCCTCTCCTGTTGTGTTGTGGACTGACACTGACTCCTCTCCTGTTGCGTTGTAGACTGACTCCTCCTCTCCTGTTGCGTTGTAGACTGACACTGTGACTCCTCCTCTCGTGTTGTAGACTAACTGTGACACCTCCTCTCTTGTTGTAGACTGACACTGTGACTCCTCCTCTCCTATCCTGTTGTAGACTGTCACTGTGACTCCTCCTCTCCTGTTGTAGACTGACACTGTGACTCCTCCTCTCCTGTTGTAGACTGACACTGTGACTCCTCCTCTCCTGTTGTGTTGTAGACTGTCACTGTGACTCCTCCTCTCCTGTTGTAGACTGACACTGTGACTCCTCCTCTCCTGTTGTGTTGTGGACTGACACTGTGACTCCTCCTCTCCTGTTGTGTTGTGGACTGACACTGACTCCTCTCCTGTTGCGTTGTAGACTGACTCCTCCTCTCCTGTTGCGTTGTAGACTGACACTGTGACTCCTCCTCTCCTGTTGTAGACTGACACTGTGACTCCTCCTCTCCTATCCTGTTGTAGACTGTCACTGTGACCCCTCCTCTCCTGTTGTAGACTGACACTGTGACGCCTCCTCTCCTGTTGTGTTGTAGACTGTCACTGTGACTCCTCCTCTCCTGTTGTAGACTGACACTGTGACTCCTCCTCTCCTGTTGTAGACTGACACTGTGACTCCTCCTCTCCTGTTGTGTTGTAGACTCACTGTGACTCCTCCTCTCCTGTTGTAGACTGACACTGTGACTCCTCCTCTCCTGTTGTAGACTGACACTGTGACTCCTCCTCTCCTGTTGTGTTGTGGACTGACACTGTGACTCCTCCTCTCCTGTTGTGTTGTGGACTGACACTGTGACTCCTCCTCTCCTGTTGTGTTGTGGACTGACACTGTGACTCCTCCTCTCCTGTTGTGTTGTGGACTGACACTGTGACTCCTCCTCTCCTGTTGTGTTGTGGACTGACACTGTGACTCCTCCTCTCCTGTTGTGTTGTGGACTGACACTGTGACTCCTCCTCTCCTGTTGTGTTGTGGACTGACACTGTGACTCCTCCTCTCCTGTTGTGGACTGACACTGTGACTACTCCTCTCCTGTTGTAGACTGACACTGTGACTACTCCTCTCCTGTTGTTGTAGACTGACACTGTGACTACTCCTCTCCTGTTGTTGTAGACTGACACTGTGACTACTCCTCTCCTGTTGTTGTAGACTGACACTGTGACTCCTCCTCTCCTGTTGTTGTAGACTGACACTGTGACTCCTCCTCTCCTGTTGTGTTGTAGACTGACACTGTGACTCCTCCTCTCCTGTTGTGTTGTGGACTGACACTGTGACTTCTCCTCTCCTGTTGTGTTGTGGACTGACACTGTGACTCCTCCTCTCCTGTTGTGTTGTAGACTGACACTGGCTGCTCCTCTCCTGTTGTGTTGTGGACTGACACTGTGACTACTCCTCTCCTGTTGTAGACTGTCACTGTGACTCCTCCTCTCCTGTTGCTTGTCTGGTTGTCTTTAACAGAGGGTTTTACACATCATACTGCCTCTTGACTCATTATAAAATCCTCTTTTATTATTAGGCCCACTAATAACCTGTACATAATAACTGGGCTCCAGTATGGCTCAATTTGTTGAGGATAGCGCTTGCAATGCCAGGATTGTGGGTGTGATACCTTGGGCTGCTCGTACGTAGTAATGTATGCATGCATGACTAAGTCACTTAGCGTCTGCTAAATGGCATAAAATATCTGAATGTTTTAAATGACCCACACTTTGTCATGATCCCGGTGGGTTGAAATGATGTCACTACACCCAGAAACTGGTTGGAATTACGGATTTTTAAAGTGACATAATAATGACCTAATTTCAACCAGTCAGTTTTGAATGCTTAGATGGCCTTGGAAACACTGATGTGTCAACACTCTGCTGTCTGCATTAGAGTACTCAACAGGTACTTTCTTGTGTACTCTGTTGTACTTGGTGTGTACTCTGTTGTACTTGGTGTGTACTCTGTTGCCATGTAATTTTGGGTCTCAGGGTCATGCCTTCAACAAGTGCCTAAGTGAACAAGACTGTGTTGGCCTAGCCTGCTGAGCTAAAAACCTAAGGCATTAACTCTGAGAGCTAACACAAGTCTCCATGTCTCAGGAAGGTCAATCATCACTCGGAATGTGGTTCACCAAACTAGTCCGAGTTCCTCAGAAGTTGAACCCCCCCCCCTTACACATATCAGTGTAGCTATAATTATTTTATAGTCAGACAGATTGAGTTAGTATATAATACTGTTGTTGTGCTGAGTCTAGTCTGACCAGTAAAGGTTGCAGCCAGGTCTGGTTTGGTTCAACCCCTCTGCCAACTACATTATGGGAATGGCTCAATCACGCAGTACTAAGCAGTAGGCAAAGCCTGTGGAACATACTGTACAATATACATGATAGAACTGATGTGATTTCTTATCCTACTTGTCTACATAATATATTTCTATCTGAGCATTCTAGCAAGGTTTTTGCCTTCATAACCACAGCCATGGGTTGTGTTCAGGTACATTGTAACATAGTGAACGTAGAATTTTGCCATGTAGAACACAATTGTTGTTATTGGACATGTTCAGGTATTGAACCTCCCTGTTTGTCTGTTTTCTTCAGTTTGTACCCTACTGAATACAACCTTGGTATCCCCTCCTCCAGGTAAAGTCCTTCTGGAGGAGCTGAACGTGGGTCTAGAAACGGAGAAGCAGCTGGGTCAGTATGAGTGGCAGCTGAAGATCCTACGGGAGGTGCTGTCTGCCTCTGGGACCCAGGAGAGGGAGGAGCTACTAAAAGACCCAACACAAGGAGAGCTCTGTGCCCTGGTCTACAACATCACTGAGAAGGTAGCTAACCCCATATAGAGCTCTGGTCCACAACATCACTGAGAAGGTAGCTAACCCCATAGAGAGCTCTGGTCCACAACATCACTGAGAAGGTAGCTAACCCCATAGAGAGCTCTGGTCTACAACATCACTGAGAAGGTAGCTAACCCCATAGAGAGCTCTGGTCCACAACATCACTAAGAAGGTAGGTGACCCTTAGACCACAGAAGATGAATTTCTGTTCTAACCAAATGGATAGAGAGGATGGGTAGCCAGGAACCAAATGGATGGGTAGCCAGGAACCAAATGGATGGGTAGCCAGGAACCAAATGGATGGGTAGCCAGGAACCAAATGGTTAGAGAGGATGGGTAGCCAGGAACCAAATGGATGGGTAGCCAGGAACCAAATGGTTAGAGAGGATGGGTAGGCAGGAACCAAATGGATGGGTAGCCAGGAATCAAATGGATGGGTCATCCTTTAGCCCACTTATTGTAGACCATCAATCCACTACTACCTTAAGTGTGATCTGGACCACCGTATCACTGAGAAGGTAGATAGTAACTGTTAGCCCACTTCCCCAGCCCTCAGCTCACTGCTAGCCCACTTCCTCAGCTCACTGCTGGACTACTTTTACTTCCAGCCCTTCATGTACCGTTTACTATATACATTCACCATATACCATCGGCCAGCAGCATACCACCCTGCATCCCACTGCTGGCTTGCTTCTGAAGCTGAGCTGGTCCAGCTGAGCTGAGCTGGTCCTGGTTGGTCCCTGGATGGGAGACCAGATGCTGCTGGAAGTGGTGTTGGAGGGCCAGTAGGAGGCACCCTTTCCTCTGGTTAAAAAAAAATATCCCAATTCCCCAGGGCAGTGATTGGGGACATTGCCCTGTGTAGGGTGCCGTCTTCCGGATGGGAAGTTAAATGGGTGTCCTGACTCTCTGTGGTCACTAAAGATACCAATGCACTTATCGTAAGAGTAGGGGTGTTCACTCCGGTGTCCTGGCTAAATTCCCAAAATGGCCCTCATACCATCATGGCCACCTAATCCTCCCCAGCTTACAATTGATTTATTCATCTCCTCTCCCCTGTAACTATTCCCCAGGTTGTTGCTGTAAATGACAACTTGTTCTCAATCAACTTACCTGGTAATAATAAATAAAAAAATGTCCTGTACAATTTACATTCACCATATACCATGTACTATATACCCTGTAACATTTACATTCACCATATACCATTTACATTCACCATATACCATGTACAATTTACATTCACCATATACCATCTACCATCTACCCTGTACCATTTACATCTACCATCTACCCTGTACCATTTACATTCACCAGATACCATCTACGCTGTACCATTTACATTCACCATATACTATATACCTACAGTGCCTTCAGAAAGTATTCAGACCCCTTTACTCTTTTCACATTTTGTTATGTTACAGCCTTTGGCTAAAATTGATTTAAAAAAAAAAAAAAATCTACAAATAATACCCCATAATTACAAAGTGAAAAAAAAAATGTTTTTTGAAGAAAAAAATATAAAATGTAGAAAAAATTAAAAATGTAACTTATTTACATATTCAGACCCTTTGCTATGATATTTGAAATTGAGATCAGGTGCGTCCTGTTTCCACTATCATCCTTGAGATGTTTCTACAATTTGACTGGAGTCCACCTGTGGTAAATTCAATTGATTGGACATGATTTGGAAAGGCACAATACCTGTCTATATAAGGACCCACAGTTGACAGTGCATATCAGAGCAAAAACTGGGCCACGAGGTCGAAGGAATTGTCCGTAGAGCTCTGAGACAGGACTGTGTCGAGGCACAGATCTGGGGAAGGGTACCAAAACATTTCTGCAGCGTTGAAGGTCCCCAAGAACACAGTGACCTTCATCATTCTTAAATGGAAGAAGTTTGGAACCACCAAGACTCTTCCTAGAGCAGGCCGCCCGGCCAAACTGACCAATCGGGGGAGAAGGGCCTTGGTCAGGGAGGTGACCAAGAACCCGATGGTCACTCTGACAGAGCTCTACAGTTCCTCTGTGGAGATGGAAGGACATCCATCTCTGCAGCACTCCACCAATCAGGCCTTTATGGTAGAGTGGCCAGATGGAAGCCACTCCTCAGTAAAAGGTACATGACAGCCCGCTTGGAGTTTGCCAAAAGGCACATAAAGACTCTCAGACCATTAGAAACAAGATTCTCTGATCTGATGAAACCAAGATTGAACTCTTTGGCCTGAATGCCAAGCGTCACATCTGGAGGAAACCTGGCAGCATCACTATGGTGAAGCGTGGTGGCAGCATCATGCTGTGGGGATGTTCTTCAGCGGCAGGGACTGGGAGACTTGTCAGGATTGAGGGAAAGATAAATGGAGCAAAGTACAGAAAGATCCTTGATGAAAACCTGCTCCAGAGTGCTCAGGACCTCAGACTAGGACAAAATTTCACTTTCCAACAGGACAACAACCCTAAGCACACAGCCAAGGCAACGCAGGAGTGGCTTCAGGACAAGTCTCTGAATGTCCTTGAGTGGCCCAGCCAGAGCCGGGACTCGAACCTGATCGAACTTCTCTGGAGAGACCTGAAACTAGCTGTACAGTGACACTTCCCATCCTGACAGAGCTTGAGAGGATCTGCAGAGAACAATGGTAGAATATCCCCAAACAGGTGTGCCAAGCTTGTAGTGTCATACCCAAGAAGACTCGAGGCTATAATCTCTGACAAAGGTGCTTCAACAAAGTACTGAGTAAATGGTCTGAATAGTTATGTAAATGTCATATTTCCATTTTTTTATTTTTTTTATTTATAAAATAATATTAGCAAAAATGTCAACCTCTTTTTGCTTTGTTGTTATGGGGTGTTGTGTGTAGATTGAGGGAGAAAAAAATATTTAATTCATTTTTGAATATGGCTGTAATGTAACAAAATGTGGAAAAAGTCAAGGGTTCTGAATGCTTTCCGAATGCACTGTACCATATACCCTGTACCATTTACATGCACCATCTACTATATGCCCTGTACCATTTACATGCACCATCTACTATATGCCCTGTACCATTTACATGCACCATCTACTATATGCCCTGTACCATTTACATTCACTATATACCATCTACTATATGCCCTGTACCATTTACATGCACCATCTACTATATACCCTGTACCATTTACATGCACCATCTACTATATGCCCTGTACCATTTACATGCACCATCTACTATATGCCCTGTACCATTTACATGCACCATCTACTATATGCCCTGTACCATTTACATGCACCATCTACTATATGCCCTGTACCATTTACATGCACCATCTACTATATGCCCTGTACCATTTACATTCACTATATACCATCTACTATATGCCCTGTACCATTTACATGCACCATCTACTATATACCCTGTACCATTTACATGCACCATCTACTATATGCCCTGTACCATTTACATGCACCATCTACTATATGCCCTGTACCATTTACATTCACTATATACCATCTACTATATGCCCTGTACTACTATATGCCCTGTACCATTTACATGCACCGTCTACTATATACCCTGTACCATTTACATGCACCATCAACTATATGCCCTGTACCATTTACATTCACTATATACCATCTACTATATGCCCTGTACCATTTACATGCACCATCTACTAAACTCAGCAAAAAAAGAAACGCCCTTTTTCAGGACCCGGTCTTTCAAAGATAATTCGTAAAAATCCAAGTAACTTCATTGTAAAGGGTTTAAACACTGTTTCCCATGCCTTTTCAATGAACCATAAACAATTAATGAACGTGCACCAGTGGAACGGTCATTAAGACACTAACAGCTTACAGATGGTAGGCAATTAAGGTCACAGTTATGAAAACTTAGGACACTAAAGAGGCCTTTCTACTGACTCTGGAAAAATGCCAAAAGAAAGATGCCCAGGGTCCCTGCTCATCTGCGTGAATGTGCCTTAGGCATGCCTCAAGGAGGCATGAGGATTGCAGATGTGGCCAGGGCAATAAATTGCAATGTCTGTGCTGTGAGACACCTAAGACGGCGCTACAGGGAGACAGGACGGACAGCCTGCCAGTCCTTGGCAGACCACCTGTAACAACACCTGCACAGGATCGGTACATCTGAACTTCACACCTGCGAGACAAGTACAGGATGGTAACAACTGCCCAAGTTACACCAGGAACGCATAATCCCTCCATCAGTGCTCAGACTGTCCACAAAAGGCTGAGAGAGGCTGGACTGAGGGCTTGTAGGCCTGTTGTAAGGCAGGTCCTCGCCAGACATCACCGGCAACATCATCGCCTATGGGCACAAACCCACCGTTGCTGAACTAGACGGGACTGGCAAAAAGTGCTCTTCACTGACGAGTCGCGGTTTTGTCTCCCCAGGGGTGATGGTTGGATTTGCGTGAATCGTCGAAGGAATGAGTGTTACACTGAGGCCTGTGCTCTGGAGCGGGATTGATTTGGAGGTGGAGGGTCCGTCATGGTCTGGGGCGGTGTGTCACAGCATCATCGGACTGAGCTTGTTGTCATTGCAGGCAATCTCAACGCTTTGCATTACAGGGAAGACATCCTCCTACCTCATGTGGTACCCTTCCTGCAGGCTCATCCTGACATGACCCTGCAGCATGACAATGCCACCACGCACAGAATGAGCAGTATGGCTGATTTCCTGCAAGATAGAAATGTCAGTGTTCTGCCATGGCCAGTGAAGAGCCCAGATCTCAATCCCATTGAGCACGTCTGGGATCTGTTGGATCGGAGGATGAGGGCTAGGGACACCCCCCCCCCCCCCAGAAATGTCTGGGAACTTGCAGGTGCCTTGGTGGAAGTGTGGGGTAACATCTCACAGCAAGAACTGGCAAATCTGGTGTTATCCATGAGGAGGAGATGCACTGCAGTACTTAATGCAGCTAGTGGCCACAACAGATACTGACTGACTTGTTCAGGGACACATTATTCCATTTTTGTTAGTCACATGTCTGTGGAACTTGTTCAGTTTGTCTCAGTTATGTTCATACAAATACTTACGTGTTTGCTGAAAATAAATGCGGTTGAGTGAGAGAATGTTTTTTTTTTTTGCTGAGTTTATATACCCTGTACCATTTAGATTTTTTTTTTCTTCACCATCTACCCTGTAAATATTTACATTCACCATGTACCCTTTCCACACTGAGCAGAGCCTAGCCAACTGTACTGCGCTGGCCTGACTATACAGCATGTCCACCATTAGTTGCCAGAACCGCGTTGGAGATGACAATGTGAAATGAAATATCCATGCCAATGCAGTACAGTTGGCACAGGGTTGGCACGATAGTATGAAAAGGGCATTAGTGTTTAATTAGTGTGAGCCACAAATCCCCTACTACAGCATATTATTACTAAGCAGATCAGAACAAGTCAATCTGCTCCTCCTGCAGAATTGCATTGTGGTTTGTATTTGAATTACAGTGTCTTACACAAAGAACCTGGTTAGCGTTTTTGAGTTGAGGTCTCAGTGGCTGCACCCTATATAGTCCCTAAGGGCTCTGGTCTAAAGTAGTGCACTACATAGGGAATAGGGTGCCGTTTGGGACACTACCCATGTTTCCAGGGACGTGCAGCCTGGAGTCAGAACACCTGGTAGAGCAGGTCATCTGGTTTTATACACCTGGTATACCATTGAGTTAAAGCTGGGTCATCTGGTATTATACACGTGGTAGAGCAGGTCATCTGGTATTATACACGTGGTAGAGCAGGTCATCTGGTATTATACACGTGGTAGAGCAGGTCATCTGGTATTATACACGTGGTAGAGCAGGTCATCTGGTATTATACACCTGTAGAGCAGGTCATCTGGTATTATACACGTGGTAGACCAGGTCATTTGGTATTATACACCTGTAGACCAGGTCATCTGGTATTATACACGTGGTAGAGCAGGTCATCTGGTATTATACACGTGGTAGAGCAGGTCATCTGGTATTATACACCTGTAGAGCAGGTCATCTGGTATTATACACCTGTAGAGCAGGTCATCTGGTATTATACACCTGTAGAGCAGGTCATCTGGTATTATACACCTGTAGAGCAGGTCATCTGGTATTATACACCTGTAGAGCAGGTCATCTGGTATTATACACCTGTAGAGCAGGTGTAGAGCAGGTCATCTGGTATTATACACCTGGTAGAGCAGGTCATCTGGTATTATACACCTGTAGAGCAGGTGTAGAGCAGGTCATCTGGTATTATACACCTGTAGAGCAGGTCATCTGGTATTATACACCTGGTAGAGCAGGTCATCTGGTATTATACACCTGGTAGAGCAGGTCATCTGGTATTATACACCTGGTAGAGCAGGTCATCTGGTATTATACACCTGGTAGAGCAGGTCATCTGGTATTATACACCTGGTAGAGCAGGTCACCTGGTATTATACACCTGGTAGAGCAGGTCACCTGGTATTATACACCTGGTAGAGCAGGTCACCTGGTATTATACACCTGGTAGAGCAGGTCACCTGGTATTATACACCTGGTAGAGCAGGTCACCTGGTATTATACACCTGGTAGAGCAGGTCACCTGGTATTATACACCTGGTAGAGCAGGTCACCTGGTATTATACACCTGGTAGAGCAGGTCACCTGGTATTATACACCTGGTAGAGCAGGTCACCTGGTATTATACACCTGGTAGAGCAGGTCACCTGGTATTATACACCTGGTAGAGCAGGTCATCTGGTATTATACACCTGGTAGAGCAGGTCATCTGGTATTATACACCTGGTGGTAGAGCAGGTCATCTGGTATTATACACCTGGTAGAGCAGGTCATCTGGTATTATACACCTGGTAGAGCAGGTCATCTGGTATTATACACCTGGTAGAGCAGGTCATCTGGTATTATACACCTGGTAGAGCAGGTCATCTGGTATTATACACCTGGTAGAGCAGGTCATCTGGTATTATACACCTGGTAGAGCAGGTCATCTGGTATTATACACCTGGTAGAGCAGGTCATCTGGTATTATACACCTGGTAGAGCAGGTCATCTGGTATTATACACCTGGTAGAGCAGGTCATCTGGTATTATACACCGGTAGAGCAGGTCATCTGGTATTATACACCGGTAGAGCAGGTCATCTGGTATTATACACCGGTAGAGCAGGTCATCTGGTATTATACACCGGTAGAGCAGGTCATCTGGTATTATACACGTGGTAGAGCAGGTCATCTGGTATTATACACGTGGTAGAGCAGGTCATCTGGTATTATACACGTGGTAGAGCAGGTCATCTGGTATTATACACGTGGTAGAGCAGGTCATCTGGTATTATACACGTGGTAGAGCAGGTCATCTGGTATTATACACGTGGTAGAGCAGGTCATCTGGTATTATACACGTGGTAGAGCAGGTCATCTGGTATTATACACGTGGTAGAGCAGGTCATCTGGTATTATACACGTGGTAGAGCAGGTCATCTGGTATTATACACGTGGTAGAGCAGGTCATCTGGTATTATACACCTGGTAGAGCAGGTCATCTGGCTTTATACACTTGTTTTGTTTATGTAACAAAGTTCTCACTGTTGTTTATATTTGGTTTTCACTTTGTCTATCTCCTATGACAAGTGTGGATGTACATGGCTTCAACCCTGTCCTTGTGTTGTTGATCATCTCCAGGTGAAAACGGAGACGGCTTCTGACATGACTGTTTTCTATGGGGAGAAGAGCCAGAGGACTACAGAGCAGCACGAGAGGCAGATGGAAGGCAAGACTGGAGCATGTGAAGTAACTTCTGTATGTAGATGGAATAACCATGTGGATTGTGTTGGAACTGGAATGAGAATGAGTAATCATTGACCGATGTTATCCCGGCCCGTAGAACTACATATAGAATCCCTATTATCCCCCACAGAACGGCAGAGGATACAGAGTGAAGAGAGACAACGGCTAACAGAGACACACCAGGCAGCAGAGAAAGTGTTGAAGGTATGTGTGTTTAGTTGTCTCTTTAACTTGATCAGTTTGTATCTCCTGTTTGATGTACTGTGGTCTGTCTATACAGTACCCCTTACCTTCTAACTGTGTAATAACAAGTACAGAACTGACCAGTGGGTTTTCTTTTAAAGGAGGAGGTAGAGGAGCTGACTACAGAGCTCCACGTGTACAATGAGTTAAAGAAGAGAGTTGACGAGTCTACCTTCAAGAAGGACCTGCAGCGGAACATTCAGGTGTGTGTGTGTGTGTGTGTGTGTGTGTGTGTGTACGTGTCTGCACAGTGTGTCTGTTTCTACATGGCTTGTGTATGCAGTTCACTTAGTTGGACTGTTGTTTTAGACATCTGGTCTCCAGGTCTCATTGCTATGCTGTTCATTTTATACTCCCTCTCTCTCCTTCTCCCTCTCTCCTTCTCCCTCTCTCCTTCTCCCTCTTTCTCTCCTTCTCCCTCTTTCTCTCCTTCTCCCTCTTTCTCTCCTTCTCCCTCTTTCTCTCCTTCTCCCTCTTTCTCTCCTTCTCCCTCTTTCTCTCCTTCTCCCTCTTTCTCTCCTTCTCCCTCTTTCTCTCCTTCTCCCTCTCTCTCCAGGCCCATGGCAGTCCTGGGCCATTCTGGGAGCAGGAGCAGGAGAGTCTGCTGTTTGTCATTGAGATGAAGAGTGAACGTATTCAGGAGCAGGGGAACAAACTGCTACAGATGCAGGTTCTGGTAGGTTGACTGGGACTTGGACTGGCTGACAGACTAGTCCAGGCACCTGACTCTTAGATTTCTCCTAGTCAAAGTTTATTTAAAGTGCATCATCACAGTCTCAATACACTTTACAGAGGAATAAAACAGAAACAAGAAATCTTAGGTGCTCTGCGCTGTCAAAAAATACTCTGGGTTATAGTCTCTCGAAGTCTGACACCGTATCCGGGCGCAAATGTACTTTCTCCCCCCAAACCAATCGCCTTCACGACACGCAGGTTGTACTGTCAAAACAAACTCTGAACCAATTATATACATTTGGGGACAGGTCGAAAAGCATTAAACATTTATGGCAATTTTAGCTAGCTAGCTTGCAGTTGCTAGCTAATTTGTCCTATTTAGCTAGCTTGCAGTTGCTAGCTAATTTGTCCTGGGATATAAACGTTGAGTTATGTTGCATTTCAGGTAAAATAACAAGTCTTCACCACCTAACTTTGTATTTCTACCACGTCAGGTGGAGAAGAATCTGTCTCTGGAAGACCAGGTCATAAATGTTTTACAGCAGAACGAGGACCTGAGGGTTCGGATTGACAACCATCAAAGCCTTATACAGTAAGAACTGCTGCTACTTATCATATGATATCCACACCATCTCTGTCTGTTGGAATATTCTGTCACCCTGGAGTCGTGGGTAACAGTCTGTCACCCTGGATTTAACGTTGATAGGTCTGTACCAGGAAGTCACATTGTAGAAGACTACATGGCAACAAGGCTGTAAATGGATAACAAACTTAAGATCTGTTCAAACAAACCTAAATTTAGCAAATGGCTTTGGCATTTACATAAGATGTGAATGTGGTGCCACTTGGTGGAGAAAGTGGTAGGAATATTTCTTAAAGGAAGCAAGTTGTGGCAGTTTACAGTTCTTTAGTGTAAAAGTGAAATTTCCCTGTAGAAACTTGTGTAATTTCCTCTTTTATATTAAAGTATATAGATGCTGATTACTTTTTGGTGCTACTTCTACTTACGGCAATGCCTTTACATTTGTAGAATTTTGATGAACAGTGATTTGAGGTCAGGAAAATATTTATAAAATCTACTTTGCTACAGATTTGTTTTTTTTCTCGCTCATTATGAATGTCTTTCTGTCAAACTATCAATGTAATACAGTGCATTCTGAAAGTATTCAGACCCCTTGACTTTTTCCACATTGTTACATTACAGCCTTATTCTACAATTGATTAAATCGTTTTATTCCCTCATCAATCTACACACAATACCCCATAGTGATGAAGCAAAAACACATTTTACATAAGTATTCAGACCCTTTACTCAGTACTTTGTTGAAACACCTTTGGCAGCGATTACAGCCTTGAGTCTTGGGTATGACGTTACAAGCTTGGCACACCTGTATTTGGGGAGTTTCTCCCATTCTTCTCTGCAGATCTTCTCAAGCTCTGTCAGGTTGGATGGGTAGCGTTGCTGCACAGCTATTTTCAGGTCTCTCCAGAGATTGGATTCAAATCCGGGCTCTGGCTGGGTCACTCAAGGACATTCAGAGACTTGTCCCGAAGCGACTCCTGCGTTGTCTTGGCTGTGTGCTTAGGGTTGTTGTCCTGTTGGAAGGGGAACCTTCGTCCCAGTCTGAGGTCCTGAGCACTCTGGAGCAGGTTTTCATCAAGGATCTCTCTGTACTTTGCTCCATTCATCGTTCCCTCGATCCTGACTAATCTCCCAGTCCCTGCCACTGAAGAACATCACCGCTGCCACCACCATGCTTCACTGTATGGATGGTATAGGCCAGGTGATGAGCGATGCCTGGTTCAAATAGTTCAATCTTGGTTTCATCAGACCAGAGAATCTCGTATGGTCTGAGAGTCCTTTAAGGTGCCTTTTGGCAAACTCCAAGCAGGCTGTCATGCCTTTTACTGAGGAGTGGCTTCCATCTGGCCACTACCATAAAGGCCTGATTGGTGGAGTGCTGCAGAGATGGTTGTTCTTCTGGAAGGTTCACCCATCTCGGGTTCTTGGTCACCTCCCTGACCAAGGCCCTTTTTCCCCCGATTGGTCAGTTTGGCCGGGCGGCTAGCTCTAGGAAGTGTATTGGTGGTTCCAAACGTCTTCCATTAAGAAGGATGGAGGCCACTGTTCTTCCTTCAATGCTGCAGGTATTTTTGGGTACCCTTCTCCAAATCTGTGCCTCAACACAATCCTGTCTCGGAGCTCTACGGACAATTCCTTCGATCTCATGGCTTGGTTTTTGCTCTGACATGCACTGTCAACTGTGGGACCTTTATATAGACAGGTGTGTGCCTTTTCAAGTCTCATAGCAAAGGGTCTGAATACTTATGTAAATAAGGTATTTCTGTTTTTTGTTTTAAAAACACTTGCAAAAACATGTCATAATGAGGTATTGTGTGTAGATTGAGGAAAAACATTTTATTTAATCAATTTTAGAATAAGGATGTAATGTAACAAAATGTGGAAAAAGTCAAGGGGTCTGATTTACTTTCCTAATGCACTGTATACGTGTCTTCTAATATTTGTCCTTCCCTGTGCTCCTGTCTTTAGGCAGCTCTCCAAAGAGCACCAGGACCTCCAAGGGACGTTAGACAGGCAGACAGGTCTCTGTCAGAGGCTCACCCAGGAGAAAGAGCAACTCATGTTTAAACTGAAGCACAGAGACTCCTGTTCTACCTTCCCATCCTTCCCCATAGTGTCTGAGATCTCCCCCAGCTGATCCACCCAGACCGAACAGGACAATCGGTTACTTCTGTCTTAATCCTGTCTAGGGTTGAAAGCATGGATCCGTTAACTTTCACAAAATTCAAAAATGATTTTTTTCAGTAATCTCTGCTTTGAGGATTCCAAGAATCAGGAAGTAATATGCAAGGAGGGATTTCTCCAACCTGTAATTCTTCAAGTGACATTTCTGAATAATCTGGGAATTTTGGGAATGTTTTGGGACTTTTGCAACCCTACTGTAATCCTACTTTGACAACCAAAGTCCAGGTACCTTTACAAGGGCTATAGTCACATGTTTGATGGAACCTGATGCCAAAAAATGTTGCTTTTTTTTCTTCCAGTTTTATACCTGCTGTGCCTTTACAGTACATAATGTTTCTGTAGCAGTATGGTATTCATACAACAGGACTGTTTTTAGGGGGGGGGGGGGGGTGGAGTGGAGGGCATTGGGCACAGCCATGCACTGTTGGACTTAACTGACACCCTGCTGTTCAACTGAGATTCTTATTCAACTGACATTCTCATAGTTGTTACTGTACTGATATTCTATGGTTCGAATTGCAGTTGGAGAGGCAGATGTTCAATCATGTAGTACGTAGCTAGTAGCTACATCTTTTTTTATCTACCTTCCTGAGACACTATTACGACGTCTGTCAAGGTTTTACATCACTGAATATGGAGTAAATGTTACAGAATATAATGCAGTATATACAATTTAAACAGTTACTTTAGACAACTGCTTTTGTATTAGGGATATGTTTTACTTTTTTGTTTCATACAATATGGGAAATGGATTGCCATGGCAAGTTTTTATTTTTGCAGATGAGGACTATGGGTATTTTTGTGACTTTTTTTAAAGTTACAAAGAACCAAAAGCACTTCTCAGTGTTTTTAATTTGTATTTCTTCTGATGCACTAGCACTTTTAATCAGTATTTTACTAGTACTAAATGTGAGAAAGGTTGCTGTATTTTTTTTTTTACTCCTGTTTTACTTTTTTGTTTGTTTACATTGACATTTTAATAATTTAGCCAACGCTCTTATCCACAAAGGCAGCGGATAGATCTAGGAGGAGAGAGAGAGGGGGAGTGCTTGAGTTACAATAAACATCTGCATCTGAACCACTGTACTTTGTGTTTGTGTGAAATGTGTCAGTGTCTCCACTAGGGGGCAGGTTGTGTGAAATGTGTCAGTGTCTCCACTAGGGGGCAGGTTGTGTGAAATGTGTCAGTGTCTCCACTAGGGGGCAGGTTGTGTGAAATGTAATATGCGAGTGTTAATTGTTTTAACTTTTAATATTCCATCTGACAAAACTCCTATTCTCTAGCTGTATTGTTTAGTGTGTATTATCTTCCTTTTTATACCAAAAGGCTCTTCTCAGATATTTAAAAACAAATGATTTTAGTGTTAAGTAACAGTTATTTTTCCGTACTGTGTGTAATGCACTGTAATAAACGCTGGGGGGCAGAACAGGACAGTTGTGTGGAAAGAGTTGATGAGTATTGCTTTGGCTCGGTCCTGTTCTGTTTTATTATCTGTCACTTTTTATTTGATTTCTCCAGTATGTTTTCACTGAAAGAAAAAGGCTGTCACAATAAAATAATGAAAATGTTATGTGTTTGACTAGTCAATGTGAAAACGTGCGAAAGTGCAGAAAAGATACTGTGATAATGCGTTTTAGGGTATAGTCACTTTATAATGTAAAAAGGGTTAATTAGTTCCTAATTTATGAAAAAATGTACCCTGCAGCCATGACCACCTCATCCACTCCCACTGTGTGTTTATAATGAGATGATTTGAGGTGTCGTTTTGGACTAACAACAACCATAAAGGTGAAGCTGATTGACACATTCATTGGTGACTTTTGCACCCTGGTGCTTGAACCTACCCCCCCCCCCCCCCCCCCCCCCCCACCCCCGGTGCTTTGCTCAGGGCTGATGGAGAGCAGAGGCGGTGAAAGTGGGACAACCCTCACCCCTCTCACCCCCTTCTCTGTCTTGTTGCGGCCAGCAGCGGAACCGTTCGCTCAGCGGATGTAAAAGGATCACTATGTCAGTGGATGTTTGACAAGCCAGGACAATACCTGGTGGGGCTCCACGCTAACTGTAGGTCAAACCCCCGGCTGGGGTGTCACCCAGTTCCCAGGGCGTTTCACAGTCACCTGGGGGAACACCTTTCTGCGTTTTGCCTCCCAAATGGCACCCTAGCAATAATGCAGCATCCTGTTACAACTCCCAGTCACAATGAGGAGCATGACAACCCCATCTGCACACAGACACACACAGTCTAGCTAGCATGACAACTAACCCAAGACTGGAGGCTGAACCTGTGAATACTGAAACGGTGACCTGTCCTTTGTCTAACAGTTACCTCCTCACTTTCATTTCTTTTGTACTATTTTATTTTTCCCATGAATTGCCTTTTGTTGATATGTTAGAGGTTAATAACAATGTCTGATTTACTATAACCACCAAGCCAAACACCCACAATGCTTCCCGTTGAAACGGAGTCATGACAGAGACACACAGCTCTATCGTTAATATTCCTGGGGAGGTGGAGAAGAAAGAGCGATGAGGAGCTGTGTCTGGTGTCATGACCGTGTTTTGAACACACCTGATTTGTCTTGGTCCCTCTGTGCATTATTAGCTCCATGAATTTAGTACAATACCTGACCCTGCCTCATCATTTGCTAATTGCTCAGAAATAGAAGCATATTCCCATATTCATTAACAGACTAGTGAAAATGTTTCCGTTACCTCTGCTCTGTGTCTTCATGCCTGATTAATAACATGTGAATACAGTCCTAGTGTCTTTATTACAATTTTGATAATTTTATTACAGGCAATGCAATAACCCTTAAATTACCAAGTGGGGAATTAAGAATTAAAAACCTCATGCAAATTTCTGTAGGTAATTACCAACTGCTATTTGTGGCAACTGAGGTGTTTTTCATCGCATTTGCTTAGAACAAAAAAGGTGAAAATTGCACCCTGGGGAAAACAGCTTTGAGGGAAAGAAGGTGTAGTAATTGCGACTCTCACTCACTCACTCACTGACTCACTCACTCACACACTCACACACTCACTCACACACACACACTCTGTATTCTACAAAAATGCAACTCTGCAAATAATTATCTTCATGGTTGAAATGTTCATTTGAAGACCCGGTATGTTTCATCATAGGAATTGATGGCCAAAGCAATAAAAAACACATCACAAATAAATTAAAGGAAAATTGCAGTGCATTTGGAAAGTTTTCAGACCCATTGACTTTTCCACATTTTGTTATGTTACAGCCTTATTCTAAAATGTATTAAATACATTTCTGTCCTCAATCTACATACCCCATAATGACAAAGCGAAAAACAGGTTTTTAGAAATGTTAGGTTTTTAGAAATGACTTAAATGTTAGCACATTTATAAAAAATAAAAAACAGATACCTTATGTACACAAGTATTCAGACCCTTTGCTACGAGACTCGCAATTGAGCTCAGATGCATCCTGTTTCCATTGATTATCCTTGAAATGTTTCTACAACTTGATTGATTGAACATGATTTGGAAAGGCACACACCTGTCTAGATAAGGTCCCACAGTTGACAGTGCATGTCAGAGCAAAAAATAAAGCTATGAGGTCGAAAGAATTGTCCGTAGAGCTCTGAGAGGATTGTGTCGAGGCACAGAACTGTGGAAGGGTCCCAAACAATGTCTGCAGCATTAAAGTTCCCCAAGAACACAGTGGCATCCATCATTCTTAAATAGAATAACTTTTGAACCACCAAGACTCTTCCTAATGCTGGCTGCCCGGCTAAACTGACCAATCGGGGGAGAAGAGCCTTGGTCAGGGAGGTGACCAAGAACCCGATGGTCAATCTGACAGAGCTCTAGAGTTCCTCTGTGGAGATGGGAGAACCTTCCAGAAGGACAACAATTTCTGCAGCACTCCACCATTCAGGCCTTTATACTAGAGTGGCCAGACGGAAGCCACTCCTCAGTAAAAGGCACATGACAGCCCGCTTGGAGTTTGCCAAAGGGCACCTAAAGGACTCTCAGACCATGAGAAACAAGATTCTCTGGTCTGATGAAACCAAGATGGAAATCTTGGCCTGAATGCCAAGCGTCACATTTGGAGGAAACCTGGCACCATCACTATGGTGAAGCATGGTGGTGGCAGCATCATGTTGTGGGGATGTTTTTCAGAGGCAGGGACTGGGAGACTAGTCAGGATCGAGGGAAAGATGAACGGAGCAAAGTATAGAGAGATCCTTGATGAAAATCTGCTCCAGAGTGCTCAGGACCTCAGACTGGGGCGAAGGTTCACCTTCCAACAGGATAACGACCCTAAGCACACAGCCAAGACAACGCAGGAGTGGATTCAGGACAAGTCTCTGAATGGCCTTGAGTGGCCCAGCCAGAGCCCGGACTTGAACCCAATCAAACAACTCTGGAGACACCTGAAAATAGCTGTGCAGCGACGCTCCCCATCCACCTTGACAGAGCTTGAGAGGATCTGCAGAGAAGAATGGAAGAAACTCCCCAAATACAGGCCAAGCTTGTAGCATCATACCCAAGAAGATTCGAGGCTGTAATCGCTGCCAAAGGTGCTTCCACAATGTACTGAGTAAAGAGTCTGAATACTTATGTAAATGTGATATTTCAGTTTTGTATTTTGAATAATTTTGCAACAATATTTGTCATTGCGTGTAGATTGATGAGGGGGGGAAACAATTTAATACATTTTAGAATAAGGCTGTAATGTAACAATATTTTGACAAGTCAAGGGGTCTGAATACTTTCTGAATGCACTGTACATTCAGTACCAGTCAAAAGTTTTAACACACCTACTCATTCCAGGGTTTTTCTTTATTTTTACTATTTTCTACATTGTAGAATATTAGTGAAGACATCAAAACTATGAAATAATATATGGAATCATGTAGTAACCCAAAAAGTTTTAAACAAATCAAAATATATGTTATATTTGAGATTCTTCAAAGTAGCCACCCTTTGCCTTGATGACAGCTTTGCACACTCTTGGCATTGTCTCAACCAGCTTCACTTGAAATGCTTTTCCAACAGTCTTGAAGGAGTTCCCACATAAGCTGAGCACTTTTTGAGTGCTTTTCCTTCACTCTGCGGTCCAACTCATCCAAAACTATCTCAATTGGGTTGAGGTCGGGCGATTGTGAAGGCCAGGTCATCTGATGCAGCACTCCATCACTCTTCTTCTTGGTCAAATAGTCCTTACACAGCCTGGAGGTGTGTTGGGTCATTGTCCTGTTGGAAAACAAATGATAGTCCCACTAAGCGCAAACCAGACGGGCTGGCGTATTGCTGCAGAATGCTGTGGTAGCCATGCTGGTTAAGTGTGCCTTGAATTCTAAATAAATCACAGACAGTGTCACCAGCAAAGCACCCCCACATCACACCTCCTCCTCCATGCTTCACGGTGGGAACCACACATGCGAAGATCATCCGTTCACCTACTCTGTGTCTCACAAAGACACGGCGGTTGGAACCAAAAACCTAAAATTTGGACTCATCAGACCAAAGGACAGATTTCCACCAGTCTAATGTCCATTGCTTTTGTTTCTTGCCCCAAGCAAGTCTCTTCTTCTTATTGGTGTCCTTTGGTAGTGGTTTCTTTGCATAAAATCGACCATGAAGGCCTGATTCACGCAGTCTCCTCTGAAATCAAATCAAAGTTTATTTGTCACGTGCGCCGAATACAACAGGTGTAGACCTTACAGTGAAATGCTTACTTACAGGCTCTAACCAAAAGTGCGAAGAAGAAAAAAAGGTATGTGTGTGTGTGTGTGTGTGTGTGTGTGTGTGTGTGTGTGTGTGTGTGTGTGCGTGCGTGCGTGCGTGCGTGCGTGCGTGTGTGTAGGTAAATAAAGAAATAAAAAGACATTTGAAAAATAAGAGTAGCAAGGCTATATACAGACACCGGTTAGTCAGGCTTATTGAGGTAGTATGTACATGTAGGTATGGTTAAAGTGACTATGCATATATGATGAACAGAGAGTAGCGTTAAAGAGGGGTTGGCGGGTGGTGGGTGGCGGGGCACAATGCAGATAGCCCGGTTAGCCAATGTGCGGGAGCACTGGTTGGTCGGGCCAATTGAGGTAGTATGCACATGAATGTATAGTTAAAGTGACTATGCATATAAGATAAACAGAGAGTATTGGGGGGGGGGGGCAGGGGGAGGGCACACAGTGCAAATAGTTTGGGTAACCATTTGGTTACCTGTTCAGGAGTCTTATGGCTTGGGGGTAAAAACTGTTGAGAAGCCTTTTTTGTCTTAGACTTGGCACTCCGGTACTGCTTGCCATGCGGTAGTAGAGAGAACAGTCTATGACTAGGGTGGCTGGGGTCTTTGACAATTTTCAGGGCCTTCCTCTGACACCGCCTGGTGTAGAGGTCCTGGATGGCAGGCAGCTTTGCCCCAGTGGGCCGTACGCACTACCCTCTGAAGTGCCTTGCAGTCGGAGGCCGAGCAATTGCCGTACCAGGCAGTGATGCAACCGGTGAGGATGCTCTCGATGATTCAGCTGTAGAACCTTTTGAGGATCTCAGGACCCATGCCAAATCTTTTTCGTTTCCTGAAGGGGAATAGGCTTTGTCGTGCCCTCTTCATGACTGTCTTGGTGTGTTTGGACCATTCTAATTTGTTGTTGATGTGGACACCAAGGAACTTGAAGCTCTCAACCTGCTCCACTACAGCCCCATCGATGAGAATGGGGACGTGTTCGGTGCTCCTTATCCTGTAGTCCACAATCATCTCCTTAGTCTTGGTTACGTTGAGGGAGAGGTTGTTATTCTGGCACCACCCGGCAGGTCTCTGACCTCCTCCCCAGTTGATATTGAGATGTGTCTTACTTGAACTCTGAAGCATTTATTTGGGCTGCAATTTCTGAGGCTGGTAACTCTAATGAACTTATACTCTGCAGCAGAGGTAACTCTGGGTCTTCCTTTCCTGTGGCGGTCCTCATGAGAGCTAGTTTCATCATAGCACTTGACGGTTTTTGGGACTGCACTTGAAGTGCCAAAGTTCATGACATTTTCCAGATTGACTGACCTTCACATCATAAAGTAATGATGGACTGTCGTTTCTCTTTGCTTATTTGAGCTGTTCTTGATATAATATATATATATATATATATATATATATATATATATATATATATATATATATATATATATATAATATGGACTTGGACTTCTGTATACGACCCCTACCTTGTCACAACACAATTAATTGGCTCAAATGAAATAAAGAAATAAGAAATAAATACATTCTACAAATTAACTTTTAAGAAGGCACACCTGTTAATTGAAATGCATTCCAGGTGACTACCTCATGAAGGTGGTTGAGAGAATGCCAAGAGTGTGCAAAGCTGTCATCAAGGCAAAGGGTGGCTACTTTGCCTTGATTATACTTTTTGGGTTTACTACATGATTCCAGATGTGTTATTTCATAGTTTGGATGTCTTCAATATTATTCTACAATGTAGAAAATAGTAAAAATAAAGAAACCAACCCTGTTCAGACATGACCAGCCATTCACTAATACCAACCCTGTTCAGACATGACCAGCCATTCACTAACACCAACCCTGTTCAGACATGACCAGCCATTCACTAACACCAACCCTGTTCAGACATGACCAGCCATTCACTAACACCAACCCTGTTCAGACATGACCAGCCATTCACTAACACCAACCCTGTTCAGACATGACCAACCATTCACTAACACTAACCCTGTTCAGACATGACCAGCCATTCACTAACACCAACCCTGTTCAGACATGACCAACCATTCACTAACACCAACCCTGTTCAGACATGACCAGCCATTCACTAACACCAACCCTGTTCAGACATGACCAGCCATTCACTAACACTAACCCTGTTCAGACATGACCAGCCATTCACTAACACCAACCCTGTTCAGACATGACCAACCATTCACTAACACTAACCCTGTTCAGACATGACCAGCCATTCACTAACACCAACCCTGTTCAGACATGACCAGCCATTCACTAACACCAACCCTGTTCAGACATGACCAGCCATTCACTAACACTAACCCTGTTCAGACATGACCAGCCATTCACTAACACCAACCCTGTTCAGACATGACCAACCATTCACTAACACTAACCCTGTTCAGACATGACCAGCCATTCACTAACACTAACCCTGTTCAGACATGACCAGCCATTCACTAACACTAACCCTGTTCAGACATGACCAGCCATTCACTAACACCAACCCTGTTCAGACATGACCAACCATTCACTAACACCAACTCTGTTCAGACATGACCAGCCATTCACTAACACCAACCCTGTTCAGACATGACCAGCCATTCACTAACACCAACCCTGTTCAGACATGACCAGCCATTCACTAACACCAACCCTGTTCAGACATGACCAGCCATTCACTAACACCAACCCTGTTCAGACATGACCAACCATTCACTATGCAAATTGTGAATGACACTCAACCATGCAAATTGGTTATTATTTATTTGGAAAGCACACATTATAGTCATACTCTTATACAGACATCGTACACACTCTCACTAAATCACATCCAGTATCATACACATCAACCTACTCAGATTTACTACACACAGAATATCTTGTCTCAAATTTCTAACATCTGTGGCATTGGCTCACAGGCAAAAAGGCAAGGGAATAAAACAAATATTGCTAGAACTTATTTCTTGAATTCTAAATATCAGACATTTGAAAGCTCTAGTTTTGACCTTCATAATACCTCTGATGGCAGTAACTTTACAAGCACTAATTATGGTCAATTTAGCCTGAGAATAGTATCTAGTTATGGTAAGGGGTGAAATAAGTATAGCCAGTTATAATTGTAACGGTTTAGCAGATTATAAAAGAAGATCAGTCTTTACATAGCTAAAAGAAAAGGAATATAACATATACTGTTTACAGGAAACTCACTCTACATCCTTAGATGAAGTTGTGTGTAACGGCTGTCAAATGGAGTAGAACAAGGCGCAGCGCGTTTAGTGCTCATCTTGAAGTTTAATGAAGAAATAGAACACTTTACAAAAGAAACAAAATGACAGCCAACACATCCGTCAGGTTTCCAAACTACTAACCGGAAAACAACCACCCACAAAACCCAAAGGAAAACAGGCTGCCTAAGTATGGCTCCCAATCAGAGACAACGACATACAGCTGTCCCTGATTGAGAACCATACCCGGCCAAAACAAAGAAATACAAAACATAGAAAAAGGACATAGAATGCCCACCCTAGTCACACCCTGGCCTAACCAAAATAAAGAATAAAACCCTCTCTATGGCCAGGGCGTGACATTGTGTGGAAAAAGGAATGGGGTGGTAAAATAATTTTCTGTCAACGACAAAGCAACTCAAAAGGTGTGATGTTATGAACTAACAAAAATGTTGATTTGAATGTGCAAATAGTCAGGAAATAGTCAGGAAGGTGGATCTTTTTGAATATGAAAGTGGACGAAAAAGAGATTTAGCTCATTAATCTATATGGTCCAAATCAGGATGATCTGTACTTCTTCTAAAATATTTATAGCAATTTATTGAACTGACAAGCAACAAATGATCAAATCATTATGGTAGGAGACTATAACACAGTGTTAAGTACCTCAATGGACCGTAAAGGTAATCATTCTACAAACTATCATCACCGTGCCCTTAAGGAAATCACAAATATTATGGACACGTTAGAAATAGTGGATATTTGGAGACTAAAAAACCCAGACCTAGTGAGATATACATGGAGGAGACTTAATCAAGCTAGTCGTCTTGACTACTTTCTTTTATTTTCTCTCTTGCATCAAAGGTTTAAAAAGTTTTAATAGGAGACAGAATGCGATCGGATCGCATCATCTAATTGGCCTTCACATAACTCTTATAGAATTTCCACGTGGTCGGGGATATTGGAAATTGAAGCAAAGTTTACTGGAGTACAACTTATTTTTAACTAAGACAAAATAATTTATAACTGAATTTTTCCAGAGTAGTATAGGTTCAGCAAATCCCCTTTTTGTTTGGGATACCTTTAAATTTACCTCCAGAGATCATTCAATTCAATATTCATCAATAATAAAAAAGCAGTTTCAGGCTAAAGAGACAAGACTAACAAGGGAAATACATTAACTGATAGTACAGGTAGATAGCAATAAAAACGATACTACAGAGATACAAAATACATTTGAGGAGAAACAAAAAGAACTTGAGGAATCTATCTAACGTCATCTATTAATCTATTAATCTATTATCGAAGGCTTACGAACAAAGGTGTCCATGTATGCCGATGACTCAAGTTTTATATGAAGTCCACAAGCTATATCCCTGCAATGTCTCATTTAAGATCTAGATAACTTTTCTGTACTTTCTGGACTAAAACGTAATTATGATAAGTGTTCAATATTACGTATTGGATCTTTTAAAAAAATACAACTTTTACCTTGCAGTTTACCTATAAAATGGGCTGATGATGAAGTAGACATACTTGGTATTCATATCACAAAATATATAAATAAGCTGTCTATAATGAATTTCAATAGAAAACCTGTAAAAATAGACAAGATCCTGCAACCATGGAGAGGTAAGTACCTGTCCATTTACGGAAAAATTGCCCTGATTAACTCCTTAGTCATATCTCAGTTTACTCACGTACTTATGGCGCTGCCTACTCCTGATGATTCGTTTTTCAAATCATACGAGCAAAAAATATTTTGCTTTATCTGGGACACTAAACCAGACAAAATAAAACGTGCCTATCTATATAATGAATAGGGTGGGTTGAGATGATTAAATATAAAAGCACTACACCTCTCTCTAAAAGCTTCACTTTATTCAAAAGTTTTACTTGAACCCTAAATGGTTCTCAAGTAGATTACTAAGAAAAGCTCATCCATTGTTTAAAAATTGCCTTTTTGCCTTTGTGCAGATTGCCATGTCTCATTTTCGATTAATTGAAAATGATACTTTTTCAAAGTATCTCTCTTTTTCAAACAAGCATTGCAGAGCTGGCTACAATTTCAATTTCTTCCCCCTGAAAAGTTAGAACAAATATTATGGTTGAACCCAAATGTGCTGGTTGATACAATTCCTGTATTTATGGGAAAGATGTTTGAAAAGGGTATTTTGTTCTAAATGATATTGTAAATTGGAATTGTAGAGTTATGTCCTTCATGGAGTTATCAGATATTATATGGGAAGGTCTGCTCACTCCAAGTGTACAACCAATTGATTACAGCATTGCCCCAAAAATGGAAGAGGCAGGTGGAAGCGGGAGGAGGTAGGGAACTGGTCTGTCTGCCCAATATAAAGGATCAAAACTGGCAGAGGAATAAAAATAACATAAATAGGAAAGTATACCATTTTCATTTGAGGACCAGGACGTTGACAACTGTGCCATACGGATTGCAAAATAGTTGGGAAGAGATTTTTGATTTACCGATTCCACAGTACAGGGTGTATGAGTTGATATATAAAACCACCCAAGATTCAAGACTTCATGCTTTTCAGCTAAAATGATTATATAGAATTCTTGCCACCCGCAAAATTTTGAATATTTGGGGCATCAAATCATCGAAGCTCTGCAGATTTTGTTGTGATGATACAGAATCAATAGACAATTTATTTTGGTATTGCCCTCAGGTAGCCTGTTTCTGGTCTCAGGTTCAGGACTTGCTGAAAATGCATAACATTGATCTAAAATTGACCCTAGAAATAGTACTATTAGGAGAACAAGCTCCCTCACGACGCCAGGACAGCGGAGTCAATCACCACCTTCCGGAGACACCTGAAACCCCACCTCTTTAAGGAATACCTGGGATAGGATAAAGTAATCCTTCTAACCCCCCCCCTTAAAAGATTTAGATGCACTATTGTAAAGTGGTTGTTCCACTGGATATCATAAGGTGAATGCACCAACTTGTAAGTCGCTCTGGATAAGAGCGTCTGCTAAATGACTTAAATGTAAATGTAAAATGTAAATCTGAAGAGACCGGGTCAG
The DNA here is from genome assembly GCF_901001165.1 of Salmo trutta. Lineage (NCBI taxonomy): Eukaryota > Metazoa > Chordata > Actinopteri > Salmoniformes > Salmonidae > Salmo > Salmo trutta. The sequence goes on along the minus strand of NC_042969.1, from coordinate 35,116,775 downwards.
TCAATTACTAATATACTAATACTCTTAGTAAAAGTATTTATCTTCAACTCGCAATCTGTGGATTCTATTCGATTAGATAGATTGAAATTGTACATTAAACTTTACAGCATAGTTGAAAGATATATGTTGCGTAGAAATCCGAAGAGGTGGCCAGCAGAGATAGGTGGGATGGGCTGAGGGAAGCTGAGGGTTGGGATGTGGAATTGAAAACAAGTAGGAGTGGAGTTGCTGTGCGGGACATAGAATGATGGTGAAAGTAAAAAATAAAGTCAAAATAAAACATAATAATGAATCACACTGAGGGGCAGTGTTTTTACAGCTAATGCCGGTTTGCCTGAGGCTGATGCCGTGCAGATGTTTGTACACATGCATATACACACTCTCATTCAAATAAACACATACAAGAACACACACATACATGTAATAGTGCCAGACATACACACAAACATATACAGTTGGCCTTGCTATGATTATTTTAGTTGTCCTTGATGTCCTTTTTTGATGTCCTTTTTTAGTTTTATTTGATATATTTTTTGCATTGTTTTTTGCTGTTTTCTTTTTCTTTTTTCTCTTTAGTTCATTTTCTTGGTTGTTGGTGCGTTGGGTGCGTTGGGTGCGCTGGGTGCGCTGGGTGCGCTGGGTGCGCTGCGTGCGTTGGGTGCGCTGGGTGCGCTGGGTGCGCTGGGTGCGCTGGGTGCGCTGGGTGCGCTGGGTGCGCTGGGTGCGCTGGGTGCGTTGGGTGCGCTGGGTGCGTTGGGTGCGTTGGGTGAGCTGGGTGCGCTGGGTGCGCTGGGTGCGTTGGGTGCGCTGGGTGCGCTGCGTGCGTTGGGTGCGCTGGGTGCGCTGGGTGCGCTGGGTGCGCTGGGTGCGCTGGGTGCGCTGGGTGCGCTGGGTGCGCTGCGTGCGTTGGGTGCGCTGGGTGCGCTGGGTGCGCTGGGTGCGCTGGGTGCGCTGGGTGCGCTGGGTGCGCTGGGTGCGCTGGGTGCGTTGGGTGCGCTGGGTGCGCTGGGTGCGCTGGGTGCGTTGGGTGCGCTGGGTGCGCTGGGTGCGTTGGGTGCGCTGGGTGCGTTGGGTGCGTTGGGTGAGCTGGGTGCGCTGGGTGCGCTGGGTGCGCTGGGTGCGTTGGGTGCGCTGGGTGCGCTGGGTGCGCTGGGTGCGCTGGGTGCGCTGGGTGCGTTGGGTGCGCTGGGTGCGTTGGGTGCGCTGGGTGCGTTGGGTGCGCTGGGTGCGCTGGGTGCGCTGGGTGCGTTGGGTGCGTTGGGTGCGCTGGGTGCGCTGGGTGCGTTGGGTGCGTTGGGTGCGCTGGGTGCGTTGGGTGCGCTGGGTGCGTTGGGTGCGCTGGGTGCGCTGGGTGCGTTGGGTGCGCTGGGTGCGCTGGGTGCGCTGGGTGCGTTGGGTGCGTTGGGTGCGCTGGGTGCGTTGGGTGCGCTGGGTGCGTTGGGTGCGCTGGGTGCGCTGGGTGCGTTGGGTGCGCTGGGTGCGTTGGGTGCGTTGGGTGCGCTGGGTGCGTTGGGTGCGTTGGGTGCGTTGGGTGCGCTGGGTGCGTTGCGTTCTTGGGGGTGGGGAATGGAATTCATTGTATTTCTTATTTTTTTAAAGTATTCTTGTGGGAGGGTCTCGAATGGTTGAGGGACAGCTATTGGGGAACTGTGGGGGGATCACGTTTTTTGGCCTGGTGGGAGATCTGTCAACGTGCCCTTGAGCAGGGCGTTGACCCTGGATGCTTCTGTGTGTCACTCTGAATGGGAGTCTGTTGGATGACTGGTGTGGTGTAGTTGTTGAGCGGCTTCACTGCAAGTGTATTGTTTGTTTCAGATATTCAATTTAAAAAAATAAAAAAGGGTCTGAATACTTATTTAAATGTAATATTGCAGTTGTTGTATATTTAATACATTTGCAAACATTTCTAAAAATCTGTTTTGCTTTGTCATTATGGAGTATTGTCTGTACGTTGGTGAGGGGAAAACAACAATTTAATCAATTTTAGAATAAGGCTGTAATGTAACAAAATGTGGAAAAAGTCAAGGGTTCTGAATACTTTCCGAACGCACTGTAAGTGTCACTTCCCTCAGAACAGTGATAGACCAGGCCTGACCACATTCTGTCCGTGACAACATCACAGAGACACGTCTTGCACCTCATCATTCTGCGTGCGCAACATCACAGAGACACGTCTTGCACCTCATCATTCTGCGTGCGCAACATCACAGAGACACGTCTTGCACCTCATCATTCTGCGTGCGCAACATCACAGAGACACGCCTTGCACCTCATCATTCTGCGTGCGCAACATCACAGAGAGACTCATCATTCATTTGAGTTCACTCACTCTCTCTGTCAGACGCTTTTCAGCTCCCAGGCATTAGAAACAGTAAAACGTCATTCCGTCAAGGAGAAATGTAGTGTTTTTTTTCTGTGACAATTGATATGAACACCTGTACAGGATTGACATAGAGCATTACGTTATAGGTTATTAGATCATGACAATGGCATTTAGTGATGCAATATAATGTGACATTATGCTAGACATTATGAGAAATGGCAATTACATTGTGTAATGCCAATTACAAGATATAAAAACGTAATTAAACATAATGACAAAAGAAGAAAAGATAACTAAGCCTGACGTGTTTTTAAGCATTCATGTTTTTCTAATTCATCAAACAAAATACATTTCCTTCCTTCAAAATACAACGGCGTTAAACAATCGAGAGGACAGACAGACAAACAAACAAGTCATCAACATAAAGACCAGCTGCAAAACAAACAGAGCAGGAGCACTGAGGTGTTTAAGGTTTAATGCTGTTCCCTGGGGACCCGTTTGGGCTGGTTACAGTCCCACGCCCTCCTGGGAGAGCAATGGAAACATACGCCACCACAGGAACACCCTAGGGCCTTCAGGAGGTGGAGGAGGCGATGCATCCTTCCCTCTTTCCCTCTGGCTGGGGGAAGACAAAGGTAGAGGCGGTCTTCTAGGCCCTGACACCTGTCAACACATTAGGTGTCAAATAAACAGCCTTTCAACCTGGGCCAGCAGGTAAACCCAGTAGATGAAAGTGCCAGTCTTCTGACAGGCTGGGCTGGGTGTGTATCTGGCAGATTCAGCTCCAAGACCAGGTTGAAGAATGATGATCTGGCCTAGAGAGCATGCCAGAGGAGCTGTGATATGGTGTGTTCTCTTCAGATACAGTCTCTGAAGCGAGAGCCCAGGAGACTGGTAGTAGGAGACAGGCCCATAGAGACTGGTAGTAGGAGACATACCCATAGAGACTGGTAGTACGAGACAGACCCATAGAGACTGGTAGTAGGAGACAGACCCATAGAGACTGGTAGTAGGAGACAGGCCCATAGAGACCGGTAGTAGGAGACAGACCCATAGAGACTGGTAGTAGGAGACAGACCCATAGAGACTGGTAGTAGGAGACAGACCCATAGAGACTGGTAGTAAGAGACAGACCCATAGAGACTGGTAGTAGGAGACAGACCCATTGAGACTGGTAGTAGGAGACATACCCATAGAGACCGGTAGTAGGAGACAGGCCCATAGAGACCGGTAGTAGGAGACAGACCCATAGAGACTGGTAGTAGGAGACAGACCCATAGAGACTGGTAGTAGGAGACAGGCCCATAGAGACCGGTAGTAGGAGACAGGCCCATAGAGACTGGTAGTAGGAGACAGACCCATAGAGACTGGTAGTAGGAGACAGACCCATAGAGACTGGTAGTAGGAGACAGACCCATAGAGACTGGTAGTAGGAGACAGACCCATAGAGACTGGTAGTAGGAGACAGGCCCATAGAGACTGGTAGTAGGAGACAGACCCATAGAGACTGGTAGTAGGAGACAGACCCATAGAGACTGGTAGTAGGAGACAGGCCCATAGAGACTGGTAGTAGGAGACAGGCCCATAGAGACTGGTAGTAGGAGACAGACCCATAGAGACTGGTAGTAGGAGACAGACCCATAGAGACTGGTAGTAGGAGACAGGCCCATAGAGACTGGTAGTAGGAGACAGGCCCATAGAGACTGGTAGTAGGAGACAGACTCATAGAGACTGGTAGTAGGAGACAGGCCCATAGAGACTGGTAGTAGGAGACAGGCCCATAGAGACTGGTAGTAGGAGACAGGCCCATAGAGACTGGTAGTAGGAGACAGGCCCATAGAGACTGGTAGTAGGAGACAGACCCATAGAGACTGGTAGTAGGAGACAGGCCCATAGAGACTGGTAGTAGGAGACAGACCCATAGAGACTGGTAGTAGGAGACAGGCCCATAGAGACTGGTAGTAGGAGACAGGCCCATAAAGACTGGTTGTAGGAGACAGACCCATAGAGACTGGTAGTAGGAGACAGACCCATAGAGACTGGTAGTAGGAGACAGACCCATAGAGACTGGTAGTAGGAGACAGGCCCATAGAGACTGGTAGTAGGAGACAGGCCCATAGAGACTGGTAGTAGGAGACAGGCCCATAGAGACTGGTAGTAGGAGACAGGCCCATAGAGACTGGTAGTAGGAGACAGGCCCATAAAGACTGGTAGTAGGAGACAGGCCCATAGAGACTGGTAGTAGGAGACAGACCCATAAAGACTGGTAGTAGGAGACAGGCCCATAGAGACTGGTAGTAGGAGACAGGCCCATAGAGACTGGTAGTAGGAGACCGACCCATAGAGACTGGTAGTAGGAGACAGGCCCATAGAGACTGGTAGTAGGAGACAGGCCCATAAAGACTGGTAGTAGGAGACAGGCCCATAGAGACTGGTAGTAGGAGCCAGACCCATAGAGACTGGTAGTAGGAGACAGACCCATAGAGACTGGTAGTAGGAGACAAACCCATAGAGACTGGTAGTAGGAGACAGACCCATAGAGACTGGTAGTAGGAGACAGACCCATAGAGACTGGGAGTAGGAGACAGGCCCATAGAGACTGGTAGTAGGAGACAAGCCCATAGAGACTGGTAGTAGGAGACAGACCCATAGAGACTGGTAGTAGGAGACAGGCCCATAGAGACTGGTAGTAGGAGACAGACCCATAGAGACTGGTAGTAGGAGACAGGCCCATAGAGAATGGTAGTAGGAGACAGGCCCATAAAGACTGGTAGTAGGAGACAGGCCCATAGAGACTGGTAGTAGGAGACAGACCCATAGAGACTGGTAGTAGGAGACAGACCCATAGAGACTGGTAGTAGGAGACAGACCCATAGAGACTGGTAGTAGGAGACAGGCCCATAGAGACTGGTAGTAGGAGACAGACCCATAGAGACTGGTAGTAGGAGACAGACCCATAGAGACTGGTAGTAGGAGACAGGCCCATAGAGACTGGTAGTAGGAGACAGACCCATAGAGACTGGTAGTAGGAGACAGACCCATAGAGACTGGTAGTAGGAGACAGGCCCATAGAGACTGGTAGTAGGAGACAGACCCATAGAGACTGGTAGTAGGAGACAGACCCATAGAGACTGCTAGTAGGAGACAGGCCCATAGAGACTGGTAGTAGGAGACAGACCCAGGCCTGACAGCTATAGTTATTCATTGTAGTTATACTGCTGAAGAATGTGTTACCATTACTATTATTATAAGAAAAAAAATTATAGGTCTCTTGTATAATGTTGATGTCTGTCGGTCCAGTATTTATTTTTAAAATATGCATTTGTCTGTTTGTCCAAATGTCATTTAAGCTAAGCAGCCTACTCACGTCTGCCACATAAAACCTTATTTTCCACTCTGAGGAGCTAAGGCGATGATGCCTGAAGCTGTCACAGATTGCCTTGTCAGGTATAACACTAACTCTGGGTTTATGGCTACTTAGGTGGTAATATATAGTTCCAGAATTCCACAAGTGTCTCTTCCCTTCCCAATTTGGTCTGGATCAGATAAGGCCTCTCTCCCACCAGTCCCTCAGCTCTCCGTCCTCCATCAGTTGCTGCTCGACTCTGCTGTCCGCCCCCAGCCCCCAGCCCCCTACCCCCTGCCCCCTACCCCCTGCCTCAGGCCTAGCTGTGTGGAGAGAAAAGCTGTATCAGACAGGAAGGAAATGTGAAAATAATGATATATTTAACAGAGACACCTTCCTATAAATCCACAGACATATGACTGTTTCTCAAATGGAACCCCATTCCCTATGTAGTGCACTACTTTTGATCAGGGCCCATAGGGTAGGGGTCAAGAGTAATCACTTTAAAAGGTAATAGGGTACTATTTGGGACGCATTCACAGACAATAACATCAAATCTAACTTTATTGTTCACAAGCAACGAATACAACGGGGTAGTAGACCTTTACAGGGAAATGCTTACTGACAAGCCCTGAACCAACAACGCGGTTTTAAGAAAAAAAAGTGTTGAGAAAGTATTTACAAAAAATAAACTGAAGTAAAAATAATAATAATAATAATAAATAAACCAATAAAAACAAGTTATTAGGAAAATAGAAAAATAACAAATAATTAAGGAGCAGCAGTAATATAACAGTAGCGAGGCTATATATACAGGGGGTACCGGTTCAGAGTCAATGTGCGGGGGTACAGGTTAGTCGAGGTAATTGAGGTAATATGTACATGTAGGTAGAGGTAAACTGACTATGCATTGATAATAAACAGAGAGTAGCAGCAGCGTAGAAATGGGGTGGGGTGGGGACAATTCAAATAGTCCGGGTAGCCATTTGATTAGCTGTTCAGGAGTCTTATGACTTGGGGGTAGAAGCTGTTAAGAAGCCTCTTGGACAGTACCTCCTCCAGCTAGTCCATTAGAGGGGGTCTGTTCCTACAGAAGTATGGAAATGACCCAATATGTTCAGAGACAGGAACAGAAACTACTCTTTAATGACAGGTATTTTACAGTGATGAGTTGATGATTGTAGTGAAAGGTATTGGACGGGGGAGGCATATGCAAGTTGAGGGTAAGCCCAGTTGCGACATGATGCGGCCTCAAATCGTTCCCTAAGATGTCTATTTACCTGTGGTTGATATTTGAGACAAATTACTACATCCCAAATGGCACTCTGTTCCCTACATACTGCACTACATAGGGCATAGGGTGCCTTTTTGGATGTATTTTTCCTCCTGTTTTTGTGCCCAGTCAATATATTTCAGTGACAATAACCACATTTCCATCACCTATTTTATCAGAGTAGTCATACTTCTGTGTGCGCTACCTCATCACCTATTTTTATCAGAGTAAAGTCATACTTCTGTGTGCGCTACCTCATCACCTATTTTATCAGAGTAGTCATACTTCTGTGTGCGCTACCTCATCACCTATTTTTATCAGAGTAAAGTCATACTTCTGTGTGCGCTATCTCATCACCTATTTTTATTAGAGTAAAGTCATACTTCTGTGTGCGCTACCTCATCACCTATTTTTATTAGAGTAAAGTCATACTTCTGTGTGCGCTACCTCATCACCTATTTTTATCAGAGTAAAGTCATACTTCTGTGTGCGCTATCTCATCACCTATTTTTATCAGAGTAAAGTCATACTTCTGTGTGCACTATCTCATCACCTATTTTTATCAGAGTAAAGTCATACTTCTGTGTGCACTATCTCATCACCTATTTTATCAGAGTAAAGTCATACTTCTGTGTGCACTATCTCATCACCTATTTTATCAGAGTAAAGTCATACTTCTGTGTGCGCTACCTCATCACCTATTTTTATCCTCACATTGTTTTATGCAGATTTTGAATATTCGCATGAAAATCTGTCGCCAATTGGACAGAAACCTAGCTAGTATCCCTAAATGCATGTAGTAGCGATCACATGTACCTCAGGATACACATAGTTGACTGAGACAAATATAGACTAAGGTTGCCACTTGCCACTGATCAAAACAGAGATGTTATGTTAGCATAATGCAGGGGTTCACAAACTTTTTTTGCTTCGGTACCCACCAACTGAGGTGTCTTTTGATTCCACCATAAGGGTTAAACGGTGAGATCAAAGAATCAAAGAATAAATAGAAAATATTATCTTGGCAGCAGAGGGACAATTCTGCAGTTTGAAAACTAAGCTTCTGCGATTCCACACATCTTGCCCTGGAGCTGAGATAAAATGTTGCAGTTTGAAAGCTAATTTCCTACGATTCCACACATCTTGGCCTGGAGCTGAGATAAAATGTTGCAGTTTGAAAGCTAATTTCCTACGATTCCACACATCTTGGCCTGGAGCTGAGATAAAATGTTGCAGTTTGAAAGCTAATTTCCTACGATTCCACACATCTTGCCCTGGAGCTGAGATAAAATGTTGCAGTTTGAAAGCTAATTTCCTGCGATTCTGCACATTTTGACATGGCTAATGTTGTGTCTTTTTCTACTTAAAACATTTTATATCAACGTCAATGGGAGCCTGACTGTCTTGCTTTTATTTAGTTGATTGTAAATTCTCCAAGATTATAGGCTATTGTTGATAATATAAAGGTATATCATGTTTTCTACCTACTTTCTATTTGGTTTTAGTCGTTTACGTTTACACTGAAATCCTTTTTCTATCCCGAAAATTGTATTAAAATATATAATATACTGTATATATACTTAGATATGTTTATTTTGCAATGCACAAACGTCATCCCGCTCCCCACCTGGACCCCTGCCCCTGACCGACAGTTTGGGAGCTTGTTGCTGTTGTAGATTTCAACATTGTGAGCAGATCTGTACACTTTATTCAATAGGGTCTGATTGGAGAAGTTGCTTGTGTACACTAACATATTGGTGTGTCTAACTCTGCCCTAAAATGCCATGTTGTACGTCAATAGCATGTTTTTTAGAAACTTTAGCAGAGATGGTAGTATGTCAAGGTGTCAATCATCTATCTACACCAACAAAAATAGTGAACCCAACAAAAATAAAATAATTGTGTCAAAACCTTTTTGACAGAACAGGATAACAGGAAGTCATTTAGGTATCAATAAACACAATAAAACTAAATATAACATACCACAATAATGTTGGCTTGAGACTTTGTTGAACCTAGCTTTTGGTCACGCCTGTCATTCTTTTGTCTTAATGAAGCTACAGTATACCTTTGGGTAGACTGGAACTCTGTTCCTAAGGCCACACTACTGAGAATGAAGCTTTATATTAGGATGTATGTATTCACATTCTAGTCTGGTGGCATAGTCTCACACCTAGTCATTATACAATCCTAACTCTAATAGTAGCAGAGATTTAACAAAGTGAGATAATGTTTTAAGCATTCCCAATATATAGACCAAACATCTTCCTCAAATCTATGACGTCAAAGCTCTGACGTTTGGTCAAACATATGAAATGACTGCTGAATAAATCAGATTTCAGGGAAACCTAGATGTTATTTAGCCAGAAGGGATTTTAGTCACACTGAGATTATCTTGAATACAGTTGTATCATGAATACTTTGGCTGGCTTGTCAAGCTCTCATCCCAGGCCCAAACTTGCACTATTTACCTGAACATCAATAGACTATCAACTATTTAGCAAGTAATGTTTAAAATTAAAAACCCTTCAGTGTCAGGTGGTTTGGTGTCTGACAATTCATAACTGACAGATTAGCTTGAAAAGAAAACACAACTGTCTCCATTCTCTTGCTCAAGGCTCAATCATCGTTTTGCCCCAACACTTCTCTCTTGTCGGCTTAGTTAAGATAATATGGTGACATATGCATATCATTGCTTCAGGTCCTGAGCTACAGGAAGGTAGATTTGGGTATGTCATTTTCAGGCACTTTTTTTTTTTAAAGGTTATGATCCTTAAGAGGTTTTAAGATAATATGGTGACATGGTTGTGCAACCAGATAATTCCAAGGTACCAGTCTAAATTGAGGATTGCATTACACACACGTCATACTTAGGATGTACTTTCCTTCAATATGCTTTATATAGAAATATATACTATACTTTATTTCTATATACTTTATATAGAAATATATACTATACTTTCTTTCTATATACTTTACATAGAAACATATACTATACTTTCTTTCTATATACTTTATATAGAAATATATACTATACTTTCTTTCTATATACTTTGTATAGAAATATATACTATACTTTCAACTATCTACTAAATGATCTGACAACAAATTGAGCTGTTGGTCAAGACTGCATTGTCCTTGTCCTCACCTTGACGATGACATAATGCCAACAGTAATGTACTATTACACTGTGACAGACAGACAGGTTGAGACAGACAGGTCAGACAGACAGGTTGAGACAGACAGGTCAGATAGACAGGTTGAGACAGACAGGTTGAGACAGACAGGTCAGACAGGCAGGTCAGATAGACAGGTTGAGAAACACAGGTTAGACAGACAGGTTGAGATAGACAGGTCAGACAGACAGGTTGAGACAAACAGGTCAGACAGGCAGGTTGAGACAGACAGGTTGAGACAGACAGGTCAGACAGACAAGTTGAGACAGAGGTCAGACAGACAGGTTGAGACAGACAGGTTGAGACAGACAGGTCAGACAAACAGGTCAGAAAGACAGGTTGAGATAGACAGGTCAGACAGACATGTTGAGATAGACAGGTCAGACAGACAGGTTGAGACAGACAGGTCAGACAGACAGGTTGAGACAGACAGGTCAGACAGACAAGTCAGACAGACAGGTTGAGACAGACAGGTCAGACAGACAGGTTGAGACAGACAGGTTGAGACAGACAGGTTGAGACAGACAGGTTGAGACAGACAGGTCAAACAAACAGGTTGAGACAGACAGGTCAGACAGACAGGTTGAGACAGACAGGTCAGACAGACAGGTCAGACAATTGAGATCTGGCTCAGTATAATACTTTCATTTGTGGTTATGCTACAAGCCTCACTTGAAACCAGCAGGCCCTATTGAGCACAGACAATGGGAAGTCATCACACCCGTCACCCTCTGCAAACACAGGGACGATTAGGGAATCAAAGATGTGAGAACTGACTGTGACTGAAATGAAAAGCGACTCTGTGAACTCTTTCCGCAAACATCACCAATGCTAAACACAAACCATTGTAATGGAACATGGTAATGGCGTGTGTGTGTGTGTGTGTGTGTGTGTGTGTGTGTGTGTGTGTGTGTGTGTGTGTGTGTGTGTGTGTGTGTGTGTGTGTGTGTGTGTGTGTGTGTGTGTGTGTGTGTGTGTGTGTGTGTGTGTTTGCATGCATCATTATCTGGTTGTCTGTATCCATGATAAGCTATCGTCTACAGAGACTAGTCTACACACAGAAGCCACAGATGGGAGAGTGATTTTTTCCCATTTAGCTGTCACTCAGGGAGAGAGAGAGAGAGAGAGAGAGAGAGAGAGAGAGAGAGAGGACTCATGCTTAAGCATCCTAAATACGACCTTATTCCCTATATAGTGCCCTGTGTGCCCTGGTGAAAAGTAGTGCACTACATAGGGAACAGGATGTCGTTTGGGGCACAGACCTGTTGAGTCCCTCACAGCCTCACAAGGGAACAGGGGTGAGCTTGACTAGAGCCTTCGGCCGTTGGAGGTGAGAAGTGTTAATCCTGAATTAAATGATCTGGCACTTTACAAAATACGAGACAATTACAGGGATAATTATACCAAGCCTTCACACAGCGCCCGTGGGTCACAATTACCATCATATAGTAGGCTTCACACATAGGAGAGCTGCTTCAGCATCAGTCTCCTCTCTCCAGGTATGACTGCTACAGTGGTGGGGACCACAGACCTAATGTAGAGAGGTGGAGTGTGGAGGGGTCCACAGACCTACTGTAGAGAGGTGGAGTGTGGAAGGGCCCACAGACCTACTGTAGAGAGGTGGAGGGTGGAGGGGTCCACAGACCTACAGTAGAGAGGTGGAGTGTGGAGGGGCCCACAGACCTACTGTAGAGAGGTGGAGTGTGGAGGGGCCCACAGACCTACAGTAGAGAGGTGGAGGGTGGAGGGGCCCACATACCTACTGTAGAGAGGTGGAGGGTGGTGGGGACCACAGACCTACTGTAGAGAGGTGGAGGGTGGTGGGGACCACAGACCTACAGTGGAGAGGTGGAGGGTGGAGGGGCCCACTGACCTACAGCAGAGAGGTGGAGGGTGGAGGGGCCCACAGACCTACAGCAGAGAGGTGGAGGGTGGAGGGGACCACAGACCTACAGTAGAGAGGTGGAGGGTGGAGGGGCCCACAGACCTACAGCAGAGAGGTGGAGGGTGGAGGGTGGAGGGGCCCACTGACCTACAGCAGAGAGGTGGAGGGTGGAGGGGACCACAGACCTACAGTAGAGAGGTGGAGGGTGGAGGGGACCACAGACCTACAGCAGAGAGGTGCAGGGTGGAGGGGACCACAGACCTACAGTAGAGAGGTGGAGGGTGGAGGGGACCACAGACCTACAGTAGAGAGGTGGAGGGTGGAGGGGACCACAGACCTACAGCAGAGAGGTGGAGGGTGGAGGGTGGAGGGGCCCACTGACCTACAGCAGAGAGGTGGAGGGTGGAGGGGACCACAGACCTACAGTAGAGAGGTGGAGGGTGGAGGGGACCACAGACCTACAGTAGAGAGGTGGAGGGTGGAGGGGACCACAGACCTACTGTAGAGAGGTGCAGGGTGGAGGGGCCCACAGACCTACAGTAGAGAGGTGGAGGGTGGAGGGTGGAGGGGAACAGAGACCTACTGTAGACAGGTGGAGGGTGGAGGGGGGAGGGGAACAGAGACCTACTTTAGAGAGATTGAGGTTGATGGAAGAGGGTGGATTGGACCATAGGGCAACTGTAGAGAGGTGGAGGGTAAAGGAAGGAGGGTAGAGGGGACCAGAGACCAACTGTAGAGAGGTGGAGGGTGGAGGGAACAACAGACCTACTGTAGAGAGGTGGAGGGTGGAGGGAACAACAGACCTACTGTAGAGAGGTGGAGGGTGGAGGGGACAACAGATCTACTGTAGGGAGGTGGAGGGTGGAGGGGACCCCAGATCTACATTGGAGAGGTGGAGGGTGGAGGGGATAACAGACCTACTGTAGAGAGGTGGAGGGGACCACAGACCTACTGTAGAGAGGTGGAGGGTGGAGGGGACCCCAGATCTACTGTAGGGAGGTGGAGGGGACCACAGACCTACTGTAGAGAGGTGGATGGTGGAGGGGACAACAGATCTACTGTAGGGAGGTGGAGGGTGGAGGGGACCACAGACCTACTGTAGAGAGGTGGAGGGTGGAGGGGACCCCAGATCTACATTGGAGAGGTGGAGGGTGGAGGGGACAACAGACCTACTGTAGGGAGGTGGAGGGGACCACAGACCTACTGTAGAGAGGTGGAGGGTGGAGGGGACCCCAGATCTACATTAGAGAGGTGGAGGGTGGAGGGGACAACAGACCTACTGTAGAGAGGTGGAGTGTGGAGGGGACAACAGATCTACTGTAGGGAGCTGGAGGGGACCACAGACTGACTGGGTGGAAGAAACCAAAGACCTACTGTGGAGAGGTGGAGGGTGGAAAATGGAGGGTGGAGGAGACCACTGACCAACTGTAGAGAGATGGAGGGTTGATGGTGGAGGGTGGAGAGTGGAGGGGACTAGATACCTACTGTAGAGAGATGGAGGGTGGAGGAAGGAGGGTGGAGGAGACCACATACTGACTGTAGAGAAATGGAGGGTTGATGGTGGAGGGTGGAAGGGCCCACAGACCTACAGCAGAGAGGTGGAGGGTGGAGGAGACCACATACTGACTGTAGAGAGATGGAGGGTTGATGGTGGAGGGTGGAAGGGACCAGAGACCAACTGTAGAGAGGTGGAGGGTGATGTGTCGGCATCCAGTAACTGTCTCTGGCCCCCTCCCAGTTAGGGGGAGTGATGAGCTCTACAGCGGAGTCTCACAACTCAATCGCTGGTTGAAAACTGTTTTCTGCCCCTCCCAAAAGATAGAATTTGTAGATAATTGGCCCTCTTTCTGGGACTCCCCCACAAACAGGGCCAAGCCTGGCCTGGTGAGGAGTGACGGACTCCATCCTAGCTGGAGGGGTGCTCTTATCTTATCTACGAACATAGACAGGGCTCTAACTCCCCTAGCTCCACAATGAGATTGGGTGCAGGCCAGGCAGTAGGCTGTTAGCCAGCCTGCCAGCCCGCACATCCCGCAAAGGCGGAGGTGTTGCTAACATTTATGATAGCAAATTTCAATTTCCAAAAAAAAAGTTTTCGTCTTTTGAGCTTCTAGTCATGAAATCTATGCAGCCTACTCAATCACTTTTTATAGCTATTGTTTACAGGTCTCCTGGGCCATATGCAACATTCCTCACTGAGTTCCCTGAATTCCTATCAGACCTTGTAGTCATGGCAAATAATATTCAAATTTTTGGTGACTTTAATATTCACATGGAAAAGTCCGCAGACCCACTCCAAAAGGCTTTCGGAGCCATCATCGACTCAGTGGGTTTTGTCCAACATGTCTCCGGACCTACTCACCACCACAGTCATACTCTGGACCTAGTTTTGTCCCATGGAATAAATGTTGTGGATCTTAATGTTTTTCCTCATAATCCTGGACTATCGGACCACCATTTTATTACGTTTGCAATCGCAACAAATAATCTGCTCAGACCCCAACCAAGGATCATCAAAAGTCGTGCTATAAATTCTCGGACAACCCAAAGATTCCTAGATGCCCTTCCAGACTCCCTCCGCCTACCAAAGGACGTCAGAGTACAAAAATCAGTAAACCACCTAACTGAGGAATTCAATTTAACCTTGCGCAATACCCTAGATGTAGTCGCACCCCTAAAAACAAAAAACATTTGTCATAAGAAACTAGCTCCCTGGTATACAGAAAATACCCGAGCTCTGAAGCTAGCTTCTAGAAAATTGGAACAGAAATGACGCTACACCAAACTGGAAGTCTTCCAACTAGCTTGCATAGACAGTGCCGTGCAGTATCGAAGAGCCCTCACTGCTGCTCGATCATCCTATTTTTCAAACTTAATTGAGGAAAATAACAATCCAAAGTTTATTTTTGATACTGTCGCAAAGCTAACTAAAAAGCAGCATTCCCCAAGAGAGGATGGCTTTCACTTCAGCAGTGATAAATTCATGAACTTCTTTGAGGAAAAGATCATGATCATTAGAAAGAAAATTACGGACTCCTCTTTAAATCTGCGTATTCCTCCAAAGCTCAGTTGTCCTGAGTCTGCACAACTCTGCCAGGACCTAGGATCAAGGGAGACACAGTGTTTTAGTACTATATCTCTTGACACAATGATGACAATAATCAGGGCCTCTAAACCTTCAAGCTGCATACTGGACCCTATTCCAACTAAACTACTGAAAGAACTGCTTCCTGTGCTTGTCCCTCCTATGTTGAACATAATAAACAGCTCTCTATCCACCGGATGTGTACCAAACTCACTAAAAGTGGCAGTAATAAAGCCTCTGTTGAAAAAGCCAAACCTTGACCCAGAAAATATAAAAAACTATCGGCCTATATCGAATCTCCCATTCCTCTCAAAAAAAATGAAAAAGCTGTTGCGCAGCAACTCACTGCCTTCCTGAAGACAAACAATGTATAGGAAACACTTCAGTCTGGTTTTAGACCCCATCATAGCACTGAGACTGCACTTGTGAAGGTGGTAAATGACCTTTTAATGGCGTCAGACCGAGGCTGTGCATCTGTCCTCGTGCTCCTAGACCTTAGTGCTGCTTTTGATACCATCGATCACCACATATCAGTTTGTCTCTGTGGATGGTTTGTCCTCTGACAAATCATTGTGTTCTTCAAGGTTCCGTTTTGGGACCATTATTGTTTTCACTATATATTTTACCTCTTGGTGATGTCATTCGAAAACATAATGTTAACTTTCACTGCTATGTGGATGACACACAGCTGTACATTTCGATGAAACATGGTGAAGCCCCAAAATTGCACCCACTGGAAGCCTATGTTTCAGACATGAGGAAGTGGATGGCTGCAAATGTTCTACTTTTAAACTCGGACAAAACAGAGATGCTTGTTCTAGGTCCCAAGAAACAAAGAGATCTGCTGTTAAATCTGACAATTCATCTTGATGGTTTTACAGTCGTCTCAAATAAAACTGTGAAGGACCTCGGCGTTACTCTGGACCCTGATCTCTCTTTCGACAAACATATCAAGACTGTTTCAAGGACAGCTTTTTTCCATCTACATAACATTGCAAAAATCTAAAACTTTCTGTCCAAAAATTATGCTGAAAAATGTATCCATGCTTTTGTCACTTCTAGGTTAGACTACTGCAATGTTCTACTTTCTGGCTACCCGGATAAAGCACTAAATAAGCTTCAGTTAGTGCTAAACACGGCTGCTAGAATCTTGACTAGAACCCCAAAATTTGACCATATTACTCCAGTGCTAGCCTCTCTACACTGGCTTCCTGTTAAGGCAAGGGCTGATTTCAAGGTTTTACTGCTAACCTACAAAGCATTACATGGGCTTGCTCCTACCTATCCTTCTGATTTGGTCCTGCCGTACATACCTACACGTACGCTACGGTCACAAGACGCAGGACTCCTTACTGTCCCTAGAATTTCTAAGCAAACAGCTGGAGGCAGGGATTTCTCCTATAGAACTCCATTTTTATGGAATGGTCTGCCTACCCATGTGAGAGACACAGACTCAGTCTCAACCTTTAAGTCTTTTTTGAAGACTCATCTCTTCAGTAGGTCCTATGATTGAGTGTAGTCTAGCCCAGGAGTGTGAAGTTGAACGGAAAGGCACTGGAGCAACGAACCGCCCTTGCTGTCTCTGCCTGGCCGGTTCCCCTCTCTCCACTGGGATTCTCTGCCTCTAACCCTATTACGGGGGCTGAGTAACTGGCTTACTGGTGCTCTTCCATGCCGTCCCTAGGAGGGGTGCATCACTTGAGTAGGTTGAGTCACTGACGTGATCTTCCTGTCTGGGTTGGTGCCCACCCTTGGGTTGTGCCGTGACGGAGATCTTTGTGGGCTATACACGGCCTTGTCTCAGGATGGTACGTTGGTGGTTGAAGATATCCCTCTAGTTGTGTATGGGCTGTGCTTTGGCAAAGTGGGTGGGGTTATATCCTGCCTGTTCGGCCCTGTTCGTGGGTATCGTCGGATGGGGCCACAGTGTCTCCCGACCCCTCCTGTCTCAGCCTCCAGTATTTATGCTGCAGTAGTTTATGTGTCGGGGGGCAAGGGTCAGTCTGTTATATCTGGAGCATTTCTCCTGTCTTATCCGGTGTCCTGTGTGAATTTAAGTATGCTCTCTCTAATTCTCTCTCTCTTTCTCTCCTTTCTCTCCTTTCTCTTCTTTCTTTCTTTCTTTCTTTCTTTCTTTCTTTCTTTCTCTCTCTCTCTCTCTGTCTCTCTCTCTCTCTCTCTCCTTCTGTAGAGTGGTGTAGGATGGAGGGGACCACACCCCTACTGTAGAGAGGTGGAGGGTGGAGGGTTGAGGGTGGAGGTGACCATAGATCTACTATAGAGAGGTGGAGGGTGGAGGGTTGAGGGTGGAGGGGACCACAGACCTATTGTAAAGAGATGGAGGTTGGAGGGGAGGGACCACAGACCTACTGTAGAGAGGTGGAGAGTGGAGGGTTGAGGGTGGAGGGGACCACAGACCTATTGTAAAGAGATAGAGGGTGGAGGGTGGAGGGCACCGCACAACCTACTATAGGGAGATGGAGGTTGGGAGGGGTGAGGGGGGGATTGCGTGGTTGATATGTGTGTGTGTAAAAATGTAATAGACCTTGAATTTCTCGTTGGTTCACAGTAAGGGTCATTTACAGTAAGGGTCATTTACAGTAAGGGTAATTTACAGTAAAGGTCATGATTCACTGTAGAGACAGTAGGGGTTCAAAATGTAGAACCCAGTTCCTACATTTGAATATACAAATTGATTTTATCAAACTAAACTATGCTACCTTTTATCTCATGGACCCTCTGGATGACAAATCAGAGCAAGATTACTGAATGTAAGTACATTATTTACCTTCAGAGGTGAACTTATCAAACCAATTGCCATGATAAAAGCATTTTGTTGTTGTGCACTCTCCTCAAACAATAGCATGGTATTTTTTAACTGTAATAGCTACTGTAAATTTGACAGTGCAGTAAGATTAACAAGAAATTAAGCTTTCTGCCCATATAAAACATGTTTATGTCCTGGAAAGTTGGCTGTTATTTGCAATGTCATTCTAGTCACATTAGCGCACGTTAGCAACAACCGTAACGGTTTAGGTACACCGATCCCGTAGGGGATATTAAATGAATGCACTCCAAACATGTTATTGGCTGCACAGCGTTATTCCATTCTACTTATTCACTAACGTACCATTTTCAAAGAGATAGTCACCTCAATTGTGCCTCTAGGAAACATTGAAAGTGATAAACCATTTTAATAAATGTCACAAAAATTATCATATCATCATTTACATACATTTAAAGTCACAGTTGTATGTAATTTAATTTCAAAAACAGCAATTAAAAATGCAGTGTTTTCCCAATAAGAGTTTGTTTACACCTGCAGTATTATATGTAATTCCTCATTTAGTCGTCATTCAGATAGCAAATGTCAAAGAAGCTCCCTACAGACAGTAAATACTGAGACAAACACACACACACCACACATACACAGCTCTCCCGCTCTCTCTCTCTCTCATCCCCACTTTAATGCTACTGAAATGACTTTAAGGCTACTGATATTTCCAAAGAGAGCAGAGCAGCAACGGTCTGTCCTGCGACCACCATAGCACCATCTGTCTAAGCAGCTTGGCATCAGTCATTAGCCACGCTACAATTATCTACAGAGAGAGAGAGACGAGTACTTTTAGCCATATCCCAAAACGCCTGTCCCTGTACTGCTTAGTTTAGTGACAGTAGGGTTGCAGTTTAGGGACACTTTTTCTGATTTCAAATTAAGTTATAAATGTACAGGGACTCATTTTCACTTTTGATAAATCATCTGATTTGTTAGTGCTTATTACACTGCCTAAGCAGCATGATAATGTTGTTAATAGGTAGGGTTGTAATGTTGGCAAGGACATCTGAAGCCAGTCAGCGACAGCATATGGAACGACCTCAACTTGTCTTAGTATTATATGTCTAAATCTGTTGGGTGCTAATTAGCAGTTTATATGCCTGTGATAATTGTAGGTGATAATTGTAGGCGTCAATTTACACTCTAAGCAATTCGCCACAGCATATTGCATTAAATGAACATACTGCCTGTGTCTTTAGAGATTATGTCTAATTCTTGAGTGGACCAACCGGTGTAATTCATATGATGGCCTAAAATGTAACAAGTGCCTAGAAACCTTACGTGTCAAGTGGCTGAGTCTTCACAGCAGAGATAAAAACAACCAGTGGACTATTTATTTTGGCCAACAGTGCCTTGACAACCAAGCTGGCCTGTGTCTGTCCTGGGTCTGGCCAGGGTCTGGCCTGCATCTGGCCTGCATCTGGCCTGCATCTGACCTTGGTCTAGCCTGCGCCTGGTCTGGGTCTGGCCTGGGTCTGGTCTGGGTCTGGCCTGCGTCTGTCCTGGGTTTGGCCTGTGTCTGGCCTGGGTCTGGCCTGTGTCTGGCCTGGGTCTGGTCTAGGTCTGGTCTGGGTCTGGCCTGCATCTGTCCTGGGTCTGTTCTGGGTCTGGCCTGGGTCTGGTCTGGGTCAGGCCTGGGTCTGGCATGGGCCTTGTGTGTCTTCTCTCCTTCCTCTTTAATTCATGCAGGATCCTAAAAACTTGCCTTCAGCCGGTTCTGTCGTTGTAATAATGGACATTTGTCCTCCTTTTTCCCTCCTTTCCTCTCCTTTTCCTTCCCAAACAACTGTGACTGTTTTAATTCTCTGTTCCTGATTAGTCTGGATCAATTAAATTCTCCCTGCTGGGCTCAGCAGCTACACAGCAGGGGACACTTAGACTGGCAATCATCAGGACCAGCTTCTTAATCATGTCTTAATTACACACTGGTACTAGAGGGATAAAGGAGTATGTTAGTGGCCTGTTCTGGTCTGGATGAATGAAGATGTTAGTGGCCTGTTCTGGTCTGGATGAATGAAGATGTTAGTGGCCTGTTCTGGTCTGGATGAATGAAGATGTTAGTGGCCTGTTCTGGTCTGGATGAATGAAGATGTTAGTGGCCTGTTCTGGTCTGGATGAATGAAGATGTTAGTGACCTGTTCTGGTCTGGATGAATGAAGACGTTAGTGGCCTGTTCTGGTCTGGATGAATGAAGACGTTAGTGGCCTGTTCTGGTCTGGATAAAGGAGGACATTAGTGGCTTGTTCTGGTCTGGATGAAGGAGGACATTAGTGTCCTGTTCTGGATGAATGAAGACGTTAGTGGCCTGTTCTGGTCTGGATTAAAGGGAATGTTGGTGGCCTGTTCTGGTCTGGATTAAAGGGAATGTTGGTGGCCTGTCCTGGTCTGGATTAAAGGGAATGTTGGTGGCCTGTCCTGGTCTGGATTAAAGGGAATGTTGGTGGCCTGTCCTGGTCTGGATTAAAGGGAATGTTGGTGGCCTGTTCTGGTCTGGATTAAGGAGAATGTTAGTGTTCTGTTCTGGTCTGTATTAAGGAGAATGTTAGTGGCCTGTTCTGGTTTGGATGAAGGAGGGTGTTAGTGGAGGTGGAAATTAGTTTCAGGATCAATGACCTCTTAAACCCCGTTTATACCTGGTTATAACAAGCATCCTTTGTCCTCATCTTGTCCACATTCTGACTCTGCCCACATTTTCAGATACTGTAGGTCTAGATGATTTAAAGACACATTGTGATCTGATTGTGATCAGATCTTCTTGACCATCTCTGGAGGTAGTCAGGGACCCATTGTGTCTGGATCTTACAAGTGTAGACAAATCTGGATAGTGAAACCATTGAAATCAACATTATCCCACCTTCTAAAATCATTCATCAATCAAGTGGCACCATTGACTTATTGGTTCAATGTCTTGAATATCATTTTTTTAAAGAATAGCCGGCCAATAATTTGCATACAGGGAGGGACCAAGAAATCTGGACACATTGCGGATGGATATATGACACATTTTAATATCATGCGTAGACATATTTCTGAAAAGTTTTAGAACACCTACTCATTCAAGGGTTTTTCTTTATTTTTACTATTTCGTACAATGTAGAATAATAGTGAAGACATCAAAAATATAAAATAACAAATATGGAATCATGTAGTAACCAGAAAAGTGTTAAACAAATCCAAATATATTTTATATTTGAGATTCTTCAAATGGCCACCCTTTGCCTTGATGAAAGCTTTGCACACGCTTGGCATTCTCTCAACCAGCTTCACCTGGAATGTTTTTCCAACAGTCTTGAAGGATGCCATATGCTGGGCACTTGTTGGCTGCTTTTCCTTCACTCTGTGGTCCAACTCATCCAAAACCATCTCAATTTGGTTGAGGTTGGGTGATTGTGGAGGCCAGGTCATCTGATGTAGCACTCCATCACTCTCCTTCTTGGTCAAATAGCCCTTACACAGCCTAGAGGTGTGTTGGGTCATTGTCCTGTTGAAAAACAAATGATAGTCCCACTAAGACCAAACCAGATGGGATGGCGTATCACTGCAGAATACTGTGGTAGCCACATTGGTTAAGTGTGCCTTGAATTCTAAATACATCACTGACAGTGTCACCAGCCAAGCACCCCCACACCATCACACCTCCTCCTCCATGCTTCACGGTGGGAACCACACATGCAGAGATCATCCTTTCACCTACTCTGCGTCTCACAAAGACACGGCGGTTGGAACCAAAAATCTCCAATTTGGAATCCAGACCAAAGGACAAATTTCCACCAGTCTAATGTCCATTGCTCATGTTTCTTGGCCCAAGCAAGTCTCTTCTTATTATTGGTGTCCTTTAGTAGTGGTTTCTTTGCATAAATTTGACCATAAAGGCCTGATTCACAGTGTCCTCTGAACAGTTGATGTTGAGATGTGTCTTTTACTTGAACTCTGTGAAGCATTTATTTGTGCTGAAATTTCTGAAGCTGGTAATTCTAATGAACGTATCCTCTGCAGCAGAGGTAACTCTGGGTCTTCCATTCGTGTGGCGGTCCTCATGAGAGCCAGTTTCATCATAGCGCTTGATGGTTTTTGCAACTGCACTTGAAGAAGAGGTTCTTCAAATGTTCCATATTTACTGACCTTCATGTCTTAAAGTAATGAAGGACTTTCGTTTCTCTTTTCTTATTTGAGCTGTTCTTGCCATAATATGGACTAGGTCTTTTTTTAACCTTTATTTAACTTGGCAAGTCAGATAAGAACAAATTCTTACTTTCAATGATGGCCTAGGAACAGTGGGTTAACTGCCTTGTTCAGGGGCAGAATGACAGATCTTTACCTTGACAGCTCAGGGACTCGATCTTGCAACCTTTCGGTTACTAGTCCAACGCTCTAACCACTAGGCTACTTGCCGCCCCTATTTTACCAAATAGGGCTATCTTCTGTATACCCCCCTACCTTGTCACAACACAAATGATTGGCTCAAACGCATTAAGAAGGAAACAAATTCCACAAATTCACTTTTAAGAAGGCACACCTGTTAATTGAAATGCATTCCAGGTGACTACCTCATGAAGCTAGAGAATGCCAATAGTGTGCAAAGCTGTCATCAAGGCAAAGGGTGGCTATTTGAAGAATCTATTTGTTTAACACTTTTTTAGGTTACTCCATGATTCCATATGTATTATTTCATAGTTTTGATGTCTTCACTATTATTCTACAATGTAGAAAATAGTAAAAATAAAGAAAAACCCTTGATTGAGTAGGGGTTCTAAAACTTTTGACCGGTAGTGTATATTGAAGAGAATTGTTCCCAAAATCGACCCCTATGGTACACCTTTATGTATTTCAAGATATTCAGACTTAACTCCATAAATCACAATGGCCTGAGTTCTATCACTAAGATAGTCATAAAACCATGAACAGGTGTCAGAGCTCAGGCCTATCGAGGACAAAGTATTCAATAACATAGCATGATCAACTGTATCAAAAGCTTTTGACAGGTCCACAAACAAAACAGTACATTTCATTTTAGTGTCTAGATCATTAACAACTAAAGTGGTTATTGTAATAGTGCTATGCCCAGGCCTAAACCCTGATTGGTTTACATTCAAAATACATTTCTGAGAAGAAGAAAAAGAGCAAAGTTGTACATTTACCAAGGATTCAATAATCTTAGCTAGACAAAGAAGCCTTAAAATATGGCAATAATGATTAAGATCTCTACTATCCTCGTCCTTACGGAGAGGCAGCACAACAGCTGATTTCCATAGTTTTTGGAATATTTCCTGATAACAATGTTGAATAAAAAATATGGGTTACTGAGCCAACAATGATGGGAGCTGCACGCTTAAACAAACTGAGATCCTATTGGTCGGCCTCTTTGGATTTCTTGTTGTTTATTGTTAGCAAAGCATCCAGTAGTTTTTTGTTATGTTATGTGAGGGATGCGGAGAAAGTTCGCTTCTCACAGAACCAGTTCATGTGTGTGTGATAAAATATTACCATCACAGAAGTTGTCATTTCTTTGAAACTTTTGGAAAATACGATGTCAGGGAAGGGCAGTATTTGAGAATTTTGGATCACTGGAAAAAATACATTTCCAACATTTCACTTTACAGTACATGTAAATTCAGTCAGTTTTTTTTTACATTTCATCTTTTAGTAGAAAAAGTTGAACATCTTTTTTTATAAGGTGTAACTAATCTATTTGTCCTCTCTTGTTCCGAGTTCCTAGTCCATCAAAGCAAACGGCAGCTAAGGAATAACATCATTTTGCGGTCCAATCAATATAGATAAACTGCAGTCTGTTAATTAAAGCTCCTAGTCAACTAATCCCCAAGGGCATTGTGGGAGTTTGGAGGGAATAAAGGAAGAAAAAGCGAAACGCTTTAATGCCATCTAATGACGTTACCAAACGAATAGCCCCATACCGATGGGAACAAGCTAATCCAACGCTGGTCCTTTTCTAGTGGTCGTGTTCAAACCAGCCGCCTCCCCTCCTACCCTCCTACTCTTAAACCCCTTATGGAGAGTCGCCTCCCCTCCAACTCCTAAACTAAACCTCTCATGGTGAGTACACACAATAGGCACCTGCAGGAGCCCCCTGTCAGCCCCGACTCTCACAACACCTCACTCCTTTACTGGGCCGTGACGGTGCTCAGGGTCTTATTTTCATCAATTAGTAAAAGCTTGTATTGGTCACTTCCTCTCTGCCCTGAAGGTGAGTGGAACATTCCTGTATTCATACTGTCATTAGCAGAGTTATCAATGCCAACAAAGTTTGGAAAATAAGTTTTAAAAAAAAGCTTTCGGGACTATGCAATTTAACAAAAAATTTAAAAGTTGAGTCTTTTAGTAGAGCTATTAAGACATCTATTATAATAACTAAACTACAGGGAGGTCAGTGGAATGGGACATCTTTACTATCTAATCGAGGGATTGCAACGTGGACTCATTATCAACCGCACCAACCACCATTTCCAGTATACTGAATTACACATTAACCCACTATATGCATTTCATGTCACGTACAGCGTGTATTGTCTAGCTTGAACACAGACAGTTAAATAGACAGAGTGAAGCAGGCTCTCAAGAGTCCCTCCTATTCCATTCAGTCCAAGCTACAGACGTAGCCCTCATTAGCAGCTAGCCATTATAACCCTGAAAAGAGACAGAGATGAAAGCTTTGATTTAACTTCTCCTCTCATTTCCTCTCCAGTGTTTAACTCCATTTCCTTTTGTGGAATTAGGAACAATCTGGGTGGAGTGGTGTGGGGATGAAAAGTGAGGTTGAATTGTATTGAGTGTATTACGTACATTTACATTTTAAGTAATTTAGCAGACGCTCTTATCCAGTGGAGCCTTGCTCAAGGGCACATCGACAGATTTTTCACCTCGTTTGCTCAGGGATTCAAACCAGCGACCTTTCACACATACTTATTAATACACACTTGTACGTGTGTAAAATAGGACAAATATAAGCACCCACCAAATTATTATTATGGTTACTGGCCCAACGCTCTTAACCGCTAGGCTACTTGCCGAGGCTACCTGCCGCCACGTACTAATGCCGAAACTATATGGCACCATTTTCCTAGTATTTTTAACATGAATAGGGCCAGTGGTCAGACGAACTTCGTGGTGTGAAAAGAACAGTGCATAAGCCATGTGTGTTGGATAATATGCAGTTGATTTCATATGCTGGCAGTGTCATAAGCACCATATCTGCACCCTTTTTACAATGAGATCTGTATTTTGTCCACATTACAATGAGATCTGTATTTTGTCCACATTACAATGAGATCTGTATTTTGTCCACTTTACAATGAGCTCTGTATTTTGTCCACTTTACAATGAGATCTGTATTTTGTCCACTTCACAATGAGATCTGTCTACAATGAGATCTGTCTACAATGAGAACTACCTACCTCCCTACTCTTCAACATTTGCATACACTGTAAAACAAATTATATTGTGTTGTTTATGTGTAACTCTGTGTTGTTGTTTTTGTCGCACTGCTTTGCTTTATCTTGGCCAGGTTGCAGTTGTAAATTAGAACTTGTTCTCAACTGGCCTACCTGGTTAAATAAAGGTGAAATAAAAAATACTTATTTTTTAAATTCTGTATTTTGTCTACTTTACAATGTCCCACATATTGTACTTCCAATGTTGCCTGTTTTCTCTCAAATTTTGGGGACTATAGTTGGATGAGCAGTTGCCATTTAACTTGTCTGTGGAGACTGCTTTATTTCAGAAAGTCGTAGAAGAGTGGCTTGTCCCTCCGTGCCAAGAAAAGCTCTCGCTGCCGAAGAAAAGAGAGACAGATGGCTATTCCATTTAAAAACAGTGGCTCAGTGCACAGCGCTTCTCTAGACTCTGTAGATACTTTGCCGTTCAGTTTGCTAGAAGTCACGAGAAAGCAGATGCCGGTGCATATGGTTTTCTTCAAATGATTTGCTTCACTGGTAGGATGGATGGACACTTCAAAACAAAGTTGTTATTGTTTTTTCTTCCCCCGCAGTCTAGTCTGTGATCTGTCCCGTCTGGGATCCAGGACCCAAGGGTCAGGTATCTTTTGATTTGGTAGAAGTGGTCTAATGTTGGGTACTAATAGCGCTTGAGCGGGTGTATGGGTGATACAATGAACAGGCAGCCCCATTAAAAAGGCAATTAGTGAAGGGGAAGTGGGCGGATCACATCCCTATGGAACACTGAGAACACTACGGAAAACTGGCAACACTATGGACACTACGGAACACTGGGAAACACATCGGAACACTGGGAAACACTACAGAACACTACGGAACACAGGGAACACTACAGAACACTGGGAAACACATCGGAACACTGGGAAACACTACAGAACACTACGGAACACAGGGAACACTACAGAACACTGGGAAACACATCGGAACACTGGGAAACACATCGGAACACTGGGAAACACTACAGAACACTACGGAACACAGGGAACACTACAGAACACTGGGAAACACATCGGAACACTGGGAAACACATCGGAACACTGGGAAACACTACAGAACACTACGGAACACAAGGAACACTACAGAACACTGGGAAACACATCGGAACACTGGGAAACACATCGGAACACTGGGAAACACTACAGAACACTATGGAACACTGGCAAACACATCAGAACACTGGGAAACACATCGGAAAACTGGGAAACACTACGGAACACTGGGGACACTACGGAACACTGGGTATACTACGGAACACTGGGTACACTACGGAACACTGGGGACACTACGGAACACTGGGGACACTACGGAACACTGGGAAACACTACGGAACACTGGGGACACTACGGAACACTGGGAAATACATCGGAACACTGGGAAACACTACAGAACACTACGGAACACAAGGAACACTACAGAACACTGGGAAACACATCGGAACACTGGGAAACACTACAGAACACTACGGAACACAAGGAACACTACAGAACACTGGGAAACACATCGGAACACTGGGAAACACTACAGAACACTACGGAACACAGGGAACACTACAGAACACTGGGAAACACATCGGAACACTGGGAAACACTACAGAACACTACGGAACACAGGGAACACTACAGAACACTGGGAAACACATCGGAACACTGGGAAACACTACAGAACACTACGGAACACAGGGAACACTACAGAACACTGGGAAACACATCGGAACACTGGGAAACACTACAGAACACTATGGAACACAGGGAACACTACGGAACACTGGGAACACTAAGGAACACTGGGAAACACTACAGAACACTGGGAAACACATCGGAACACTGGGAAACACATCGGAACACTGGGAAACACTACAGAACACTACGGAACACAGGGAACACTACAGAACACTGGCAAACACATCAGAACACTGGGAAACACTACACAACACTGGGAAACACTACAGAACACTACGGAACACAGGGAACACTACGGAACACTGGGAACACTACAGAACACTACGGAACACAGGGAACACTATGGAACACTGGGAAACACTACAGAACACTATGGAACACTGGCAAACACATCAGAACACTGGGAAACACATCGGAAAACTGGGAAACACTACGGAACACTGGGGACACTACGGAACACTGGGGACACTACGGAACACTGGGAAACACTACGGAACACTGGGGACACTACGGAACACTGGGAAATACATCGGAACACTGGGAAACACTACAGAACACTACGGAACACAAGGAACACTACAGAACACTGGGAAACACATCGGAACACTGGGAAACACTACAGAACACTACGGAACACAGGGAACACTACAGAACACTGGGAAACACATCGGAACACTGGGAAACACTACAGAACACTACGGAACACAAGGAACACTACAGAACACTGGGAAACACATCGGAACACTGGGAAACACTACAGAACACTACGGAACACAGGGAACACTACAGAACACTGGGAAACACATCGGAACACTGGGAAACACTACAGAACACTACGGAACACAGGGAACACTACAGAACACTGGGAAACACATCGGAACACTGGGAAACACTACAGAACACTATGGAACACAGGGAACACTACGGAACACTGGGAACACTAAGGAACACTGGGAAACACTACAGAACACTGGGAAACACATCGGAACACTGGGAAACACATCGGAACACTGGGAAACACTACAGAACACTACGGAACACAGGGAACACTACAGAACACTGGCAAACACATCAGAACACTGGGAAACACTACACAACACTGGGAAACACTACAGAACACTACGGAACACAGGGAACACTACGGAACACTGGGAACACTACAGAACACTACGGAACACAGGGAACACTATGGAACACTGGGAAACACTACAGAACACTATGGAACACTGGCAAACACATCAGAACACTGGGAAACACATCGGAAAACTGGGAAACACTACGGAACACTGGGTACACTACGGAACACTGGGAAACACTACGGAACACTGGGAAACACTACGGAACACTGGGTACACTACGGAACACTGGGGACACTACGGAACACTGGGAAACACTACGGAACACTGGGTACACTACGGAACACTGGGGACACTACGGAACACTGTGAACACTACGGAACACTGGGTATACTACGGAACACTGGGGACACTACGGAACACTGGGAAACACTACGGAACACTGGGTACACTACGGAACACTGGGGACACTACGGAACACTGTGAACACTACGGAACACTGGGAAACACTACGGAACACTGTGAACACTACGGAACACTGGGTACACTACGGAACACTGGGAAACACTACGGAACACTGGGTACACTACGGAACACTGGGGACACTACGGAACACTGGGGACACTACGGAACACTGGGAAACACTACGGAACACTGGGGACACTACGGAACACTGGGAAATACATCGGAACACTGATAAACACATTAGAACACTGGGAAACACATTGGAACACTGGGAAACACATCGGAACACTGGGAAACACATCAGAACACTGGGAAACACATCGGAACACTGAGAAACACGTCGGAACACTGGGAAACACATCGGAACACTAGGAAACACATCGGAACACTGAGAAACACATCGGAACACTGGGAAACACATCAGAACACTGGGAAACACATCGGAACACTGGGAAACACATCGGAACACTGGGAAACACATCGGAACACTGAGAAACACATCGGAACACTGGGAAACACATCGGAACACTGGGAAACACATCGGAACATTGAGAAACACATCGGAACACTGGGAAACACATCAGAACATTGGGGACACTACGGAACACTGGGGACACAACGGAACACTGGGAACACTACGGAACACTGGGAACACAACGGAACACTGGGAACACTACGGAACACTGGGTACACTACGGAACACTGGGGACACTATGGAACACTGGGGACACTATGGAACACTGGGAAACACTACAGAACATTGGGGACACTACGGAACACTGGGGACACTACGGAACACTGGGAACACTACGGAACACTGGGGACACTACGGAACACTGGGAAATACATCGGAACACTGATAAACACATTAGAACACTGGGAAACACATTGGAACACTGGGAAACACATCGGAACACTGGGAAACACATCAGAACACTGGGAAACACATCGGAACACTGAGAAACACGTCGGAACACTGGGAAACACATCGGAACACTAGGAAACACATCGGAACACTGAGAAACACATCGGAACACTGGGAAACACATCAGAACACTGGGAAACACATCGGAACACTGGGAAACACATCGGAACACTGGGAAACACATCGGAACACTGAGAAACACATCGGAACACTGGGAAACACATCGGAACACTGGGAAACACATCGGAACATTGAGAAACACATCGGAACACTGGGAAACACATCAGAACATTGGGGACACTACGGAACACTGGGGACACAACGGAACACTGGGAACACTACGGAACACTGGGAACACAACGGAACACTGGGAACACTACGGAACACTGGGTACACTACGGAACACTGGGGACACTATGGAACACTGGGGACACTATGGAACACTGGGAAACACTACAGAACATTGGGGACACTACGGAACACTGGGGACACTACGGAACACTGGGAACACTACGGAACACTGGGTACACTACGGAACACTGGGGACACTACGGAACACTGGGGACACTATGGAACACTGGGGACACTACGGAACACTGGGAAACACTACAGAACATTGGGGACACTACGGAACACTGGGGACCCTACGGAACACTGGGGACCCTACGGAACACTGGGAAATACTATGGAACACTGGGGACACTACGGAACACTGGGGACACTGGGGACACTACGGAACATTGGAGACACTACAGAACACTGGGGACACTACGGAACACTGGGGACACTACGAAACACTGGGGACACTACAGAACACTGGGAACACTACGGAACACTACGGAACACTGGGAAACACTACGGAACACTGGGGACACTACAGAACACTGGGGACACTACAGAACACTGGGTACACTACGGAACATTGGTGACACTACGGAACACTGGGGACACTGGCGACACTACGGAACATTGGGGACACTACGGAACACTGGGGACACTACGGAACACTGGGAAACACTACAGAACACTGAGTACACTACGGAACACTGGGTACACTACGGAACACTGGGGACACTACGGAAGACTGGGGACACTACGGAACACTGGGGACACTACGGAACACTGGGGACACTATGAAACACTGGGAACACTACGGAACACTGGGAACACAACGGAACACTGGGAACACTACAGAACACTGGGTACACTACGGAACACTGGGTACACTACGGAACACTGGGGACACTATGGAACACTGGGGACACTACGGAACACTGGGAAACACTACAGAACATTGGGGACACTACGGAACACTGGGGACACTACGGAATACTGGGAACACTACGGAACACTGGGTACACTACGGAACACTGGGGACACTATGGAACACTGGGGACACTACGGAACACTGGGGACACTACGGAACACTGGGGACACTACGGAACACTGGGTACACTACGGAACACTGGGGACACTACGGAACACTGGGGACACTACGGAACACTGGGGACCCTACGGAACACTGGGAAATACTATGGAACACTGGGGACACTACGGAACACTGGGGACTCTGGCGACACTACGGAACATTGGGGACACTACAGAACACTGGAGACACTACGGAACACTGGGAAATACTACGGAACACTGGGGACACTACGGAACACTGGGGACACTACGAAACACTGGGGACACTACAGAACACTGGGAACACTACGGAACACTACGGAACACTGGGAAACACTACGGAACACTGGGGACACTACAGAACACTGGGGACAGTACGGAACACTGGGGACACTGGCGACACTACGGAACATTGGGGACACTACGGAACACTGGGGACACTGGCGACACTACGGAACATTGGGGACACTACGGAACACTGGGGACACTACGGAACACTGGGAAACACTACAGAACACTGAGTACACTATGGAACACTGGGTACACTACGGAACACTGGGGACACTACGGAAGACTGGGGACACTACGGAACACTGGGGACACTACGGAACACTGGGGACACTATGGAACACTGGGAACACTACGGAACACTGGGTACACTACGGAACACTGGGGACACTACGAAACACTGGGGACACTACAGAACACTGGGAACACTACGGAACACTGGGGACACTACGGAACACTGGAGACACTACAGAACACTGGGAACACTACGGAACACTGGGAGCACTACGGAACACTGGGAAATACTACGGAACACTGGGGACACTACAGAACACTGGGGACATTACGGAACACTGGGGACACTACGGAACACTGTGGACACTACGGAACACTGGGAACACTGGCGACACTACGGAACATTGGGGACACTACGGAACACTGGGGACACTACGGAACACTGGGGACACTACGGAACACTGGGTACAATACGGAACACTGGGGAAACCACGGAACACTGTGAACGCTACGGAAAACTGGGGAAACTACGGAACACTGGGAAACACATCGGAACACTGAGTACACTACAGAACACTGGGTACACTACGGAACACTGGGGACACTACGGAACACTGGCAACACTACGGAACACTGTGAACACTACAGAACACTTGGAAACACATCGGAACACTGGGAAACACATCGGAACACTGGGAAACACATCGGAACACTGGGAAACACATAGGAACACTGGGAAACACTACGGAATACTGAGAAACACATCGGAACACTGGGAAACACATTGGAACACTGGGAAACACATCGGAACATTGGGAAACACATCGGAACACTGGGAAACACATCGGAACACTGGCAACACAACGGAACACTGGGAACACTACGGAACACTGGGTATACTACGGAACACTGGGTACACTACGGAACACTGGGTACACTACGGAACACTGGGGACACTATGGAACACTGGGGACACTACGGAACACTGGGGACACTACGGAACACTGGGGACACTATGGAACACTGGGGACGCTATGGAACACTGGGGAAAGGTAGATAGAAAAAGCATGGGGGAAAATGGAAAATCTCAAATCAGTCATCAGGCAAAATACTATTATTTGCAGTGAACAGCAGGATCTGTGTGTTGGGTGGTGATTGAAGGGAGCATGGTACAAATACCTTCCTGTCCCTGCTAGAGGTGCCAAGCCCTGGGGTGGTGGAGGGTGGAGGGGGGCGTGGTGGAGGCTGGTGTGTGAGTGTGTGTGCATGCACTTGCTGGTGCTCTGCAGCAGGCAGACTCCTTCAACGGAAGGCCCTGAGCGAACAATCTGTGGTGACAACAAGGTAGCTTCATTATCAGATACTAACTCTCACTCCACACCTGCTCTTCA
The DNA here is from genome assembly GCF_901001165.1 of Salmo trutta. Taxonomy (NCBI): domain Eukaryota; kingdom Metazoa; phylum Chordata; class Actinopteri; order Salmoniformes; family Salmonidae; genus Salmo; species Salmo trutta. The sequence continues at coordinate 35,083,917 of NC_042969.1, read as the reverse complement.
TCACACAAACACACACACACACACCTTCTCTTCATCACACCAACACACATACATTCTCTTCATCAGCAGGCCTGGCTGGCAGCTGAGGTGCCAAAGCTGAGCGGGCTGGGCAGGCCCTGCTGCCGCATGGCACTCTGGGTAGTGGGCACTGGTACCCACACACACACACACACACACCTCCTGCAGTCCCAGGAGCAGATGATCACACGCTGGTATTGGTACCGCCACACCACCGTCGTAAGTACACTTACACAACAAAAGTATGTGGACACACCTTCAAATTAGTGGATAAGGCTATTTCAACCACACCCGTTGCTGACAATCGAGCAAACAACCATGCAATCTCCATAGCCAAACATTGGTAGTAGACTATAGACTGGCCCATACTGAAGAGGTCAGTGACTTTCAACGTGGCACCATCATAGGATGCCACCTTTCCAACAAGTCAGTTCATCAAATTTCTGCCCTGCTGAAGCTGCCCCGGTCAACTGTAAGTGCTGTTATAGTGGAAATGTCTAGGAGCAACAATGGCTCAGCTGCGAAGTGGTAGGCCACACAAGCTCACAGAACGCAACCGCAGAGTGCTGAAGTTTGTGTACACTTCTAAAAAGAAAATATTCCTGGAGTTTCCTTTAGGGGTTCTTCAAATTGAAACTGTGGGGGAACCCCTATAAGTTCTTCGAAGAACCTTTTGAAGAACCTTTTGGGGTTCATTTTTGAACTACCCCCCCCCTTCCCCCCTATTATTAATAATATCCATAACAATAACAACAATAACAACAATAACACAATATTTTAGTTGTCACTGTTTATTATGATTTTATTGACAAAGCAAAATAAAAACATCAAAATATGAGTTGAACTCCCAGCAGAGCCCCAAGTATAATGGATGTATCCTCTTGTGTGGTAATGTTCATGTGTTGATGTTAATGTGTTGTTCTCCGTATCCACAGCCAGATCAAACAGGTTTCATGTTATATTCATCAGAGGTGTAGGGAGGGTGAAGTCTGTGAATCACCAAAAAATAGTAATTATACAGATGTTTTAAAAAAAACATGCACATGACAGTATTCATACCTTGTTTTTTGTGGTAAATGTGAATGAAAAGTATACACACCTTGTCCATATTCATTGAAGAGGTAAGGGAGGAGGATGGTACATGGGATCTGGATAACATTGTCACGCCTGCTCCGGCTCTCCCTCTCTGGCGCTCGAGTGTTAAATGTTCACTCCCTGTACCTGCTTCTCGTCTACCAGCGTCGATCCTTACAAACATACCAATTGACATACCTTTGTATGCCTCCTCGTCTGTACACCTGCAGACAGACAAAAAAGCGAACACATCAGTCATCTGCACCCAATACAGCTAGCATTCAACATATTCTTATAGCCTTCAACACATTCTTATAGTCTATATATTCTTATAGCCTTCAACACATTCTTATAGCCTTCAACACATTCTTATAGCCTTCAACACATTCTTATAGCCTTCAACATATTCTTATAGCCTTCAACACATTCTTATAGCCTTCAACATATTCTTATAGCCTTCAACACATTCTTATAGCCTTCAACATATTCTTATAGCCTACAACATATTCTTATAGCCTACAACATATTCTTATAGCCTACAACATATTCTTATAGCCTTCAACACATTCTTATAGCCTTCAACATATTCTTATAGCCTACAACATATTCTTATAGCCTACAACATATTCTTATAGCCTACAACACATTCTTATAGCCTACAACACATTCTTATAGACTTCAACACATTCTTATAGCCTTCAACATATTATTATAGCCTTCAACATATTCTTATAGTCTATATATTCTTATAGTCTATATATTCTTATAGTCTACATATTCTTATAGTCTACATATTCTTATAGTCTACACATTCTTATAGTCTACACATTCTTATAGTCTATATATTCTTATAGTCTACATATTCTTATAGTCTACATATTCTTATAGTCTATATATTCTTATCGTCTACATATTCTTATAGTCTACATATTCTTATAGTCTACATATTCTTATAGTCTACACATTCTTATAGTCTACACATTCTTATAGTCTATATATTCTTATAGTCTACATATTCTTATAGTCTACATATTCTTATAGCCTTCAACACATTCTTATAGTCTATATATTCTTATAGTCTACATATTCTTATAGTCTACATATTCTTATAGTCTACACATTCTTATAGTCTATATATTCTTATAGTCTACATATTCTTATAGTCTACATATTCTTATAGTCTATATATTCTTATCGTCTACATATTCTTATAGTCTACATATTCTTATAGTCTACATATTCTTATAGTCTACACATTCTTATAGTCTACATATTCTTATAGTCTATATATTCTTATAGTCTATATATTCTTATAGTCTACACATTCTTATAGTCTATATATTCTTATAGTCTACATATTCTTATAGTCTACATATTCTTATAGCCTTCAACACATTCTTATAGTCTACACATTCTTATAGTCTATATATTCTTATAGTCTACACATTCTTATAGTCTATATATTCTTATAGTCTACATATTCTTATAGTCTATATATTCTTATAGTCTATATATTCTTATAGTCTATATATTCTTATAGTCTACATATTCTTATAGTCTATATATTCTTATAGTCTATATATTCTTATAGTCTACATATTCTTATAGTCTACATATTCTTATAGTCTATATATTCTTATAGTCTACATATTCTTATAGTCTATATATTCTTATAGTCTACATATTCTTATAGTCTACATCATTTAGCCGACTCTCTTATCCAGAGCAACTTACAGAAGTGACTGCATACATTTTAATAATGTTTATTTTATACTGGTCCCCGTGGGAATCAAACGCACAACTCTGGCGCTGCAAGCACCATCCTCTACAAACTGAGCTACACGGGACTATTACTGAGTTCTCCAACGCTTACAGTAAATCACGACCCTTACTGTAAATGTTGGTGGGGGTTCTTGCAGGAACCTAAATGCCCAAATTAAACATTTGGATATGAATTTGAAAGGATAGCAGGTGCAGACACTTAACTGAAAAATGTAAAGATCTCCATAATTTAAGGCACGGTTTGTCCCTTGTATGATCGAAATTGATATTGTATGAAGGCTAAAATAATATATAGACTATAAGAATATGTAGACTATAAATATATGTTGAAGGCTATAAGAATATGTAGACTATAAGAATATGTAGACTATAAGAATATATAGACTATAAGAATATATAGGCTATAAGAATATGTAGACTATAAATATATGTTGAAGGCTATAAGAATATGTAGACCATAAGAATATGTAGACTATAAGAATATATAGACTATAAGAATATATAGACTATAAGAATATGTAGACTATAAGAATATGTAGACTATAAGAATGTGTAGACTATAAGAATGTGTAGACTATAAGAATATGCTGAAGGATATAAGAATATATAGACTATAAGAATATGTAGACTATAAGAATATGTAGACTATAAGAATGTGTAGACTATAAGAATGTGTAGACTATAAGAATATGTAGACTATAAGAATATGTATACTATAAGAATATGTAGACTATAAGAATGTGTAGACTATAAATATATGTAGACTATAATAATATGTAGACTATAAGAATATGTAGACTATAAGAATATGTAGACTATAAGAATATGTTGAAGGATATAAGAATATGTAGACTATAAGAATATATAGACTATAAGAATGTGTAGACTATAAGAATATGTAGGCCATAAGAATATATAGACTATAAGAATATGTAGACTATAAGAATGTGTAGACTATAAGAATATGTAGACTATAAGAATATGTAGACTATAAGAATATGTAGACGATAAGAATATGTAGACTATAAGAATATATAGACTATAAGAATATATAGACTATAAGAATGTGTAGACTATCAGAATATGTAGACTATAAGAATATATAGACTATAAGAATGTGTAGACTGTAAGAATATGTAGACTAAGAATATGTAGACTATAAGAATATATAGACTATAAGAATATGTAGACTATAAGAATATGCTGAAGGATATAAGAATATGTAGACTATAAGAATATATAGACTATAAGAATATGCTGAAGGCAATAAGGATATGTAGACTATAAGAAAATATAGACTACACAAATATGTAGACTATAAGAATGTGTAGGCTATAAATATATGTTGAAGGCTATAGGAATATGTAGACTACAAGAATATGTAGACTATAAGAATATGTAGACTGTAAGAATATGTAGACTATAAGAATATGTAGACGTTAAGAATATGTAGACTATAAGAATATGAAGACTACACAAATATGTAGGCTATAAGAATATGTAGACTATAAGAATGTGTAGACTATAAATATATGTTGAAGACTATAGGAATATGTAGACTACAAGAATATGTAGACTACAAGAATATGTAGACTATAAGAATATGTAGACTATAAGAATATGTAGACTATAAGAATATGCTGAAGGGTATAAGAATATATAGACTATAAGAATATGTAGACTTTAAGAATTTGACTAAACGGCTCAGTGACAGAGGGGGGAAGGTGGGTGGAGGAGCACTGACAAAGAGGGAAGAAAAAATGCAACACTAGAAAGCCAAAGAAAGAAAGGCTGTCAGGATGTGGAAGGCCTCTCCGGAGGGGAGTAAGGGAGGGACCATTAAACACACAAACGCACAGGGATCATTGAATCCTCAGTGTGCTGATTCAGAAGGCTTCAGTCAAGGTGCGAAATGGAGGGAGTCTGCTGCAGTGTGAACTGGTCCTTCATTTAGGTGCTGTCGGAGGCTGGAGAGGCATGGGTGCATGTGCGTGTCCGTGTGTGTGTGTGTGTGTGTGTGTGTGTGTGTGTGTGTGTGTGTGTGTGTGTGTGTGTGTGTGTGTGTGTGTGTGTGCGTGTGCGTGTCCGTGTGTGTGTGTGTGTGTGTGTGTGTGTGTGTGTGTGTGTGTGTGTGTGTGTGTGTGTGTGTGTGTGTGTGTGTGAGAGAGAGAGAGAGAGAAAATCTCTAAAGTCTTTTGGTTGAGGTGTGGTGTGCTGTGATTGGCCCCTAGTGTGAGAACCCATGGATGTCTTCTCAAACCCTCCATCCAGCACCCCTGAGACAGGGACAGCTAGGGGGACCAGGTGCACATTGGGACGGGGACAGCTAGGGGGACCAGGTGCACCCCTGGGACAGGGACAGCTAGGGGGACCAGGTGCACCCCTGAGACATGGACAGCTAGGGGGACCAGGTGCACCCCTGAGACAGGGACAGCTAGGGGGACCAGTTGCACCCCTGAGACAGGGACAGCTAGGGGGACCAGGTGCACCCCTGAGACAGGGACAGCTAGGGGGACTAGCTGCACCCCTGAGACAGGGACAGCTAGGGGGACCAGGTGTACCCTGAGACCGGGACAGCTAGGGGGACCAGGTGCACCCCTGAGACAGGGACAGCTAGGGGGACCAGGTGCACCCCTGAGACAGGGACAGCTAGGGGGACCAGGTGCACCCCTGAGACAGGGACAGCTAGGGGGACCAGGTGCACCCCTGAGACAGGGACAGCTAGGGGGACCAGGTGCACCCCTGAGACAGGGACAGCTAGGGGGACCAGGTGTACCCTGAGACCGGGACAGCTAGGGGGACCAGGTGCACCCCTGAGACAGGGACAGCTAGGGGGACCAGGTGCAGGAGCTATATACAATTGAAGTCAGAAGTTTCCATACACTTAGTTTGGTGTCATTAAAACTCGTTTTTCAACCACTCCATAAATGTCTTGTTAACAAACTATAGTTTTGGCAAGTCGGTTAGGACATCTACTTTGTGCATGACAAGTAATTTTTACAACAATTGATTACAGACAGATTATTTCACTTATAATTCCCTGTATCACAATTTCAGTGGGTCAGAAGTTTACATACACTAAGTTGACTGTGCCTTTAAACAGCTTGGAAAATTCCAGAAAATGATGTCATTGCTTTAGAAACTTCTGATAGGTTAATTGACATGATTTGAGTCAATTGGAGGTGTACCTGTGGATATATTTCAAGGCCTACCTTCAAACTCAGTGCCTCTTTGCTCATGGGAAATTCAAAAGAAAGCAGCCAAGACCTCAGAAGGAAAAATGTAGACCTCCACACGTCTGGTTCATCCTTGGGAGCAATTTCCAAATACCTGAAGGTACAACGTTCATCTGTACAAACAATAGTATGCAAGCATAAACACCATGTGACCACACAGCCGTCATACCGCTCAGGAAGGAGATGCGTTCTGTCTCCTAGAGATGAACGTACTTCGGTGCGAAAAGTGCAAATCAATTCCAGAACAACAGCAAAGGACCTTGTGAAGATACTGGAGGAAACAGGTACAAAGGTATCTATATCCACAGTAAAACGAGTCCTATATCGACATAACCTGAAAGGCTGCTCAGCAAGGAAGATGCCACTGCTCCAAAACCGCCATAAAAAGACAGACTACGGTTTGCAACTGCACATGGGGACAAAGATTGTACTTTTTGGAGAAATGTCCTCTGGTCTGATTAAACAAAAATAGAACTGTTTGGCCATAATGACCATCGTTATGTTTGGAGGAAGAAGGGGGAGGCTTGCAAGCTGAAGAACACCATCCCAACCGTGAAGCACGAGGGTGGCAGCATCATGTTGTGGGGGTGCTTTGCTGCAGGAGGGACTGGTGCACTTCACAAAATAGATGGCATCATGAGGGAGGAAAATGATGTGGATATATTGAAGCAACATCCCAAGATATCAGTCAGGAAGTTAAAGCTTGGTCGCAAATGAGTCTTCCAAATGGACAATGACCCCAAGCATACTTCCAAAGTTGTGGCAAAATGGCTTAAGGACAACAAAGTCAAGGTATTGGAGTGGCCATCTCAATGCCCTGACCTCAATCCCATAGAACATTTGTGGGCAGAACTGAAAAAGCATGTGCGAGCAAGGAGGCCTACAAACCTGATTCAGTTACACCAGCTCTGTCAGGAGGAATGGGCCAAAATTCACCCAACTTATTGTTGGAAGCTTGTGGAAGGCTACCCGAAACGTTTCACCAAAGTTAAACACTTTAAAGGCAACGCAACCAAATACTAATTGAGTGTATGTAAACTTCTGACCCACTGGGAATGTGATGAAAGAAATAAAAGCTGAAATAAATCATTCTCTCGACTACTATTCTGGCATTTCACATTTATAAAATAAAGTGGTGATCCTAACTGACGTAAGACAGGGAATGTTTACTCGGATTAAATGTCACGAATGTTTAAATGTATTTGGCTAAAGTGTATGTAAACTTCCGACTTCAACTGTATATATCAGAATTCCACATACACAATTAACTTATTACAGTTTTAGTCTCAGTGTTAGGGTTGGTGTTAGGGTAATGGCTAGGGTTATGGTTGGTGTTAGGGTAATGGCTAGGGTTAAGGTTGGTGTTAGGGTAATGTCTACGGTTAAGGTTGGTGTTAGGGTATTTTCTAGGGTTAAGGTTGGTGTTAGGGTATTGTCTAGGGTTAAGGTTGGTGTTAGGGTAATGTCTGGGGATAAGGTTGGTGTTAGGGTAATGTCTAGGGTTAAGGTTGGTGTTAGGGTAATGTCTGGGGTTAAGGTTGGTGTTAGGGTAATGTCTAGGGTTAAGGTTGGTATTAGGGTAATGTCTGGGGTTTGGGTTGAGCCGGTGTTTGGACATGAAGCTAGGGTTAAGGTTGGTGTTAGGGTAATGTCTAGGGTTAAGGTTGGTGTTAGGGTAATGTCTGGGGTTAAGGTTGGTGTTAGGGTAATGTCTAGGGTTAAGGTTGGTGTTAGGGTAATGTCTAGGGTTAAGGTTGGTGTTAGGGTAATGTCTAGGGTTAAGGTTGGTGTTAGGGTAATGTCTGGGGTTAAGGTTGGTTTGGGGTAATGTCTGGGGTTTGGGTTGAGCCGGTGTTTGGACATGAAGCTAGGGTTAAGGTTAGTGTTAGGGTAAGGGTAATGTCTGGGGTTAAGGTTAGTATTAGTGTAATGTCTGGGGTTAAGGTTGGTGTTAGGGTAATGTCTGGGGTTAAGGTTGGTGTTAGGGTAATGTCTAGGGTTAAGGTTGGTGTTAGGGTAATGTCTAGGGTTAAGGTTGGTGTTAGGGTAATGTCTAGGGTTAAGGTTGGTGTTAGGGTAATGTCTAGGGTTAAGGTTGTTGTTAGGGTAATGTCTAGGGTTAAGGTTCGTGTTAAGGTAATGTCTGGGGTTAAGGTTGGTGTTAGGGTAATGTCTGGGGTTAAGGTTGGTGTTAGGGTAATGTCTAGGGTTAAGGTTGGTGTTAGGGTAATGTCTGGGGTTAAGGTTGGTGTTAGGGTAATGTCTAGGGTTAAGGTTGGTGTTAGGGTAATGTCTAGGGTTAAGGTTCGTGTTAAGGTAATGTCTGGGGTTAAGGTTGGTGTTAGGGTAATGTCTGGGGTTGAGGTTGGTGTTAGGGTAATGTCTAGGGTTAAGGTTGGTGTTAGGGAAATATCTAGGGTTAAGGTTGTTGTTAGGGTAATGTCTGGGGTTAAGGTTGGTGTTAGGGTAATGTCTAGGGTAAAGGTTGGTGTTAGGGTAATGTCTGGGGTTAAGGTTGGTGTTAGGGTAATGTCTGGGGTTAAGGTTGGTGTTAGGGTAATGTCTGGGGTTAAGGTTGGTGTTAGGGTAATGTCTGGGGTTAAGGTTGGTGTTAGGGTAATGTCTGGGGTTAAGGTTGGTGTTAGGGTAATGTCTAGGGTTAAGGTTGGTGTTAGGGTAATGTCTGGGGTTAAGGTTGGTTTGGGGTAATGTCTAGGGTTAAGGTTGGTGTTAGGGTAATGTCTAGGGTTAAGGTTGGTGTTAGGGTAATGTCTGGGGTTAAGGTTGGTTTGGGGTAATGTCTAGGGTTAAGGTTGGTGTTAGGGTCATGTCTGGGGTTTGGGTTGAGCCGGTGTTTGGACATGAAGCTAGGGTTAGATTTATTATAGTTATATACAGCTCTGTACATTAGACATTGATATAACCTTTGTATCATCAGTACAAACAGTTTTATTGAATAAAGTAAATGTCTTCTACGGAAGTTCAAGTAGTTTTGTTATTGGTGTGATTCCCATGAATCCACAATTATATGATAATGATGCAATCAACATGCATGGCTTGGAATATTTTGTCAAACATTCATTTGTCATACTATTTACACTGTTCTGTACCGAAGTGAGATGTTGATTGGCTGTCAACAACATTCCACTCACTTCTTTTTTTCGCAAACACAATTCTGAACAGTCTAATTAACTCAATGTGCTACGGTTGCGAACTCAGAACACGTTGCAATATTTCAATACATGAACAATAAATGACCATAAACAATACACTAATAAAACACACGTTGAAGTGTGACAGTGTCCCGGAGTGTGTCCCAAATGGCACCCTATTCCCTACATAGTGCACTTCTTTTGACCAGGACCCTATGAATAGGGTGCCATTTGGGACGAAAGGCAGATCCTGGGCTGGCTGGCTCATTATGTACAGTCATAACTAGAGACACTAACAGGGTTCAGTAGCGCTGTCACAGAGCATGTATTATTAATGGAGACTTCCCTCAACTGAACTGGTGAAGAAACCTGAATCACAGACTGATACTTTTGTTCATTAGGAATCAGCGTCAATAACACCTGAGAGAGAAATGTGTTTAGCTACTGGTAAATGCATTCTCAAAATTCATGATTGATCGCTGCCAATCAACACCTCGCTACATCTAGAAATGTTGCATTTCCAGACTACACCCTAATGTACAAACAGCAGGCCTATACTTTACACATTCTGCAGTCTTCTTGAACAGGCTAAGCATATAAAAACACAGACAAGACAGGCGAGTAATTACTCACATACCATCTCATTGTACACCCTTACATTACTATCAACAGATGACAAACTGCAGGTTAGAATGACAAGTGACACGTCTGTCTCCCCTCTGAGAGAGGGACAAGAAGTCTGAGGAGAAAGGGTAGAGAGACTTGTCTTTGCATGCCATCTGTCCCTGACTCCTCGTCTCTGACGCTTGGTCTAATTACTGCTTCTCTCTGGCTAATGCTGCCTCATTAGACAGGGGGAGCATGTGCAATCCACACAACGCGCTGAGAGAATCAGCACTAAGAACGCTAGCTGGAACCATAATGGGGAGACAAAAATCTGTCTGGTGCGAAAGGCAATTCACACTAGCGCCTAAACGCTCATTTTGCTTTTTTCTTCTTACTATGGCGGTCTGAGATTTGATCATTGAGCGTCATCCAACCACAACAGACCAGTGTTCTTCCGGTGTCATGGCTTGGCAGGGTTCTGCTCCAAGATGAGGACTGGGACAGGAGGGAAGGGGAGGGGTGGGGGGATTTTGTCACACATACAGAGCCTACTACTACTATAAGATCACACTGACAAAGACACATTTATAAACGGGAGGATTGGGAAGGGCATCAGGTATGCAATATTGCAGTGCCTGGCCAGCCGAGGTGTTTATTAACACATAAACACAACCAGTGAACTATTTATTATCAAATCTACTGTAGGTTTCCAAACAATGTGAAACAGGATGGAAGGTTTTCAGCTGTATCCTGTCTGTTATATCCAAAATGCCTTGTTCTTTCAACAGCTTCACTAGCAACTAATTAGTGTATTCGTGTGATGCAGTGTGAGGTTTAACTTTCTTTTTGTGGCTACACCATTTAGCTAAGAGACAGATGGACATGAAACTGGTATGACTAATTATTGTTTACACATTACACCCTCATTTCTGAAATCATATTTCAATCAGCAGGTGATTTTGAAGTGATGTTTTCAGAGGTTGTTCAAGACAATGTTGTGGCAACTGGTTAACCAAAACTCACAAGAGCTGGAGATTGTTATCTATGGATAAAAAATATATCAGTCTTGGGATGGTGTGTATGAGAACAGAAAGCTATTAATATCCCTATTACTCAATGAACACAGAATATTAAACCTCACATAGAACCATGGAGAATCTTCCTTCTTAAGAACATCCATTATGACATCACTAACTCCTGCTATTACAGTTCTGGAGTCATTCAGCATCGGCTGTTGGGGGAGCCAAACACAGGAATGAAAACAGAAGACTAGACAGAATAATAATAACACAGATTGATTCACAATTTGGAATGATGAGTTATAAGATACTGTACATACAGTAGGGTTCCTGACCCTAACTCTAACCCTCATCCCCTGCAGGATGTCATCAGGTCCTGTGGTGGAGAGTGAGGGGAGTAGAGCACAGGCCAATCTGGCAGTGACTTCAGTGTACAGTGAAGGTCCACCCTCCCACCTGGCTGTGACTGTGTTGAGGGCCACTGGCCTCAGAGCTAAGACCTTTCATGGGGGCAGCAACCCTTACGCTATCCTCCAGCTGGGGCAGAGGAGAATCACCACCCCTGTCATCCACGATACCCTGACCCCCCACTGGAACTGTGAGCTCACCTTCCCCCTGCCCTCCTCGGCCCCCCGGGATGCCACCGCCGCAGCCCTGACCCTGACCATCCACCACCGACGCTCCCTACTGGCCCTTCCTGATAAGTTCCTGGGTACTGTGAGCTTCAGGCTGGAGGATGTTGTCAAGAAGAAGGACGGGAACAAAGAGTGAGTTGAGAAAAACTGATTTCAACTGATGTAATGTAAATATATACCTTTTATCCAACAGTCATGAGTGAATACATTTTTAACATATGGGTGGACCCGGTAATCGAACCCACTATCCTGGCGTTGCAAGAGCCATGCTCTACGTACTGAGCTACAGAGGACCAGTAATATATAAAAATGTAATGTACAGGATGTAATGTATATGATTTACCCAATCTGGTGGCATACTGTACGCTATAGAGATTATACCTCTATAGCTCATTCAAAACATACATTTAAAGCTGTGACCTGTGAACTACTCACAAAAGAAGAGCAAGAAAACAGTTTTTTTTTCTTCAGGTGGTATGTCCTCAATTCTGAGCCGAGGAAGAAGCTAAAGAAGCGTGGACATGTGGAAGTGTCTTTCAGGCTGTACAGAGAGAGTAGCTGCCTTCCATCCCACTCCCAACCTGTCACCCAAACCCATTCCCAACCTTTCACCCAGACCTACTCCCAACCCCTCACCCAGACCAAATCCCTCTCCCACTCCCAACCCTGCACCATTCTCTCCCACTCCACAAGCCTCTCCCAGCCCTCCAACCTTCCCTCCCACTCCCTCACCCAGCCTCACTCCCAATCCCACTTCCAACCCTCCTCCTCCATCTGCACCAAGAGCCACATCAGCTGGGAGAGTGACACACACTGCTTACCACCTTCTGTTCAGGTCAGTCCTTTAAGACAGGAACATGACGGCACTTCTAGAATAGAATAGAACAGTGTTGGGTGTTGGTGTGTTGAGTAGTGAGTGACTGGCCCTCTCCATTGTGTTGGGGTTGGTGTGTTGAGTACTGTGTCCATTGTGTGTGCAGCCGGTGGTAAAGCATTGGGAGCCAAACCATCCATCTTGTGGAGAGGAGAATTGTGGAGTGCTGGACTCAGTTCCACCACCATCTGTACCAGCAGACAGCTCAGACTGCGTCAGCATCACTACAGCTGGTATGATGTCTTTGTACATTTTAGTCATTTAGCAGACGCTCTTATCCAGAGCGACTTACAATAGTGAATGCATACATTTCATACATTTCTTTTTCATACTGGACCCCCCATGGGAATCGAACCCACAACCCTGGCGTTGCAAACACCATGCTCTACCAACTGGGCCACAGTTGGTAGAGTTGTCTCTTAGTGGTTTTGTCTCTTAGAAAGTATTTGTCAGTCTTTTTTTTTTTAAATAGATTTGCTTGATCACTTTCGTAATTGTATACTTTCATATCATTTGATAGCGATAAGGAGGGACAGTAGTGTAGTGTGTTTTGCATTAAAGCATTGAGCTCTGATGGAGAACAGAAAACAGAGAGATCACCAGAATTACATCCAGACAATAGACAAGTGGAAAACTCTCTTTCCCACTTTCTCTCTTTCCCTTCCATCTACCCAACCCAGAGTGCAGCAATAACATCAGACCAGTATCCTATTTCCCTGCATCCATCCTCACCTGTGAGACTGGAGACCTGGAGGACGGCCAGGAGGCCAGGGAGTGTCTGCTGGACCCAGGACGAGGACACAGCTCCCGTCAGGGTCCCCTGGAGGAGACATCTACAGCAGGGAGCACCATCGGGACTCAGACTTCCAGTAAATTCCAAATGTTCCCATTCCAACATTCCCAATGCCAAGGGAGGGGGAGAAGGGTCTCTTTCAGGTCCTCCTTCCTTTCCAGACTGAGGCGTCTCCGCTACAGGTTGGACTCAGGCGAGGCCAGCGGGGAGAGGCGGACTCTGAGACTCCCGGTCTGCTCCAGGATGTTCTCCCGGTCGACCTCCCCACCTTACGACATGTTCCCCAAGATAGATGTGTCAGAGAGGCCACAGGGTTTCTTGTCACGGCTCTTCCCCTGTCTAGGTAGAAGAGAATGACAATAAAGAAATACAAGCCTGACTGCACAGAATGTATCCTGAACCTTATAATACAACATTTCAGAAGTACGGTGTCCATTTTAGGAAAGTCACACATCCATGAACGTTAAAATAACTTTCTCTTTTCTACCAAACTTCAGTTCTTCTTGTTGCAATTCACAGTTTGTTTGTGTCGTTTGTTATACAGAACACTTGTGTTGTTTTGGAAAAGGGGGGTGACAGAAAAGAAGCGACAATTTCTCCACACCTGAGGTGGCGAAAATCTCACCTCCAGAGCAGCGCCAGGTGTGACGGTGGGAGAGACAATAGACTGGTTTCAGCTCTAAAGCCAATCAGAGGAAAGTTTCAGAAATAGTTAAAAGTTATATTTCTTTCTACATTATACACCACCCACATCTATGCAGGTGAAGGTTTAGTTAGGCAGGTAGAGGTATAGTTAGGTAGGTAGAGGTATAGTTAGGTAGGTAGAGGTATAGTTAGGTAGTAGAGGTATAGTTAGGCAGGTAGAGGTATAGTTAGGCAGGTAGAGGTATAGTTAGGCAGGTAGAGGTATAGTTAGGTAGTAGGAGTATAGTTAGGCAGGTAGAGGTATAGTTAGGTAGGTAGAGGTATAGTTAGATAGTAGAGGTATAGTTAGGTTGTAGAGGTATAGTTAGGTAGGTAGAGGTATGGTTAGGTAGTAGAGGTATAGTTAGGTAGTAGAGGTATAGTTAGGCAGTAGAGGTATAGTTAGGTAGGTAGAGGTATAGTTAGGTAGTAGAGGTATAGTTAGGTAGTAGAGGTATAGTTAGGCAGGTAGAGGTATAGTTAGGCAGGTAGAGGTATAGTTAGGTAGTAGGAGTGTAGTTAGGTTGTAAAGGTATAGTTAGGTAGGTAGAGGTATAGTTAGGTAGGTAGAGGTATAGTTAGGCAGGTAGAGGTATAGTTAGGTAGGTAGAGGTATAGTTAGGTAGTAGAGGTATAGTTAGGTAGGAGCGGAGTTAGAGGTAGTAGAGGTATAGTTAGGTAGGTAGAGGTATAGTTAGATAGTAGAAGTATAGTTAGGTAGTAGAGGTATAGTTAGGTAGTAGAGGTATAGTTAGGCAGTAGAGGTATAGTTAGGTAGGTAGAGGTATAGTTAGGTAGTAGAGGTATAGTTAGGCAGTAGAGGTATAGTTAGGTAGGTAGAGGTATAGTTAGGTAGTAGAGGTATAGTTAGGTAGTAGAGGTATAGTTAGGTTGTAGAGGTATAGTTTAGGTAGTAGAGGTATAGTTAGGTAGTAGAGGTATAGTTAGGTAGGTAGAGGTATAGTTAGGTAGGTAGAGGTATGGTTAGGTAGTAGAGGTATAGTTAGGTAGGTAGAGGTATAGTTAGGTAGTAGAGGTATAGTTAGGTAGGTAGAGGTATAGTTAGGCAGTAGAGGTATAGTTAGGCAGGTAGAGGTATAGTTAGGTAGTAGAGGTATAGTTAGGTAGGTAGAGGTATAGTTAGGTAGTAGAGGTATAGTTAGGCAGGTAGAGGTATAGTTAGGTAGGTAGAGGTATAGTTAGGTAGTAGAGGTATAGTTAGGTAGTAGAGGTATAGTTAGGTAGGTAGAGGTATAGTTAGGTAGGTAGAGGTATAGTTAGGCAGGTAGAGGTATAGTTAGGTAGGTAGAGGTATAGTTAGGTAGGTAGAGGTATAGTTAGGTAGGTAGAGGTATAGTTAGGGTAGGGTATAGTTAGGTAGGTAGAGGTATAGTTAGATAGTAGAGGTATAGTTAGGCAGGTAGAGGTATAGTTAGGTAGTAGAGGTATAGTTAGGTAGTAGAGGTATGGTTAGGTAGTAGAGGTATGGTTAGGTAGTAGAGGTATAGTTAGGTAGGTAGGGTATAGTTAGGTAGTAGAGGTATAGTTAGGTAGTAGAGGTATAGTTAGGTAGTAGAGGTATAGTTAGGCAGGTAGAGGTATAGTTAGGTAGGTAGAGGTATAGTTTAGGCGGTAGAGGTATAGTTAGGTAGGTAGAGGTATAGTTAGGTAGTAGAGGTATAGTTAGGTAGGTAGAGGTATAGTTAGGCAGGTAGAGGTATAGTTAGGTAGTAGAGGTATAGTTAGGTAGGTAGAGGTATAGTTAGGTAGTAGAGGTATAGTTAGGTAGGTAGAGGTATAGTTAGGTAGTAGAGGATAGTTAGGTAGTAGAGGATAGTTAGGTAGTAGAGGTATAGTTAGGTAGGTTAGAGGTTATAGTAGGTAGGTAGAGGTATAGTTAGGTAGGTAGAGGTATAGTTAGATAGTAGAGGTATAGTTAGGTAGGTAGAGGTATAGTTAGGTAGGTAGAGGTATAGTTAGGTTGTAGAGGTATAGTTAGGCAGGTAGAGGTATAGTTAGGCAGGTAGAGGTATAGTTAGGTAGGTAGAGGTATAGTTAGGCAGGTAGAGGTATAGTTAAGTAGTAGAGGTATAGTTTAGGTAGGTAGAGGGTATAGTATGGTAGGTATGAGGTATAGTTAGGTAGGTAGAGGTATAGTTAGGTAGTAGAGGTATAGTGTAGGTAGAGTAGGTATGTTAGGGTGAGGTATAGTTAGGTAGTAGAGGTATAGTAGTGTAGTAGAGGTATAGTTAGGTAGGTAGAGGTATATAGTTAGGTAGTAGAGGTATAGTTAGGTTGTGAGGTAGTGTTAGGTAGTAGAGGTATAGTTAGGTGTAGAGGTATAGTTAGGCAGTAGAGTATAGTTAGGTAGTAGGTATAGTTAGGAGTAGAGGTATAGTTAGGTAGTAGAGGTATAGTTAGGTGTGTAGAGGTATAGTTAGGT